>NW_027457555.1:1430000-1731095 GCF_050624435.1 Tenrec ecaudatus | reverse complement strand
TGGCCAGCCAAACTAGGAGACATGGCGCCCCTCACTGACTCATAGCCCTACAGGGGCCAACAATGGAGACACAGTGTGGGAATTGCACCCAATATGATCCAGCCACACTGAGGCAAAACACTAAAGGGGTGCAACAGCAAGGGATTGGAGTGGTGAGGTCCCCAGGGAATGCTGAAGGTGGACTTTGGAGCCAGCATGGTGCCCCAACAGACTGGACTGGAAAACACTCCTAAAGGCCAACAAACAATCCTTGAACTAACTACAAGCTTTTTTTTCTTATTGTGTTTTGTTTTGGTTTTTGTCATTGGTTTGTTGTTGTTTTGCTGTATATTGTTTCTTGGTTTTGCTCTGTCTTGTTTTTGTGCATGTTATTACCTCCTCAGGTCTGTCTAAATAAGATAGGCTGGATGAACAATCTGGAGGAGAAAACAATGGAACCAACAGTTCCGAGGGGACATGGGAGAGGGGGAAGTGGGGGGAAAGGTAGTGGTGTTAACAAACCCAGGGACAAAGGAACAAGTGACCCAAATCGGTGGTGAGGAGGGTGTGGGAGGCTTGGTAGGGCATGATCAAGGGTAATGTAACCAAGAGGAATTGCTGAAACTCTGGTGGGGACTGAGAATGATAGTGGGAAAGGAGGAAAGTCAAAAAAGGAAATAGAGGAAAGAGCTGGAGGCAAAGGGCATTTATAGAGTTCTAGACAAAGACATGTACATAGGCAAATATGTTTATATATGAGGATGGGGAAATAGATCTGTTAGGTAGCTTAGCCTAGGTAATTGGGAAGTCCATTTACGCATGCCCAGGAGAACCAGCAAAGGACAAAGCTGGATTTTCCCGCCAGTGGGTGGAGATGGGCGTTACACCTGGAGCAGCCCACCTGGGCCAGGTTACTACAATTCAGCCAATGGGATCGACCTGGGTTCGTTCACCACACCTCCCCCAGGAACCCTTAAGAAGGCAGGAACCGAGAGGGAGAGGGTCTGGTCATCTCCGTGGGAGGGGAGAGATCCTTGCGTGTCCCGGAGCAGTCTCTGCCAGGCCGCATGGTCAAAGGAATCCTATGGGTGCCCCGTAAAACCTGATGCTTCTTTGAACTTTCATTAAATTCACTTGGATCACGAGCCCGGCTTCAGCATAAAATCTTTCTCGCGCGGAGCCAAGGACCAAGGCTGAAATCTAGTCCCGGAGAGAGAGACCTTACAGATCTATGTGCATATATTTATAGGTTTAGTATTAAGGTAGCAGAAGGACTTTGGGCCTCCACTCAAGTACTCCCTCAATGCAAGAATACTTTCTTCTTTTAAATTGACACTCTATGAGGCTCACCTTCCTGATACAACTGCTGAAGACAAAGCGGGTGAATAAGCAAATGTGGTGAAGAAAGCTGATGGTGCCCGGATATCAAAAGATAATAGCATCTGAGGTCTAAAGGCTTGAAGGTAAACGAGCGGCCATCTAACTCAGAAGCAACAAAGCCCACATGGAAGAAGCACACCAGCCTGTGTGATCAAGAGGTTCCGAAGCCATCACTTATCAGGCATCAAAGAACAAAAATTCATATCATTGTGTGCTCACCTCCCTGATTTGATCGCTGAAGACAAATGGGTGCATAAGCAAATGTGGTGAAGAAAGCTGATGGTGCCCGGCTATAGAGTCGGGGTCTTAAAGGTTTGAAGGTAAACAAGCAGCCATCTAGCTCAGAAGCAAAAAAAGCCCACATGGACAAAGCACACCAGCCTGTGCGATCACGAGGTGTTGAAGGGATCAGGTATCAGGCATCATCAGAACAAAAAATTATATCATAGTGAATGAGGGGTGGAGTGCAGAGTGGAGACCCAAAGTCCATTTGTGGGCCACTGGACAACACCCCCTTACAGAAGGGTCTCGGGGAGGAGACAAGCCAGTCAGGGTGCGATGTAGCAATGATGAAAAATACAACTTTCCTTAAGTTCCTAAATCCTTCCTCCCCCCCCCCCACTATCATGATCCCAATTCTACCTTGCAAGTCTGCCTAGACCAGAGGATGTACACTGGTACAGATGGGAACTGGAAACACAGGGAATCAAGGGCAGATGATCCCTTCAGGACCAGTGGTGTGAGTGGTGATGCTGGGAGGGTAGAGGGAGGATGGGTTGGAAACGGGGAACCAATTACAAGGATCTACATGTGACCTCCTCTCTGGGGGACGGACAACAGAGGGGTGGGTGAAGGGAGATATCAGACAGGGAAAGATATGTCAAGATAATAATTTATAAATTATCAAGGTTTCATGAGGGAGGGGGGAACAGGGAGGGAGGGAAAAAATGAGGACCTGATGCTAGGGGCTTAGGTGGAGAGCAAATGTTTTGAGAACGATGAGGGCAATGAATGTACGGATGTGCTTTACATAATTGATGTGTATATGGATTGTGATGGGAGTTGTATGAGTCCCTAATAAAAAGATTCTTTAAAAATATGTTGTGCTTCCATACACCAGCAGCAAACAATCGGAAAAGGAAAGAAAGAGAACAATTCTATTTCTAATACCATCTAAACAACTAAAGGACTGAGGAATATTTTTTTTAATAAATCGTTTTATTGGGGTCATACAACTCTTATCAGAATCCATACATACATCAATTGAGTAAAGCACCCTTATACATTCGTTGTCCTCATCATTCTCAAAATTCGTCTTCCACTAGGGTTCCTGGAATCAGCTTTTTCCTTTTTTCCCCTCCCCTCCCTCTCTGCTCCCCCTCCCCCTCCCCCATGAACCCTTAATAGTTTATAAATTATTATTTTATCTTATCTTACACTGCCCCGCGTCTCCCCTCACCCACCGTCGCATTGCCCATTTCCCAGAAAGGAGGTTACATGTAGATGGGACTGGGGAATAATTTAATGAGGGAGACAAATACTAAAAATACTTCTGAGGGAATTTAAAGAAGACATAAATAAATTAGAAGGCTTAATATTGTTAAGATGACAATATGACCAAAGGGATCTGCAATCCCTATAAAAATTCCAACAGCTTTTATGTTCCTTTTAGGGGAACGGAAAGTCAATTCTCAAATTCACATGATTGCAAAGGGCCTCAAAAAGTAAAAATGATCTTGAAAAAAAGAAGAACAAAATAGGAGGTTTCAAAATAAAATAAAAAATAAATTTTTAAAAATAGGAAGTTTCATCCTTTCCAATTTAAAAATGTACTGTAACGTTGTTAGGCAGACTAGCGCAGGGATGGGATGTCCCTTAAGCCATGCCCAGAGAGCCAGGCAAGGGAACAAAGAGCGGCACACTGCACATGCTCAGAGGCTCAGTTTTCCCACCAGTGGGATTCGGTGGGTGCTAAACCTGGATCGGCCCACCTGAGCCAGGTGAATTCAGTTCCCATAGTTTACACCCTACTGATAATGGTTTCTATGGAGACCCAGAAAACAGGTCAAACCAGCTCAGTGACATTCAAAGTTAGGCTGCCATCCTGAATCTAGGATCCGCCCTTGTCACATGTGTGCCCCCAATCCCTCCTCTTCCTATTGTGTATATCCCTATATTGTCCCTCTCTCATTGCTGTATACCCTATAGTGCAACCCCTTCCTGTGATGTATGTCTTTACCTGTAATTACTGGTCTTGCACATCCCCCAAAGATATATAGGCCTGGGTTATGTGTCTTTGTAGTCAGAACTCCAGAGCCTCGGAGCACTCTGCTGATTTTCTTTAGATGCCTTTCCTCCCGCATACCCAACAACCCGTTCCCCTATTTTAGCATTGAAAGTCCCTCCACCCAGGCCAACTGGTTTGATCATGTATTCGATTTGCATGCAGCCCCTCCCCTCTCCTGAGGGGTAGCCTCAGTGAAGGCACTGACAGGCTCAGAATCTAGGTTTCCTGACCTGTGCATGTGCTGGAAAGTTTACATGGGATGATAAATAATAACACGGAGCGCAATGAACAATTATAAGCACTTACTATGGGCCAGACGTTGTTCCTCAGTGCTTCTAGCAGGCACACAAATGCCATGTCCTTGGGGCCTACAAGAACTCAGATTCCACTACAGCAGATCTGAAGAAAGCTGTGAGAAATGGAGTTTCTACAACAGTGAGGACCAGGATTCTAAGAAGGATTGAGGCATTCAAATGACCGTGATGGCAAAGACCATGTATTGAGTATACTGTGGGTGGCCAAAAGAATGAGCAAATCAGTCCTGGAGGAAATCGAACCAGGACATTCTTCGAAGAATATTCCTAGAAGATAGAATGGCAAAATTTTGTCATGCTGATTTTGGACATGTCGTTAGGAAAGACCAATTGCGAGACGAGAACATCATGTTTGGTAAAATAGTGGATCTGGGGAAACTCTTCATGACACGGACTGGCACAATAACCGCAACAATGACCTCAAACCTGCCAATGGGCAGGAAGATTGCATAGGATCTAGCAGTA
Organism: Tenrec ecaudatus; assembly: GCF_050624435.1. NCBI lineage: Eukaryota > Metazoa > Chordata > Mammalia > Afrosoricida > Tenrecidae > Tenrec > Tenrec ecaudatus. The sequence goes on along the minus strand of NW_027457555.1, from coordinate 1,726,670 downwards.
ATTTGTCCTATCCGGCATAAGGTCACAAGGAATCAAATTTGCTTTGCTGGCGACTAACAACAACAAGGTCTTTCTATCATTCAATCTCAACCTCGAACACACAACCTAAGAACTATTTTTCACTTCCCTTGTACACACAGCAGAAAAAAGGGGGTTCAATGATTTTTCCGAGGTTATAGAGCTAGAAGGACATAGAGCCAAGACTGGACAATGGAGCGATTTGACACCAGAGACATTAATCTTAAGCAGGAACTTTGTCTCCCACAAAGTTCATAGGCATATCCATAACGGACTTGGCACAAGCTCTTCCACATGGCAACCTTTCAGCAGATAGTTGCTATCTTAGTGCCATCCAGTTGACACCAAATCAGCGACTGTATAGGGCAGGGTAGAACTGTCTATGTGGGTTTCTGACACTAAAGATTTACAGCCATAGAAATCCTCATCTTTCTCCCACAAAAGTCCATATGATTGTTATTAATTGGGTCAGAAGTCACTTTAATGGTGACCAAATCCTTCCTCTTCTTGGATTCAACATTATACCCCACTGCTTCTAATAGCTCCTCTACCCAAACCAAAACAGGCATGAGAGAGTTGATTCTAACTCATGGTGCCTTATGTGTGGATTCCATAGGACTTTCAAGACTATAGGCTTTAAGCAGGTTTCCAGGTCTTTCCTCCATGGTGCCCCTGTGTGGGTTACAACTGCCAATGATTTGTTGAATAGTTGAGTGTGGAACTCTTTGCCCTCCTCCAGGAACTCCAATACCCTTGAAGCTCTCTATTCACAAAGGACTGTCCTTCCAACCTAGGCTCAGAGTGCTTGTCTTCTCTCTCTCATTTTCCTTTTAATCAAGTTGTTTGGGACTCCCCAGGATTTGGGTCCCAGGGACATATTTATATGTAATTATGTCCCTGTCATCTACAACATGATCCTGATAAATGGAGAAAATACTGAAGTGATCAGTGCTATCTTCTTGCTGCGATCCACAATAAATGATCACGCGAGCCCCAGTCAAGAACCCAAAGGACGTATTGCATTGGGTAAATCTGCTCTATGAGACCTCTTCCTTTTTAAAATTTTTTTGCAGCTGGGAAAGAGAAAGGGGAGATGGGCTCTTCTCCCAAGTTGGCATCCCTGCCAGGGCACCCCTACTCAAATCTGGCCAACTTCACTCCCGAATAGAGTTCCCTGCTACTCCTGTAGAACTGCCCCGTGGAAGGACCAATGGTCTAAAGATTCAGAATGGAGAAGACAAGTGCCAAAAGCCATAGCCTAGCCCTTCACAGTCAGAGTGTGACCCCACAAGGGCCCCCACAAACAGACACTTTCTAGGGATCTTAAGTTGTTGGGGCTTAAGGGGAGGGGAGTGGGGCTCTAGCAAGCTAGGATCCCATTCTAGGCTGTGGGCACATATCCCGAGGCCTTGATGGGGAGGCCTCACGTACCCAGTGGGTCCAATGGAGTTCTGGGTATATGGGCCTGTGGGAGGGAAGCCACCTTGGGGGCTGGACCAACCCAGAGCATCCCAAGTTGGATGGGGTGCAGGGGCCTGGGCAGGATCCCTCCTCCTTTCCATCCCTCATGACCAACCAGACTAACAAAGTCTTGGGCAGGGAGGGGGCCTGGAGCAGGACCAGGGTTGGGACAGGGGGCCTGGAGTGAGGTCTCAGGTGGGTGGGCCAGGCAGGGCAGGAGTTCTGGGGCCTTGACAGGCACCAGGTGGGCTGCAGACCCACATCAGGGGTCATGGTGGCAAGGCCCGGGTGGGCAGGAGTCTGGGAGAGGGCGGGGAGGCCGCAGGAACCACACCTGGTCTGTGAAGCCCTAGGCCTTGCCCATCAGGTCATTTTGGCCCATGGAGGTGGTGCGGCTCTGAGACTGGCTCACTCAGCACTCAGAGCTTGGCCTGCTCAGGTCCTGAGCCCTTGGCCTCCACAGGAAGTGCTGGCTGGCCTCTTGCCTTGTCCTCAATAGTGGCTCCAGCTGCTGCCAAATAGGCCAAGGCTTAAAGGGGCCATGGCTTCCACCTGTGCGCCCCGCCTCTTCATCCTTAAAGGGGCCACGCGTTGCAGCGAGAGACCTCTTTCAAAAGTGTTCTCCAAAGTGTTTAAGAGCAAGGATGTTACCTTGAAGCTTAAGGTGTACCTGACTAAAGGCATCTGAGTCATATATTCAATGGCCTTGTATGCACGTGAAAGTTGGACATTGAAAAGGAAGATCAAAGAAGAATGAATGCATTTATATTGGGATGCTAGTGAATAATATTGGAAGTACTATGAACTGCCAAAAGAACAAACAAATGTGGGTCAGAAGTACAGCCAGAATACTCCTTAGAAGCAAGAATGGTAAGACTTCCCCTCACGTACCTTAGACATAATGTTAGTGAGAGATCAGTCCCTGGAGGAGTAAGGACATCCTGCTAGGTGAAGAGAGATAAGCGAAAATGAGGAAGACCTTCAGTAAATGGATTGACACAGTGGCTGCAACAAGGGGCTGAACCATAACAACTATTGAGAGGATGATGCAGGACTGGGTGGTGTTTCGTTCTGTTGTCCATAGGGTGGCTAGGAGTTGGAATTGACTCAATGGCATCTAACAACAGAAACAAAATCTACACCCACTACTAACAGGACAGGAAGTTTTCCAACCCCTCGCATCTCTCAACCCCAGGAACAGAGATGCCACCTTCCTTCTAGCTGTTTAACCAGTATCTAGAACAGAGCTCAACGACGAAGTGCCTAACAAACCTGAAGTAGCTGTTACTTAGCTCCATGCCTCATAGGTCTCAGTTCCCCAGCCCCAAAACAATAACATCGGTGTTGTTGTTTGTTGCCATCAAGTTGATTTCTACTTACACCTGCCTCACACCTGCCTACCTAGTAACCCACCTTATGAAAATAAGGCAGAAGAATGATTCTTTCCCACGGTGTCTGCAGACTATGACTCACCACTCTGAAGGCACTGTCATGTAAATGTTGAATTGCTAGCTGAAAGGTTGACAGTTGAAACCCACCAGCTGCTTCAAGGTAAAATGGTGGGGCTGTCTGTTCCAGTAATGTTGTACAACCTTGGAAAACTTACATAAGGAATTGACTGGACTGCAATGAGTTTGCTGTACCTGGAATGATGATGCGACCAGAGAAAGAATGAGAGGGAAGCCTGAACAGAAAGCACTGCCCTGCCCTCCATCTGGCAGTTTTGTGATTTTTTGCAGCAGTTGGTTCAAATGGAACAAGGAATAAAGAAGCGGAGTGCATGGCAGTTGAGCGCTATTTGCCATTCTGACCAATGCCTCTGTAAGAAAAGTGGGAGGTTAGGGTTGATCTTGGTCTTGATCAAAGTCCAAGAAAATATTTGCATTTCCAGAAAGTGGGAGTTTTCCCAAGCCAGGGTAGTAAGAGGAGCTGCTAGCTCTCACATCTGGCCCAGTGGACCCTGTTCAAAGAATCTCCTGCACTGGGTAAGAGGTTGGTGGTTAGGCAGAGAGACAAAGAGAGAGAGTTGAACTTCCTCTGGTTGTGTCTGGTCTGAAGGGGTTTGTCGACAGGCATTCTGGCTCTTTCCAAGCCAGAGCCCTTGAGCCTCCTCAAGTCCACGCTCCCGCTTCCCCGGCCCCCCACAGGGACACCTTCCAGAGGTCTTCCTGTACCCATATGTGGATTTCGGCTTTTCCTTCTTTTGGCTCTGCTCAGTGGCAGGGCATTTGAAGGGTGGTTGTGGGCTTTGTACAGTTGTCATAAGGATAAATGCGTGATAATTTCCTAAATTTCTCCTCCCGCAGCTTTAGGCTGTGTTTCCAAACTCCCGGTCCTCACAGAGGCTCTGCAGAGGGGGCAGTGGCTCTGATTCCACCTGGCAGTTCCTAGTTGAGCACATGGATGTCCCATCCCAGTCTAGCCATGGCACCAGGGATCACGGTGCTAGGAGAGGGGCAAATGGGTCCTCCAAAGGAGATGTGTAGTGACCACAAAAGTGACACACTTATGGTTATCTACTAATTGTACATGGTGGTGCTTGGCCCTCTCAAGGTGGAAACATACAAATTATCCTATGCTCTAAAAGCAAGGGTACCTGCTTGTGACATGAGGTTTTGGAAAGTTCTTTCATGGACACAAAGAAGGGTGGCTGATCCAATCCTTCAGCAGCTCATCAATCATTGAGTATCTCAAGCTGATTTAGAGTAGTGTCCAGAGATCTAGTGGTGAAATGGGGTAGAAAGCTGCGGGGCGCTAGCCAGGGAGAGAATACAGAGTAATTTGAGCCAGAAAGAGTTATGAATGGGAGGCAGAATGAATATAGAAGGGATCTGGGAAATGAGTTTGGATCTATCTACCTCTTGAAGGATCTCACCCTTCTCTCTTCTCAACTGCTTCCTATGCAGCCTCGGTCTGCCTGCTCTGGGCTTCCAAACCACAGAAGCGACAATGCAGACACACACACTCACAGGCACGCACACGCACATGTACACACACATGTACAAATACACTCCGAAGAAGCAAAACCTACTTCTGGTGAATCCAGCCAATTCAGATGCATAGCAATCCTAGAGGAAATAGTAGAACTTCCTGTGTGGGTTTCTGACACCATAAATTTGTCCATTGTCAGACGGCCTCATCTTTCTCCCTCTCAGAACAGCTAGTGGGTTTGAACTGCTGGCCTTGTGATTAGTAGTGAGATGCTTAACCCACAGCATCACCAAATCTCCTTAGCAAGAAGGATATTACCACAATCACCACCACCTTTTTCCTACTTTTCTGGGGGTTAGTGAAGGAAAGAGTACTGTTCAGCATTCCACTCCCTTTAAAGAAAATGGGAGGTCCAGGGTGATGACAGCAGATGGCTGGAACATTTCAGCCTGGCATCCTGGGTCACCTGGAAAGATTCTCCCTTGTGGGCTCTATGAAGCAGGCACACTCAAAGACCACAGAACCTCGTTCTCAGCTGTCAGCCTCGGGTCTTGGGTTTCTTTGGACCTGCTGGTGGGAGAGGGCTGCTCGATGGAGAGCCTCATCACTTAGCATCATGGCTGCTCCGACATGATACCTCTGAGTCATGTAATTTATATTTCATGCACAATTGAAGCAGCTAATGGTGTCATTCTCCAAGGGGGAAACAAGTTGTTACAGTGTGAATTTCATTGCAGGCGTGTGCCCTTTCCTTTGTCCCCAAGTGCCCCAGGGGAAGTTCCCAGGTAGCTGTCTTGTGGGTGTCCAAGAGAGTGGACAGGCCCCAAGGTGTCAGGGCTAAGGAGTGGTGGCAAGGCCAAAAATTCTTTCTCTGACTTCTTTTTGTGTGCATTGAGGCGGTGGAAGTAGAGGTGGCAGCTAAAACTGCCCAGTGGTCTCACCATTTTTTTCTCACCTGTACGTGTGGGATTGGGCAGGGCTAGAGTGTGACTCTTCTTCTCATGCTAACATTGATCGATATTGGACTGTGGAGATGATGTGTAGGGGAAGGGATGCAAAATCCAACCACTTGTAGTCAAGACATCAGCAGAGTGTGGAGCTAAGCCTGTAGTCTCTGAGGTTGGTCTGCTGGGATATGAATTCTAGCTCCCCCTTTGATAAACTGGTCACCTCTGGGCTAGATTGTTTCACTTTTCTGTGAATTCATGTTCTCACCAATAGACGGGAGCTGATGCACTCACTACCAATAGGTCAGTCAATTCCAATTCATAGTGAGCCTGCAGGACAGAATGGAACCATTCTAGAGGTGTTCCTATAAGCTGTGACTTGTGCTGGAGAAAATTGATGCATCATTCTCAGGGGAATCTGCTGAGGGTTTTTCTGAGCTTGTGGTAAATAGTCAAGGGCTTCTCTATTGCCCCACCAGCGCTCCTCTTAAAAGGGTTGCAAAAGCCACCAAAACCCCACTGCTCTTGAGTTCATTCAGACCCATAGCAACTCGGCAGGATAAAGTAATAACTGTCCCGGCAGATGTCCAACCCTGAACATCTTTATGAGAGCTGACAGCCCAATCTTGATCCCAAAGAACAGCTGGTGGATTTGAACCACCGACATTCTGGTTAGCATTACTAATGCTTCACCCACACTGCACCTGTGGGATGAAATTAGTGAATGTACATGCAATGCTTAGAACACTAGTACATAACATGCACTTAGCAATTGTGAGATATTGTGGTAGGAGGGGAGTCCAAAAACCAAACCAACTCACTGCCATCCAGTCCACTCTGACTCACCATGACCTGAGTTCTACCTTATAGGACAGGGTCCAACTTCTCCTGTGGTTATTTGAGACTGTAACTTGGTAGGAGTGGAAAGCCTCATCTTTTTCCCTGAGAGTGGCTGGTCGTTTTGAATGTTGACTTTGGGATTAGCAGTCCAATATATAATCACCCACGCCACTATTAAATGAGAGCAACGAGTTTCTGACATTTTCTGTGAGGTGGTAGAATTATTTGTCATTTCTATATTTGAATACGGAAAATCGACTGAAACAGAGCAATGGTCATGACTTTACAAAGAGAGGAGAGATGTCAATTTTAAGGATATATAGAGCTGGAAGTCAATCTTGGATAGTACAAATGGTGAAAACACTTGGCCATTAACAGAAACGTAGGAGGCTCAAGCGCACCCAGAATACCTTGGAAGAAAGTCTGGCCATCTGTTTCTGAAAGGATATGCCCATTGGAAATCCTATGAATTGCCATGAATCACAATCAACTCAGTGTCAAATGGTCATTTTAAATTTCAGAATGATTCCTGGGATGAAAGAAAAAATCTAAGTTGTCTATTGAAGAGGTGGTTTGTGAGAGCACCTGGCCCATTTAAACACAAACATGGATGAGGAACCTCGCTGGGGTCACTGTACACAGACCAGGCCATGCTTTCTCCACATCTAGTTGTGTTGGATGCTGTCAAGTTGGTTTCAACTCGCAGCAACTCTTTGTACAACCGAAAGAAACACTTCCTGTTCCTGTGCCATTCTCAACAATTGTTATGTTTTAGACTATTGCTGCAGAAACTGTCCATCCATCTTGGTGAGGGCCTTCCTCATTTTGGTGCCCCTTTACCAAGCATGATGGCCTTCTCTATGATGTTGCTCCTCATAGCTCCTGATGTTCAACTATGTGAGACGAATTCTAGCCATTCTTGCCTCTAAGGAGCATTCTGGATACACTTCTTTCAAGACAGATCTTGCTCCTCAACTGAAATTCTTGCACAGAGAGTGAAAACAAACCTGATTTACCTAGAGTCACGTTTCCCACAGTGGGCAACACCACCAACTGCTTGGCATGGAAAAATCCAGGGATCTACAAAGCAGATATCTACATTTTATCCTGGATGGTGAGCTATAGTACAAAATTCTTTCATTACCAGGGGTCCCTGAGTAATTTCTTTTTCTGAAAAGAGGGCAGTAGGCAGAATAAGTTTCGGAACTTTTGGTCTAGAGCAGGAGCTGGAACCTTGTTTTTCTGCCAAGGATCATGTGATTTATAATGTCATTCATGGGGCAATACAGGTCAAATATTTAATGAACTCACCCCTAAGGTGAGTTCAAATGATTCTCTTTGCTTCTCTTTGGTGAGATGTGTGATGCTGGCAGGTATTGATGATTTGGGGGGCCATATACAGCCCTCGGGCCAAACGGTCTAGGGTAGTGGATCTCAACTGGTGGGTCACGACTTCTTTGGGGGTCGAATGAGACTTTCACGGGGGTGGCCTGATTCATCACAGTAACAAAATTACAGTGATGAATTAGAAATGAAATAATTTTGTGGTCAGGTGTCACCACAAACTGAGGAAATATATGAAAAAGTCACGGCATTAGGAAGGCTGAGAAACACTGGTGTAGGGAATGGTTGGGATCTCAATGTAGGAAAACATGAACTTCATAGGCATTCAGGCAGTGTAGCACTTGGGTTTCATTGGAGAGGAAAGAACTATTGATCTTGTTTCAAGGACAAACAAATCTGGAAGTAAATGCTTTTGTGGATGAAAACAAAACATAAAACAAACTCTTGAAAGATTTCTGTATGCTAGAGATGAATTGCAATCAAGAAAATTAAATGATATCTGTTAGGGGTCCAGCAGAAAACAAACCATTCAGAAGTTTTAATTAAAGAGAGTTTAATGAAGACTGTTCACAGTGGTGCGGATGGGGTTAAGGGAACCAACAAAAGATTTGGAGGCCCCAAGGGGTTAACAAGAGCATAAAGCTGTTGCCACGTGTCCTATGGAATTTCCTCTACAGCTCTTTGACTTCATATCTTCTCATTGTCTTAGCTACTCTATGATGTAGAGCAATTCTACCTCATAGGAATTTTATACTACTGTCCTCTCCCAATTTCCATTACTTTCCAACTTCATTCGTGTTAAAATAGGTAGTATTTAATCAGATTTACTATGCTCTAAACCAGTGGTTCTCAAACTTCGTAATTCCTTGGCACTATAGTGAAGTCCCTGATGTTGTGGTGAACATCCATTCATAAAATTATTTTTGTTGCTACTTTATACCTGTAATTTTGCTACTAATAAGAAGAGGCCAACCCCTGTGAATGGGTAGCTCAAGCCCCAAAGAGGTCCTGATCCACAGGTTGTGAACCGCTGCTCTAAACTAAGAAGTGTTTCTTTAAGATGTAGTTCAGTATATTGTTAGACGCCCAAGTCCTGTTGTTGCTGTTGTTAGGTGCAATCGAGTGGGTTTTGGCTCACAGCAACTCTATGTACAATGTACTGAAATGCTGACCCATCCTGTGCATTCCTCACAGTGGTTCTTTGCTTGGGCTCTATGTTGCAGCCACTTAGCTATTCCAAATTGTAGGGGCTGCCTCTCTTTTGCTGCCCTTCTACTGTACCAAAATTTGTGTCATCCTCTAGGACAGTGATCTCAACCTTCCTAATTCCACAACACTTTCCAATGTAGTGGTAGACCTTCAATCATAAAATTATATTCTTTGCTACTTCATAACTCTAGTTTTGCTACTGTTATGAATAGTGCCACCCTGTAAAATGTTCGTCTAAGCCCCAAATTGGTCACGACCCACATGTTGAGAACTGCTGCTCTAAATTCAGAGGAGTTTCTCTTAAGGTCTGCTTCACCATACTGTTAGAAGCTCAAGTCCATTTGTTGTTGTTGTTAGGTGCCGTAGAGTGGGTGTGTCTCATAGCAACTCTATGCACATTATAAAGGAACGCCTCCCTGTCCTGTGCCCTCCTCATCGTCGTTCTTTGATTATGTTCAGCCACTGTGCTAATGTATCTTGTTGGGGACTGCCTCTCTTTTCCTGCCCTTCTGTACCAAGATTTGGGTCTTCCTTTAGAGCAGTGGCTCTCAACTTTCCTAATGCCATTTTCTTTTCATACTGATTCTCATTTAGTGGTGACCCCCAACCATAAAATTATTTTCATTGCACATTCATAAGTGTAATTTTGATACTGTTATGAATCATGACACCCTTGTGTAATTTTCATTCCACACTACAAAGGGGTTGTGACACGCAGGTGAAAATCCTCTGCTCTAAACTAAGAGGAGATTCTCTTAAGATAGAATTCAGCATATTTGTAGATGCAGAAGTTCTGTTGTTAGGTACCATTGAGTGGGTTTTGGCTCATAACAACTCTATGCACAATGCAAAGAAACACTTTCCAGTCCTATGCCACAGTGGTTCTTACACTTGCGCTCATTGTTGCAACCACTGTGTTAAACCAACTTTTGGGTAGCTGCCTCTTTTTTGTGGCCTTTGTACTGTACCAAGAATTGTGTCTTCCTCTAGGGCAGTGGTTGTCTAATTTCCTAATGCCATGACCCTTTCATACAGTTCCTCATGTAGTGGTGACTCACATCATAAAATTAATTTCATTGTTACTTTGTAACTGTAATTTTCCTACAGTTATGGATCGGGTCATACTTGTGAAAGGGTCATTTGACCGCCAAAAGCGGTCGCGACCCACAGATTGAAAACTGCTGGTCTAAACTAAGAGGAGTTTCTCTTAATATCTATTTCACCCTATTGTTAGAAGCACAAATCCCGTAGTTATTGTTGTTAGATTCTGTCGCATAGCTTTCGACGTACAGCTACTCTAAGAACAATATGGTGGAAAGGTGTCCTGTCCTGTGCCATCCTCACAGTGGTTCTTTTGCTTGCTCGGATTGTTACAGCCACTGTCGTATTCCATCTTGCTGTGGGTTGCCTCTTTTTTGCTGCCCTTCTACTGTACCCAGATTTATGTGTTTCTCTAGGGCAGTGGTTCTCTACCTTCCTGATGCCACGACTCATTCACACCATTTCTCTTGTACTGGTGACACCCCCCAATCATCAAATTATTTTCCTTGTTATTTCATAACTATAATTTTACTACTGTTATGAATCAGGCCACCCATGTGAAATGGTCATTCCTCCCCCTTAAAACGTTGTGATCCACATTTTGAGAGCTGCTACTCTACACTAAGAGGAGTTTCTTTTAAGGTCTACTTCAGCATATTGTTAGAGGCACAAGTCCTGTTGTTTTTGGCTGCCTTCGAGTGGGTTTTGGCTCATACCAACTCTATGCACCGTGTAATGAAATGCTTTCCCGTCCTGTGCCTTCCTCACAGTGGTTCTTTTGCTCAAGCTCATTGTTGCAGCCACTGTGCCAATCCATGTTGTTGGTCACTGCCTCATTTCCTGCCCTTCTATACACAGATTTGTGTCTTCCTCTAGAGCAGTGGTTCTTAATTTTCTGAATGCCTCTACCATTTCACACCGTTCCTCATGTAGTGGTGACATCCCAGACATAAAATATATTCATTGCTACATCATAACTGTAATTTTCCTTCTGTTATGAATCAGGCCACCCATGTGAAAGGTTCATTAGTCTCCTCAAAGGTGTCACGACACACAGTTTGAGAACCAATGTTCTAAATTAATAGAAGTTTCTCTTAACGTCCACTTCAGAATATTCTTCGAACCACAAGTCCTGTTTTTTATTGTTAGGTGCCTTTTAGTGTGTGTTGGCTCATAGCAACTGTATGCACAATATAATGAAACCCGGCCCCATCTTGTGCGATCCTCACAGTGGTTATTTTGCTTGTGCTCATTGTTTCAGCCATTGTACTAATCCAACTTTTGGAGTGCTGCCTCTCTTTTGCTGCCCCTCTAATGTACCAAGATTTGTGTCTTCCTCTAGGGCAGTGGTTCTCAAATATGCTAATGCCATGACCCTTGCATACATTTCCTCATGTAGTGATGAACCCCCAATCATAAAATTATTTTCATTCCTACTTCGCAACTTTAATTTTGCTGTAGTTATGAATTGGGCCCCAACTGTAAAAGGGTCATTTGACACCCCCCCGCAAAGGGGTCGCGACACACAGGTTGAGAATCGCTGCTCTAAACTAACAGTAGTTTCTCTTAGGATCTACGTCACCATATTGTGAGAAGCACAAGTCCTCTAGTTATTGTTGTTAGGTGCTTTCCAGTAGTTTCGGCTCACAGCAACTCTACGCACAATATAATGAAATGCTGCCGCCACTTATGCAATCCTCACAGTGGCTCTTTGCTTGCGCTCATTGTTGTAGCCACTCTGCTAATCCATCATTTGGGGGTCTGCCTCTCATTTGCTGGCTTTCTACTCTACCAAGATTTCTGTCTTCCTTTAGGCCAGTGGTTCTCAACCTCCCTAATTGCACAACCCTTTCATACCATTCCTGATGTAGTGCATCCCCCCCAATCATAAATTTATTTTCATTACTACTTCATAACTGTAATTTTGCTACCATTATGTACTGGGACACCCCTGTGAACGGGTCATTCATCACCTAAATGGGGTCCTGGCCCACAGGTTGAGAACCGCTGTCTAAACTATGAACAATTTTTCTTTAGATATATTTAAACACATTGTTAGAAGCACAAGTCTTTTGTTATTGTATTTAGGTGCCATAGAGTGGGATTCAGCTCACAGTTACTCTATGCAAATATAATGAAACACTGCCCTGTGCCATCCTCACCGTGCTTCCTTGCTTGTGCTTTGTGTTGCAGCCACTGTGCTATTCCAACTTGTGGGGGCTGCCTCTCCTTTGCTGCTCCTCTACTATACCAACATTTGTGTCTTCCTCTCAGACAGTGGTTCTCAACCTTCCTAATTTCATGACCCTTTCATACAGTTCCCAATGTAGTGGTGGACCCCCAGTCATAAAACTTTTGCTGCTGAAATCAGGGAGGTAGGTAGTAATAGCGGGAACCACTTACTACTCCCATAGTTCCCATAGCAACCTGGACCAATTGGTGGGAGGAATGGGGGGTTTCGGTGCTTGGTGGAGGTGAAGGCTGACGTGTTTAGAGTGGAGAGAGGAAAACAGCCTGTTGGGGAAATGTTATTGGAGATGGCTTTAAGACTAGCCTCTGCTGGTCTCTTGCTCCTCACTCTCCTCTTGGTAGCAGCACGTGTGTTCCCCTCCCCACCATGCCTCATCCCAACTTGGAGCCCTTCTGGCTATTATTTCCTAATGGAAAAGCTGTCAGCTCATTATCCTGCTTTCTTCCATTCATGCTTCTTTAGCTCCGTGTTGAATTCTAATAGGAGAGAATCAGAAAAGTTAAGTCCCCACCCCACAGGGCCTTTGCTGAAGGAGACGGCAAGCTGTGTACGGAATATCTCCTAGCTCACTCTCTCACTTCTCCCTAATAGATTTTTCCTGCCACTGCTCCTGGCTGGAGGGGATGGAGACTTCAAGTGATGCCACAGAAGTCACAGCAAAAGAACCAAGGCACTTGGCAAAGACCATTCATGAGCTGGAATATGATAGAAGCTCTTGAATGGGAAGGCACCATTCTGGCAGTAAACATGCTCCTATGGACCCTCCCAGTTCTAAGGCTTTAGTGCAGTCCCACCTGAATGAGTTCTCCCTGGGTGAGTTCCTCCTGAAAGCGAAAGAGGGCTTATCCTTCTTTATCTTTGAAGCTATGCCTTCTATACCTACTGGATCCAGATATTGAGGATCTTCGCTTCCTGATTCCTGAACTCAACTGTGCTGATTGATAGCTGCATGGCCAAGGACCCAGACACAGCTCTGGATTCTCTGTTCGCTCTCTTTAGCCACCATTGGTTTCCTTTTGTCTAATTGTGCAACAGAAATCTCGGAGGATGCTTTATTCTAAAGTTCTTCCACTTCCCTAAATGCGGGTATAGAGAAAGGCAAAGTTAACTGGAGTCTCTCCAGCACACACTGGAACCCCAAGGGGGCTGCATAGGTCTCATCCAAAAATGGAGATCTGCTGCCTCACCCCTAGCCTGGGAACCCATCATGGGTAGGGACCAAGTGCTGTTTCTATCTGGACCTTCAGGGTCTTTGCAGTGCCTGGCTCATAGAGGAAATGAAAAATGCGTGTTTCTTCTTAACAAGTCAGAGATTTACTATTGTTGTTAGGGTCAGTCCTGTTGGTTCCCACTCATAACAACCCTATGTCAAACAGAACACAACGCCACCCGGTACCCTCATCACAATTGTTCTTATGTTTGAGCCCATTACTGCAGCCCCCATGTCCATCCATCTCATGAGAGCCTCCCTCTTTTCCATTGCCCTTCCACTTTACCAAGCATGATGTCCTATTCCTGGGCCTGGTCTCTCCTGACAACATGTTGAAAGTACATGTCCAAAGGGTGACAAAATCTGGCCATCCTTACTTCTAAGGAGCATTTGGCCTGTGCTTCTTCCAAGACAAGTTTATTGGTGCTTCTGGTAGTCCATAGTACTTTCTATGGTTCTTTTTTCCTAGCACCATAATTCAAATGCATCGATTCTTCTTTGGCCTGCCTTATTTAATCTCCAAATTTTGTATGCATAGGAAGTGTTTGAACATACTATGGCTTGTGTCAGATGCACCTTAGTTCTCAAAATAACATCCCTGCTTTTCAATACTCTAAAGAGGTCTTGTGAATATTTAGCCAATACAATGCAATGCATTTTTTAAGCTCTTGACTGCTGCTTGCATGAGCGTTGAACATGGATCCAAGGAAGAGGAAATCCTTGACCACCTCACAATTCTACATCTAAGCATATACCTCAAAGAATAACAAACAGAGACTCAAAGAGATAGTGGTATACAAGTTCACTGCAGCACTACCCACAATAGCTGAAAGGTGACTATTACCAAAGTGCCCAGGGCCCAAAGAATGGATAAACCAAACAATATCAAAGTCATACAATGGAATATTATTCAGCCTTTAAAAAGGAATGATGTTTTGGAACATGCTACACTATGCAGGGACCTTGAACACCTTCTGCTGAGTGAAACATGTCAGACCATAATGAGATTGATATAAAATATGCAGAATCCATAGGGAAATCCATACACAGCAAGCAGAGTCACGGTTAATAAGGGTTGGGTGACAAAGGCAATGGGGAGTGACTGGTTAATGAGCATTGACTGTGTCTCCATTCAGAGTGATCCAAATGTTGGCCTGATCCTATATTCGGTTTGCATGTAGCCCCTGCCCTCTCCTGAGGGGTAGCCTCAGTAAAGGCACTGACAGGCTCAGAATCTTGGTTTCCTGACCTGTGAGTGTGCTGGAAAGATTAGATGGAGTAATAAATAATGACACTGATCACAACCAATAATTATAAAGCACTCATATGGGCCATACGTTGTTCCCCAGCCGTGCTTCTAGCAGGCACACAAATAAAATGCCCTTGGGGCCTAACAGAAACTCAGATTCCACTTCAGCAGATCTGAAGCAAGCTGTGAGAAATGGAGTTTCTAATGGGGAAAACAGTGAGGACCAGGATTCTCAGAAGGATTGAGGCCTTTGAATGGCATTGATGGCAAAGACTGTGTGTGGATTATACTGGGTGTGGCCAGGAGAATGAGCAAATATGTCCTGGAGGAAATTGAGCCAGGACACTCTTCACAGAATGTTCCTAGAAGAGAGAATGGCAAATTTTTGTCATGCTGATTTTGGTCATGTCGTTAGGAAAGACCAGTTGCGAGAAGAGGCCATCATGTGGATCTGGGGAAACTCTTCATGACACGGACTGGCTCCATAACCGCAACAATGACCTCAAACCTGCCGATGGGCAGGAAGATGGCATAGGATCTGGCAGTGATTTGTCTTATCAGACCTACGGTCAAAAGGAGTCAAATTTGACTTACTGGAGACTAACAACAACAACAAGGTCTTTCTATCTATTGATGCATTCAATCTCAACCTCGAACACACAATCTAAACACTATTTTTCACTTACCTTCTACACACAGCAGCGCAAAGGGGGTTCAATGATTTTCCCAGGTCATGGAGCTAGAAGGACATAGAGCCAGGACTGGACAATGGAGCGATCTGACAACAGAGACATTAAACATAAGCAAGGCTTTGTCTCCCACAAAGATCATAGGCATTACCATAATGGACTTGGCACAAGTCCTGCCGCATGGCAACCTTTCAGCAGATAGGTGCTATCTTAGTGCCATCCAGTTGACAGCAAGTCAGCGACTGTATAGGACAGGGGAGAACTGTCTGTGGGTTTTTGACACGAAATATTTACAGCAGTAGTAATCCTCATCTTTCTCCCACAAAAGTCCCTATGATTGTTAGTAATTTGGTCAGAAGTCACTTTAATGGTGTCCAAATCCTTCCTTTTTTGGGATTCAACATTATACCCCACTGCTTCTAATAGCTCCTCGCCCCAAACCAAAACAGGCATGAGAGAGTTGATTCTGACTCATGGTGCCCCCATGTGTACATTGCATAGGACTTTCAAGACTATAGGCTTTAAGGAGGTTGCCAGGCCTTTCCTCCATGGTGTCCCTGGGTGGGTTCCAACGGCAAATGTTTTGTTAAATAGTTGTGTGTGGAACTGTTTGCCCCCCTTCAGGAACTCCAATATCCTTGCAGCTCTCTATTCACAAAGGACTGTCCTTCCAACCAAGAGCTCAGAGTGCTTGTTTTCTCTCTCTTATTTTCTTTACATCAAGAAGTTTGGGACTCCCCAGGTGCTGGGTCCCAGGGACATATTTATATGTAATTATGACCCTGTCATCTACAACATGATCATGATAAATGGAGAAAAGACTGAAGTGATCAGGGCTATCTTCTTTCTGGAGTCCACAATAAATGATCATGTGAGCCCCGGTCAAGAACTCAAGGGATGTATTGTATTGGGTAAATCTGCTCTTTGAGATCTCTTTCTTTTTTTCTTTTTTTTGCAGTTGGGAAAGAGAAAGGGGAGATGGGCTGTTCTCCCAAGTTGGGGTCCCTGCCAGGGCACCCCCCCACTCAAACCTGGCCAACTCCACTCGGGAATAGAGTTCCCTGCCACTTTTGTAGAACAGCCCTGTGGAAAGACCAATGTCCTAAAGGTTCAGAATGGAGAAGACAAGTTTCAAGAGCTACAGCCTAGCCCCTTACAGCCAGAGTGTGACTCAACAAGGGCCCCCACAGGCACTTTCTAGGGATCTTAAGTAGTTGGGGCTTAAGGAGAGTGGCATGGGGCTCTTGCAAGCTAGAAGCCGATCCCAGGCTGGGGTTACATATCCCAAGCCCTTGATGGGGAGGCCTCAGGTAAGCAGTGGGCCCATGGACTTCTGGGTATGTGGGCCTGGGGGAAGGGAGCCACCTTTGGGGCTGGGCCAACCCAGGGCATCCCAAGTGGGATGGGGTGCAGGGGCCTGGGCAGGGTCCCTCTTCCTCTCCATCCTTCATGGCCAGTCAGGCTAACACAAGGTCTTGGGCAGGCAGGGGGCCTGGGGCAGTGCCCAGATGACCCAGGAGCTAGCTGGGCAGGGGGTGTTTCCTGGGTAGGCAGAGGGCCTCGGGCAGGGTCATTGTGGCAGGCCCAGACCCAGGTGGGCAGGGACCTGGAACAGGGATCCCAGGTGTGTGCCCGGCCTGGACTGGACCCAGGGTTGGCAAGGTCCCTGATGCAGGTTCCTGGGTGGGCAGAGGGCCCAGGGCAGAGTCTTGGTGGTGAGCAGGCCCAGGGTGGGGGCAGGGGGTCTGGAGTGTGGCCCTGGGTGGGTCAACTGGGAAGGGCAGGGATCCTGGTGGCTGGCCAGGTGCCTGGTGGGCTGCAGACCCACATCAGGGGTCATGGTGGCAAGGCCCTCCCTGGTGGGCAGGAGTCTGGGAAGGGGCAGGAAGGCTGCACAGACCACACCTGGTCTTTGAAGTCCTAGGCCTTGCGCATCAGGTCATTATGGCCCATGGAGGCAGTGCGGCTCCGAAGCTGGCTCACAGCATTCAGAGCTTGGCTCGCTCAGCTCCTGAGCCCTTGACCTCTGTAGGAACTGCTGGCTGGCTTCCTGTCATGTTCTCAATAGGCTCCAGCTGCTGCCAAGTAGGCCAAGCCTTAAAGGGGCCATGGGCTTCCACCTGTGCGCCTATCCTCCTCACCCTTAAAGGGGCCGGGTGCTGCCGCAAGAGAACTCTTTCAAAAGTGTTCTTCAAAGTGTTTAAGAGCAAGAATGTTACATTAAGGTGCACCTGACTAAAGCCATCTTAGTCATATTTTCGATGGCCTTCTATGCACGTGAAAGCTGGACATTGAAAAGGAAGATCAGAGAAGAATCAATGCATTTGAATTGGGAGGCTGGTGAAGAATATTGAAAGTACTATGAACTGCCAAAGAACAAACAAATGTGGGTTAGAAGTACAGCCAGAATACTCCTTAGAAGCCAGGATGGTGAGGCTTCCCCTCACGTACCTTGGACATACTGTTAGGGAGAGACCAGTCCCTGGAGGAGGAAGGACGTCCTGCTTGGTGAAGCAGAGAAGCAGTGAAAATGAGGAAGAACTTCGGCCAATTGATTGACACAGTGGCTGCAACAAGGGGCTCAAACATAACAACAATTGAGAGGATGGTGCAGGACAGGGTGGTGTTTCGTTCTATTATCCATAGGGTGGCTAGGGGTTGGAACTGACTCAATGACATCTAACAGCAGAAACAATGTCTACACCCACTACCAACAGGACAGGAAGTTTCCCAACCCCTCTTATCTCTCAACCCCAGGAACAGAGATGCCACCTTCCTTCTAGCTGTATTCCCAGTATCTAGAACAGAGCTCAGCAATGAAGTACCTAACAAACCTGAAGTAGCTGTTACTTAGCTCCATGCCTCATAGGTCTCAGTTCCCAAGTCCTGAAACAATGACATCAGTGTTGTTGTTTGTTGCCATCAAGTCGATTTCCAGTTACACCTGCGTCAAACCTGCCTACCTAGAATCCCACCTTATGAAAATAAGTCACAACAATGATTCTTGCCCACGGTGTCTGCAGACTATGACTCACCACTCTGAAGGGATGTCATGTAAATGTTGAACTGCTAGCTCAAAGTTGACAGTTCAAACCATCAGCTGCTTCAAGGAAAACGATGAGGCTGTCTGTTCCAGTAATGTTGGACAATGTTGGAAAAATTACATAGAGTCTCCATGAGTTGGAATTGACTGGACAGTAATGGGTTTGCTGTACCTGGAATGATGATGCGACCAGAGAAAGAACGAGAGGGAAGTCTGAAAAAGAAGCACCGACCTGCCCTCCATCGGGCTGTTTTGTGATTTTTTGCAGCAGATGGTTTGAAGGGAACAGGGAATGAAGAGGCGGAGTGCATGGCACAGTTGAGGGCTATTTGCCATTCTGACCAAGTGCCTCTGTGAGAAAAGGGGGAGGGGAGGCTTGACCTGGGTCTTGATCAAAGCCCAAGAAAATATATGGATTTCCAGAATGAGGGAGGTTTCCCAAGTCAGGGTAGTAACAGGAGCTGCCAGCTCTCACCTCTGACCCTGTGGGCGCTGTTCAAAGAATTTCCTGGACTGGGTGGGAGGTGGGTGGTTAGGCAGAGAGACAAAGAGAGAGTCGAACTAGGAACTCTGGCTCTTTCCCAGCCTGAGCCTTAGCCCCCGAGCCTCCTCATCTCCACACTCCCCCTGCTTGTGACATGAGGTTTTGGAAAGTTCTTTCATGGGCCACAAAGAAGTGTGGCTGATCCAGTGTCTCAAGCTGATTTAGAGTAGTGTCCAGAGAGTTCGTGGTGAAAGGGGGTAGGGAAATGTGGGGAGCTGGCCAGGGAGTGAACACGGAATAATTTGAGCCAGACAGAGTAATGAATGGGAGGCAGAATGGATATGGAAGTCATCTGGGGGATGATTTTGGATCTGCCTCTGTGGGTTTCTGACACTATAAATTTGTCCATTGTCAGACGGCCTCATCTTTCTGCCTCTCAGAGCAGCTAGTGGGTTTGAACTGCTGGCTTTGAGATTAGTAGCAGGATGCTTAACCCACAGCACCACCAAAACTCCTTAGCAAGAAGGATATTACCACAACCACAGCCACCACCCCTTTTTCCTAATTTTCTGAGAGATAGGGAGGAAAGAGTGCTGTCCAGCGTTCGACTCCATTTAGAGAAAATGGGAGGCCCAGGGTGATGACAGCAGGTGGCTGGAACATCCCAGCCTCGCATGCAGGGCCACCCGGAAAGATCCTCCCTTGTAGGCTCTGTGGAGCAGGCACACTCAAAGACCATAGGACCTCGGTCTCAGCTGTCGGCCTCGGGGCTTGGGTTTCTTAGTTCCTGCTGCTTGGGGAGGGGCTGCTCGATGGAGAGCCTCGTCACTTAGCATCATGGCTGCTCAGATGTGATACCCCTGAGTCGTGTAATTTACATTTCATGCACAATTGAAGCAGCTAATGGTGTCATTCTCCAAGGGGGAACAAGTTGTCATGATGTTAATTACATTGCAGGCGTGCTCCCTCTCCTTTGTCCCCAAGTTCTCCAAGGGAAGTTCCCAGGTAGCAGTCGAGTGGGTGTCCAAGAGAGTGGCTTTGGCTCCCTCCAAGGGGTCAGGGCTGAGGAGTGGTTACAAGGCCAAGAATTCTTTCTCTGACTTCGTTGTGGGTGTGTTGGCGCAGTGGGAGTAGAGGTGGCAGCTAAAACAGCCCAGTGATCTCCCCATCCTTTTCTAACCTGCGCGTGTGCAATCGGGCAGGGCTGGAGGGTGCCTGTTCAATGCTCAAGCTAATTTTGCTTGATAGGGGACAGTGGAGATGATTTGTAGGGAAAAGGAGGCAAAATCCAACCACTCTTAGTCCAGATATCAGCAGACGGTAGAGCTAAGCTTGTAGTCTCTCAGGCTGGTCTGCTGGGATTTAAATTCCAGCTCCCCCCTTGGATAACCTGATTACCCCTGGGCCAGATGGCTTCACCTCTCTGTGCATTCGTGTCCTCACCTATAGACGGAAGCTGATGTACTACCAATGGGTCAGTCGATTCCAACTCACAGTGAGCCTGGAGGACACAGTGGAACCATTTAATAGGCATTCCCATAGGCTGTGACTGATACTGGAGCAAATTGACGCATCATTCTCATGGGAAGCTGCCGAGGGTTTCGCTGAGCTAGTGGTAAATACTCAAGGGCTTCTCTATTGCCCCGCCAGCGCTCCTCTTAAAGGGGTTGCAAATGTCACCAAAACCCCACTTCTCTTGAGTTCATTCAGACTCATAGCAACTCAGCAGGATAAAGTAATAACTGTCCCTGCAGACGTCCGACCCTGAAAATCTTTATGAGCTCAGACAGCCCCAACTTGATCCCGAAGAGCAGCTGGTGGGTTTGAACCACCGACTTTCTGGTTAGCAGTTCTAATGCTTCACCCACACCACCACCAGTGGGATGAAATGAGTGAATGTACAAGCAATGCTTAGAACACTAGTACATAACATGCACTTAGTAATTGTGAGCTATTGTGGTAGGAGGGGAGTCCAAAAACCAAACCAAACTCACTGCCATCGAATCCACTCTGACTCCCCATGACCTGAGTTCTACCCTATAGGACAGGGTCCAACTGCTCCTGTGGGTATTTGAGATTGTAACTTTATAGGATTGGAAAGTTTCATGTTTTTCCCTGAGAGTGGCTGGTGGTTTTGAACTGTTGGCGTTGGGATTAGCAGCCCAATATGTAATCACCCACGCCATTATTAAATGAGAGCTATGAGTTTCTGACATTTCTGTGAGGTGGTAGAAGTATATGTCATTCCTATATTTAAAGAAGGTAAATCTACTGAAACAGAACAATTGCCATGGCTTTCCAAAGAGAGGAGAGATGTCAGTTTTAAGGATATATAGAGCTGTGAGTCATCCCTGGAGAGTACAAATGGTTAAAACACTTGGCCATTAACAGAAACTGAGGAGGTTCAAGCGCACCCAGAAATACCTTGGAAGAAAAGCCTGGCCATCTGTTTCTAAAAGGTTATGCCGATTGAAAGTCCTATGACTCACCATGAATCGCAATCAACTCAGTGTCAAATGGTCATTTTAAATTTCAGGATGGTTCCTGGGCAGAAAGCAAACATTCTAAGTTGTCTATTGAAGAGGAGGTTTGTGAGAGCACCTGGCCCATTCAAACACAACTGATGAGGAACCTCGGTGGGGCCACTGTACACAGACCAGGCCATGCTTTCTCCACATCTGGTTTTGTTGGATGCTGTCAAGTTGGTTTCAACTCGTGGCGACCCTACATACAACCGAAAGAAACACTGCCTGCTCCTGTGCCAGCCTCACAATTGTTATGTTTTAGTGTGTTGTTGTAGAAACTGTGTCCATCCATCTTGGTGAGGGTCCTCCCCATTTGGGCGCCCCTTTACCAAGCATGATGGCCTTTTCCATGATGTTCCTCCTCATAGCTCCTGATGCCCAAGGATGTGAGATGAAGTCTAGCCATCCTTGCCTCTAAGGAGCATTCTGGATACACTTCTTTCAAGACAGATCTTGCTCTTCAACTGAAATTCTTGCAGAGAGAGTGAAAACACACCTGATTTTCCTAGAGTCTCATTTCCCAAAGTGGGCAACACCACCCACCTACTGGGCACAGAAAAATCCAGAGATCTACAAAGCAGATATCTATGTTTTATCCTGGATGGTGGGCTATAGTCCAAAATTCTTTCATTGCTGAGGGGTCCTGAGTAATTTCTTTTTCTGAAAAGAGGGCAGTAGGCAGAATAAGTTTGGGAATCTTTGGTCTGGAGCAGGAGCTGGAAACCTGTTTTTCTGCCAAGGACCATGTGGTGATTGATAACATCATTCATGGGGCCATACAGGTCAAATATTTAATGAACTCACCCCTAAGGTGATGGCTCCAAATGCTTCTCGTTTGTGAGATGTGTGATGCTGGCAGCTATTGATTATTTCGGGGGCCCTATACAGCCCTCGGGCCATACGTTGGTCTAAGTAGTGGATCTCAACCAGTGGGTCACGATACCTTTGGGGGTCCAATGACACTTTCACAGGGGTTGCCTGGTTCATCGCAGTAGCACAATTACAGTAAAGAATTAGCAATGAAATAATTTTTATGATTGGGGTAAACACAACATGAGGAACTGTATGAAAGAATCATGGCATTCGGGAGGTTGAGAAACACTTGTCTAGGGAATGGTTGGGATCTCCATGTAGGCTACACATGAACTTCATAGGCAGTCAGGCAGCATATCACTTGGGTTTCATTGGAGAGGAAAGAACTATTGATCATGTTTCAAGGACAAACAAATCTGGAAGGAAATGCTGTTGTGGATGAAAGCAAAACATAAAACAAACTCTTGAAAGATTTCTGTATGCTAGAGATGAATTGCAATCAAGAAAATTAAATGATATCTGTTAGGGGTCCAGCAGAAAACAAACCATGCAGAAGGTTTAATTAAAGAGTTTAATGAAGACTATTCACAGTGGTGGGGATGGGCTTAAGAAAGCCAACAAAAGATAAGGAGGCCCCGACGGTCTAACAAGAGCATAAAGCTGTTGCCACGTGTCCTATGGAATTTTCTCTTCAGCTCTTTGACTTTGTCATTTCTTCTCATTGTCTTAGCTACTCTATGATATAGAGCAATTCTGACTCATAGGAATTTGATACTACTGTCCTCTCCCAATTTCCATTACTTTCCAACGTCATGTGTGTTAAAATATGCAGTATTTCATCAGATTTCCTATGCTCTAAACCAGTGGTTCTCAACCTTCCTAATTCCTTGGCACTATAATGAAGTTCCTGATGTTGTGGTGAACATCCATTCATAAAATTATTTTCGTTGCTACTTCATAACTGTAATTTTGCTACTATGAAGAAGATACCGACCCCTGTGAATGGGTAGCTCAACCCCCAAAGAGGTCCCGATCCACAGGTTGAGAACCGCTGCTCTTAACTAAGAGGTGTTTCTTTAAGATGTAGTTCAGTATATTGTTAGACGCCCAAGTCCTGTTGTTGCTGTTGTTAGGTGCCGTCGAGTGGATTTTGGTTCACAGCAACTCTATGTACATTGTACTGAAACGCTGCCCCATCCTGTGCATTCCTCGCAGTGGTTCTTTTCTTGGGCTCTATGTTGCAGCCACTGAGCTATTCTAAATTGTAGGGGCTGCCTCTCCTTTGCTGCCCTTCTACTCTACCAATATCTGTGTCTTCCTCTAGGACAGTGTTCTCAACCTTCCTAAATCCACGACATTTCATACAGTTTCCTTTGTAGTGGTAGACCCCAAATCATAAAATTATATTTTTGCTACTTCATAACTCTCGTTTTGTTACAAGTTATGAATAGTAACACCCTGTAAAGGGTTCGTCTAAGCCCCAAAGGGGTCACGACCCACATGGTGAGAACCACTGCTTTAAATTTAGAGGAGTTTCTCTTAAGGTCTATTTCACCATACTGTTAGAAGCTCAAGTCCATTTGTTGTTGTTGTTAGGTGCCGTCGAGTGGGTATGTCTCATAGCAACTCTACACACAATATAATGAAACGCCGCCCTGTCCTGTGACATCCTCACAGTGATTCTCTGCTTGCGCTCATTGTTGCAGCCACTGTGCTAATGCATCTTGTTGGGGACCGCCTCTATTTTCCTGCCCTTTCATACCTAGATTTGGGACTTCCACTAGAGCAGTGGTTCTCAACTTTCCTAATGCCATGATATTTTCATACCGATTCTCATTTAGTGGTGACCCCCCCAAACCATAAAAATGATTTCATTGCAGCTTCATAACTGTAATTTTGTTACTGTTATGAGTCACGACACCCCTGTGAAATTTTCATTCCATACACACAAAGGGGTCGCGACACACAGGTGAAGATCCCCTGCTGTAAACTAAGAGGAATTCTCTTAAGATAGAATTCAGCATACTGTTAGATGCACAAGTTCTGTTGTTATTGGTGTTAGGTACCATCGAGTGGGTTTTGGCTCATAGTAACTCTATGCACAATATAATGAAATGCTTTCCCATCCTATGCCATCCTCACAGTGGTTCTTTTGCTTGTGCTCATTGTTGCAGCCACTGTGCTAATCCAACTTTTGGGTAGCTGCCTCTTTTTTGTGGCCTTTCTGCTGTACCAAGACTTTTGTCTTCCTCTAGGGCAGAGGTTGTCAAATTTCCTAATGCCATGACCCTTTCATACAGTTCCTCATGTAGTGGTGACCCCCATCATAACATTATTGTTACTTCATAACTGTAATTTTCCTACAGTTATGAATCATTTCACACCTTGAAAGGGTCATTTGATCGCCAAAAGTGGTCGAGAACCACAAGTTAAAAACCGCTGTTCTAAACTAATAGGAGTTTCTCTTAATATCTACTTCACCCTATTGTCAGAAGCACAAATCCTATAGTTATTGTTAGATTCTGTTGTGTAGCTTTCGACGCCTAGCAACTCTAAGCACAATATGATGGAAAGGTGTCCTGTCCTGCGCCATCCTCCCAGTGGTTCTTTTGCTTGCGCGGATTGTTGCAGCCACTGTTGTATTCCATCGTGATGTGGACTGCCTCTTTTTGCTGCCCTTCTACTGTACCCAGATCTATGTCTCCCTCTAGGGCAGTGGTTCTCAACCTTCCTAATGTCATGACTCTTTCACACCATTCCGCATGTACTAGTGACCCCAACAATCATAAAATTATTTTCCTTGTTACTCCATAACTATAAATTTGCTATTGTTATGAATCAGGTCACCCATGTGACCCACAGTTAGAGAACTGTTACTCTACACTAAGAGTTTCTTTTTAAAGTCTTCTTCAGCATATTGTTAGAGGCACAAATCCTGTTGTTTGGTGCCTTCGAATGGGTTTAGGCTCATGCCAACTCTATGCACCATATAATGAAATGCTTTCCCGCCCTGTGCCTTCCATACAGTGGTTCTTTTGCTCACACTCATTTTTGCAGCCACTGTGCTAATCCATCTTGTTGGGCACTGCCTCTCTTTTCCTGCCCTTCTGTACCAAGATATGTGTCTTCCTATAGAGCAGTGGTTCTCAACTTTCCAAATGCCACAACCACTTCACACCATTCCTCGTGTAGTGGTGACATCCAACCATAAAATATTTGCATTGCTACATCATAATTGTAATTTTGCTTCTGTTATGGATCAGGCCACCCATGTGAAAGGTTCGTTAGTCTCCGCAAAGGCGTCTCGACAAACAGTTGGAAAACCAATGGTCTATACGAATAGGAGTTTCTCTTAAGGTCTACTTCAGAATATTCTTAGAAGCCCAAGTTCTTTTTATCATTGTTTGGTGCCATTGAGTGTGTGTTGGCTCATAGCAACTGTATGCACAATATAATGAAACTTGGCCCCATCTCGTGCCATCTCACTGTGGTCCTTTGCTTGCGCTCACTGCTGCATCTATTCCATCTTGTAGGGGCTGCCTGACTTTTGCAGCCCTTCTGCTGTACCAACATTTGTGTCTTCCTCTAGGACAATGTTTCTCATACATCCTAATTCTGCAGCCCTTTTGTACAGTTCCCAATGTAGTGGTGGACCCAAACATAAAATTATAAAATTATATTCATTGATATTTCATAACTGTACTTTTGCTACTGTTATGAATCAGGCCTTCACTGTGAAGGGGTGTTTCGAAACACCCCCCACCTGAAAGTGTTCACGACCCAATGATGAGAACCCTGCTGTAAACTAAGAAGAGTTGCTCTTAAGATTTACTTCAGCATATTGTTAAACACACAAGCCCTGTTGTTATTGTTGTTAAGTTCCGCGGAGGGGGTTTTGGCTCATCGCATCTCTATGCACAATATCATGAAATGCTTCCCAGACCTGTGCCATCCTGACAGTGATTGTTTGCTAGTGCTCATTGTTGGAGCCATATTGGGAGGGGGCTGTCTATTTTTTGTTGCCCTTCTATTCTACCAAGATTTGTGTCTTCCTTTAGGGCAGTGGTTCTCAACCTTCCTAATGCCCCAACATTTTCATACCGTTCCTCATATAGTGCTGACTGCCAAATCATAAAATTATTTTCATTGCAACTTTGTAACTCTAATTTTTCTACTGTTATGACTGGGCGATCACTATGAAAGGTTCATTCATCCCCCAACAGGGCTCGTGACCCAAAAGTTGAGAACCGCTGCACTAAACTATTAGGAGTTTCTCTTATGGTCTACTTCAGCACATTATAAGAAACACAAGTCCTGTTGTTTTGTTGTCAGGTGCAGTCGAGTGGGTTTTGACTCATAGCAACTCTATGCTCCATTTAATGTAACGCTGCCCCATCTTGTGCCATCCTCACAGTGATCCCTTAGCTTGAGCTCAGTGCTGCAGCCACTGTGCTATTCCATCTATTTGGGGGGCTGACTCTATATTGCGGCCCTTCAACTGTATCAAGACTTGTGTCTTCCTGTAGGACTGTGGTTTTCAGCAATCCTAATGCCACGACCCTTTCATACAGTGCCTCGTGTAGTTATGACCCCCCAACCAAAAAAATTATACTGTTGCTACTTCATAACTGTAATTTTGCTACTGTTACGTATCGGCCCACGCCTATGGGCGGGTCATTCGAAAACCCCCAAAGGATTTACCACTCACAAGTTGGGAACGGCTGCTCTAAACTAAGAGCAGTTTCTCTCAAGGTTTAGTTGAGCATATTGTTAGATGTATGATTCCTCCTGTTATTGTTGTTCGTGCCGTGGAGAGGGTTTGGGCTCATAGCAACCCTGTGCACAATATAATACAGGCCTGCTCAGACTTGCATCATCCTCACAGTGGTTCTTTGCTTGCGCTCATTGTTGCAGCCACCATGCAAATCCGTCTTGTAGGGACTTCCTCTTTTCTGCTGCCCTTCTACTGTACTTGCGTCTTCCTCTAGGACAGTGTTTCTCAACCTTCCTATTTCTACGACCTTTCCATACACTTCCCAATGTGTAGTGGTGGTCCCCAAAGCATAAAGGTTTTTTTCTACTGTTTTTCCATAACTGTAATTTTGCAAGTCTTATGAATCTAGTCACCCTGTGAAAGGGTTGTTCAACCAAACAAAGTGGTCACAAATCACAGGTTGAGAACCGCTGTTCTAAATTAAGAGGAGTTTCTCCTGTGGTCTAGCTCAGTATATTATTACACGCACGAGTCCTGTTCTTATTGTTGTTAGGGGCTGTCGAGTGGGTTTGGCTCATAGTTGGCTCATAACAACTCTATGCACAGTATCATGAAACACTGTTCCATCCTCTAACACCCTCACACTTTTCTTTTGTTTTCTTTTATTGTTGCAGTCTCTGTGCTAATCCATCTTTTGGGGGACTGCCTCTCATTTGCTGACCTTCTACTGTACCCAGATTTGTGTCTTCCTCTAGGGCAGTGGTTCTCAAACTTCCTAATGCACGACTCTCTCACACCATTCCTCATGTATTGGTGCCCCCCCCCAATCATAAAATTACTTTCCTTGTTACTTTATAACTAAAATTATGCTGCTGTTATGAATCAGGCCACCATGTGATATAGTCATTCTCCCCCCCACCCCCCAAAAGGCATCACGACCCACAATTTGAGAACTGCTAATCTACACTAAGAGGAGTTTCTTTTTAAGGTATGTTTCAGCATATTGTTAGAAGCACAAATCCTGTTCTTGTTTTTGCCTGCCTTCGAGTGGGTTTTGGCTCATACCAACTCTATGCACAATGTAATGAAACGTTGTCCTGCCCGTTGGATCCTCACAGTGGTTCTTCTGTTTGTGCTCATTGTTGCGGCCACTGTGGTAATCCATCTTGTTAGGGACTACCTCTCTTTTCCTGCCCTTCCGTACCAAGATTTGTGTCTTCCTCAAGAATAGTGGTTCTCAACTTTCTGAATGCCACTACTATTTCATACCAGTCCTCATGTAGTGGTGACACCCCAACCATAAAATATTTTCATTGCTACATCATAACTGTAATTTCGCTTCTGTTATGGATCAGGCCACCCATGTGAAAGGTTCATTAGTCTTCTAAAGGCACTGTGACACAGTTTGAGAACAACTGGTCTAAACTAAGTGGAGTTTCTCTTAAGGTCTACTTCAGCATATTCATTGAAGCACAGTTCTGTTGTTTCTGTTTGGTGCCTTTGAGTGTGTGCTGGCTTATAGCAACTCTATACACAATATAATGAAACGTGAGCCCGTCTCGTGCCACCCTCACTGTGGTTATTTTGCTTGTTGTCATTGTTGCAGCCATGGGCTAATCCAACTTTTGAGGGGCTCCCTCTCTTTTGCTGCCCCTCTACTGCCCTTTCATTCATTTCCTCAGGTAGTGATGAACCCCCAATCATAAAATTATTTTCATTGCTACTTCGGAACTTTAATTTTGCTACAGTTATGAATCAGGCCTCCACACTGAAAGGGTCATTTGACCCCCCTAAAGGGATAGCGACCCACAGGTTGAGAACCACTGCTCTATACTAAGAGGAGTTTCTCTTAGGATCTACAGTACCATATTGTGAAAAGCATGAGTCCTGCAGTGATTGTTGTTAGGTGTTGTCCAGTGGGTTTCGACTCTCAGCAACTCTACGCACAAGATAATGAAACGCTGCCCCATCCTGTGCCATCCTCACAGTGGTTTCTTGTCTGCACTCATTGTTGCAGCCACTGCGCTAATCTATCATTGGGGGTCTGCCTCTCATTTGCTGCCTTTCTGCTCTGCCAAGATTTCTGTCTTGCTCGAGGACAGTGGCTCTCAACCTTCCTATAATGCCACAGGCCTTTTATACCACTCCTCATGTAGTGGGTACAATCCCATTCATAAATTTATCTTCATTTCTACTTCATAACTGTAATGAAGCTACTGCTATGAATTGGGCCACCCCTGTGCAAGGGTAGTTCATCACCCTAATGGAGTCGTGACCCACAGGTTGAGAATCTCTGCTCCAAACTATGAAGAATGTCTCTTAAGAAATATTTCAGCACATTGTTAGAAGCAAAAGTCCTGTTGTTATTGTATTTAGGTGCCTTCAAGTGGGTTTTGGCTCAGAGCAACTCTATGCAAAATGTAACGAAACGCTCCCGCATCCTGTGCATTCCTCACAATGGTTCTTTGCTTGTGCTGGTGGTTTCAGCCACTGAGCTATTCCAACTTGGAGGGGCTGCCTCTCCTTTGCTGCCCTTCTACTCTACCAACATTTGTGTCTTCCTCTCGAACAGTGGTTCTCAATCTTCCTAATTCCACGACCCTTTCATGCAGTTTCCAATATAGTGGTGGACGCCCAGTCATACAAAATTTTCGCTGATATTTCATTACTGTAATTTTGCTAATCTTATGAATCAGGCAACCCTTGTGAAAGGGTCATTCAACCCACTCACACCCCAAAAGGGTTCGTGATTCATAGTTTGAGAACCCTGCTCTAAACTAAGAGGAGTTTCTCTTAAGATCTACGTCAGCATATTTTTAGAAGTCAAGTCCTTTTTGTGTTGCTGTTAGTTGCTGTCGAGTGGGTTTTGACTCTCAGCAACTCTACGCACAATATAATGAAACGCTGCCCCGTCCTGTGCCGTCCTCACAGTGGTTTGTTGATGGCACTCATTGTTGCAGCCACTGAGCTATTCCATCTTGTAGGGTCTGCCTCTCACTTGCTGCCCTTCTGCAGTACCACGTTTTGTGTATTCCTCTTGGGCAGTGTTTCTGAACCTTCTTAATGGCATGGCTCCTTTATACAATTCTTAATGTTGTGCTGATCCTCCAACAGTAATTTTTTTCATTGTTACTCCATTACTGTGATTTCTCTACTGTTATTAATTGGCAACACCTGTGAGAGGCTCGTCTGAAACCCCATAGGGGTCGCAACCCACAAGTTAAGAACCACTGCTCTAAATTTAGAGGAGTTTCTCTTAAGATCTAGTTCAGCATATTGTTAGAAGTACACGTCCTGTAGTTATTGTCGTTAAGTTCCGTCGAGTGGGTTTTGACTCTTAGCAACTCTATGCACAATATAATGAAACGTTGCCCTGTCCTGTGCCACCCTCACCGTGCTTGTGTGCTTGGCCTCAGTGTTGCAGCCACTGTGCTATTCCAACTTGTTGGAGACTGCCGCTCTCTTCCTTCTGATCTGTACCAAATTTGTGTTTTGCCCTAGAGAAATGGTTCTTAACCTTCCTAAAGCCACTACCCTTTCATATCGATTCTCATTTAGTTGGGACCCACAACCATAAAATTATTTTCATTGGTACTTTGTCACTGTAATTGTACTACAGTTATGAATCGGGCCACCCCTGTGAAAGGGTCATTCTAACCTCCCAAGGGGCGCGACCCACAGGTTGAGAACTGCTGCTCTAAAGTTAAAGGACTTTCTCTTAAGTCCTACTTCACCATATTGTTAGAAGCACAAGTCCAGTAGTTATTTTTGTTGAGTGCTGTTGAGTGGGTTTCTGGTCACAAGAACTCTATGCACAATATAATGAAATGCTGCCCAGTCCAATTCCATGCTCAGAGTTGTTCATTTGCTTGTGCTCATTGTTGCAGCCACTGGGCTAATCAATCTTGTAGGGGCTGCCTCTCCTTTGCTGCCCTTCTACTCTACCAAGAATTCTGTCTTCCTCTAGGGAAGTGGTTCTCAACCTTCCTAATGCCACGACTCTTTCATACCATTCCTCATGTAGTGGTGACTGCCAAATCATGAAATTATTTTCATTGCTACATCATACCTCTAATTTTTCCACTTTAATGAACGGCCCACTGCCGTGAAAGGGTCATTCGTCCCCCAAAAGGGGTCACAACCCTCAGTTTGAGGACCGCTGCGCTAAACTAATAGGAGGTTCTCTTCAGGTCTACTTAGGTACATTGTTAGAAAAACAAGTCCTATTTTTTTCTTGTGGGTTTTGACTCACAGCAACTCTATGTCAATATAATGAAACAGTGTCCCGTCTTGTGCCATCCTTGCAGTGTTTCTTTGGCTTGTGTTTATTGTTGCAGCCACTGTGCTATCCCATCTATATTGAGGCTGAGTCTATTTTGTTGCCCTTCAACTGTATCAAGAATTGAGTCTTTCTCTTGGACAGTGGTTTTCAACATTCTTACTCACGACCCTTTCATATAGATCCTCATGTAGTCGTGACCAACCAACCATAAAATTATTTTTGTTGCTACATCATAGCTGTAATTTTGCTACTGCTATAATTCAGGCCACCTCATGAAAGGGCTGTTTGACACCCTAAGTAGACACGACCCACAGGCCGAGAGCCGCTGCTCTAAAAGAAAGGGGAGATTCTCTTAAGGTTTTCTTCAGCATATTGTTAGAAGCACAAGTCCTGTTGTTTTTGTTGGTGGGTGCAGTCTAGTGGGTTTGGCTCATAGCCACTCTCTGCACAATATAATGAAACTCTGGGGGTCTTAAAGGCTTGAAGGCAAACAGGCTGAAATCTAGGTCAGAAGCAACAAAGCCCACAGAGAAGAAGCACACAAGCCTAAGTGAACACGAGGTATTGAAGGGATCAGGTAGCAGACACCAAAGAACAAAAACCATTATTGTGTGATCACCTTCCCCACATAAACGCTGAAGATGAATGTGTGCATAAGTAAGTGTGGTGAAGAAGGCTGATGGTGTCCGGCTATCAAGCGATATAGCGTCCCGGGTCTTAAAGGATTGAAAGTAAACAAGCAGGCCCTGAAGCAACAAAGCCCACATGGAAGCATCACACCAACATGTGTGACCATGAAGTGCTGAGGGGACCAGTTTTCAAGCAACAAAGGCGGGAGGGGGGATTATATCATCGTGAATGAGGGGAGTGCATGACGGGGGACCTATGCCCACCTGTAGACAACTGCACATCCCTTGCGGAGGGGTAGTGGGAAGGAGATGAGTCACTCAGGGTTCAGTGTAGCAATAATGAAACCCACAACCTTCCTCTAGTTATTAAACACTTCCTCCCCCCACCTCTCATGATCCCAATTCTACCTTGCAAACCTGGTTAGACCAGAAGATACACAGCGCTACAGATGGAAACTGGAAACACAGGGAATCCAGGACAGATGAACCCCCCAGGACCAGCGGTGAGAGTGGCGATACTGGGAGGGAAGTGGGTGTAGAAATGGGAAACCGATCACAAGGAACTACATATAACTTCCCCCCTGGGAGATTGGCAACAGAAAATTGGGTGAAGGGAGACGCCGCGCAGTGTAAGATAAGAGAAAATAATAATTTATAAATTATTAACGGTTCATGAAGGAAGAGGAGCAGGGTGAGAGGGGGAGAGGGGAAAGGGGTTATGAGCTGATTCCAGGAACCCAAGCGGAAAGCAAATTTTGAGAATGATGAAGGCAACGAATGTATAAGTGTGCTTTGCACAACTGGTGTATGTATGGATTGTGATGAGTTGTATGAGCCCCAATAAAATGATTTTAAAAAAGAAAAAGAAAGAAATGTCTATAAGTGAATGAAGGCAACATATGTACAAAATGCCTGATGCAATCAATATGGATTGCAACAGAAGTTGTAAGAGTCTCCAATAAAAGATTTTTAATAAAAATGTATATATAATAAATATTTTCCTAACTTATATAAATGATTAATAAGAATAAAATTAAGCAGCCTGGGTTTTTTATAGGAAAAAATAATGATAAAAGAACAAATGAGAGATTCAGCAGGAAGCAATGGATAGGAAAATATTATAAGGAAAGTTTTCTCTTATATGGAATGTACATTCTCTTACATGACAACAATCAGAATATGCCGTAAGAACCTCAGACAAAATACTAGAATAATATAGAGGAAAACATTCCCAACCCTTCAATAAAATGCTATATGCTTTCTATGATTTTCACAAAAGATCAAATTCTTTAACAAAATATTTTGTTCATTCAAATTTTTAATTATGCATAAATTTATGTCTACTTGCATTACATCTCATACAAAGGCATAAGAATTGTTTTTGCTCTATCTAAAACTAAATAGAAGATAGTGAAGGTGAAAAAAATAGCTTTCGTGAATGTTGCTTTGAAATACAAATGGCATTGTCCTAAGAAATTAAAATGATTTAATTTTTAAAAATCATTTTATTAGGGGCACATACAACTCTTATCACAATCCATACATACATCAGTTGTGTAAAGTACATCCGTACATTCATTGCCCTCATCATTCTCAAAACATTTGCTCTCCATTTAAAGCCCTGGCATCATGTCCTCATTTTTCTCCGCCCTCCCTATTCCCCCCTCACTCATGAACCCTTGATAATTTGTCAGATCTTACATATTTTGTCTCCCTTCACCCACGTTTCCGTTGTCCATCCCCTAGGGAGGAAGTTATACGTAGATCCTTGTAACTGAGGTCTCAGAGCAGCTGTGTCTGATGCAGGGGAAGCTCTGGAAGCAGCTGCAGACACTGTGGTAGTTGGCAGCCCAACAGTGAGGGTCACTGCATCCGTGGGTACCAGAAAACTGGCTGGGGTTGCTTATTCCCCTAGATGCTACCTCTGCCTTGAAGAGAACCGTGACAGAGGCCTGTAGACATGTGTCAGGAAAAGATGAGTCCTTCACTGTTTCCTCTTCCCACAAAATTTGAGGAGAGCCTGCAGGGCAGAAGGCTCAGCAACCTGGCTCCAATCAAATGCCCTTCCCCACAGCCACGCCCTCGCCAGCCCCAACTCCCCATGCCCTGGGTTTGCTTCTTGAATCCAGAGGAGCAGCCTAGGCAAAGACCATGAAGAAACTTGTTCTTCAGGCAGCCCCTTTGATTGGGTCCCTTGAACTCCAGAAAGTGGACACATGCCCACTAATTGTTGGGGGACTCAGGCTGTCACCACAGGGGCCAGGATCTGAAGAGGATGCTGGCACTACAGGGCTTCGTGAGGAAAGCCGAGGACTTGTAGAGCTGGCTGAGCAGCCAGCAGCAGGTGGCCAGAGGAGAGAGGACTATGAGCACACCCTAGTGAGGAAGGGGCTAGGGGCAAGGAAGGTGCCCTGGAACCGAATGAAGACGGGTAGTGGAGGGGGGCTGCATGCACAAGGGGCTGATGGGGAACATCAGTCTGGACTGAGGACAGCTGTGGCTTCCTATTCCCCTCTCTGCTTAGAGGGGCAATTTCTGTGGCTGTTCAGTCCTGCCCTGCCCAGTCACTCACTGAGGTGACTAACAGCCCACCAGCCTGGGCTCCCTGTGACCCCTCTCCTCTCTTCTCAGCTCCTCTTAACCAAGTTTGCAATGTTTCGGCACCAAGTGAAGATGGGTGGCCACCAGGGGGCAGCCTGCCCCACTAGCGGAGAGCCGGCTGGAGTGGTGGCCCAGCACTGCCCCCAGGGCCCAGCAGTGGTGACAGGACCTACAGTGAGTACCAGCAGCCTGCAGCAGGGGTGAGTTTGGGAGGAGGTGCTGGGCATGGGATGAAGAAGCTTCCAGGGAGACCCTTGCTGTGCTGCGGCTCTGCCACACCACTGTCTCTGGAGAGGGCCCGACTTCAGGGAACCCAGGGCAGCCCCTGCTGTCTGCGGCCTGTGGAGGAGGCAAAGCTGGGTCGGTGGATCAGGGAGCCTGGTCACAAAGCCCACTTTGCAGGGTCACTTTCCCAAGCCACGGGCTCCCTGCACCTGCAGGGGTGTTCTGGGAAGAGTTGAGCTGGGCTGAGGATGCCCTGCACAGCCCCACGCTGACCCAGGTCACAGTACAAGCTACTGCGTTTCCAGCCCAGATGGAGCTTAGGCGAGGTCCCGATTTGCCCATGATCCTAGCCCAGAGGCTGGCCCGGAGTCTCAGGGGCCCGGCATTTGCTGCATGCAAGAACCATGGAGGGGTGCAGCTTCTACCTTTAAAGGGTGTGCAGTCTCCTCCAAACACACAGCATGCCTGGGTGGCACACAACGTGGCTACCTGCCGTGTGCCGGGCTTTAGAATGACCCCACCTGCTGACTCATGGGGATCCTCCAGAGGGTTTGCAAGTCAGTAAATCTTTCCAGGAGCAGGGAACCTCTTCTTTCTCCTGAGGAGCAGTTAGTGGGCCTGAACCAGGCAACAGCCCAACACTTCCCAAGCAGGCCTCCTGGAGCATCGTTAGAGCAAGGGTAAACTGCTAGTGATAATGGGCTCCTGGGAGGAGAGTTTGCAGAAAGGCCTAAAGCGCCGAGCAAGATCTCAGGACGGTGGCCCTCTGGGAGCTTAGGACAAGTTCTAAACCCAGCCAGGAAGCTGAAGGGTTGACCAGACAGAAGCTGAGGGGGAGGAATGAGCATGCTGGGATAACTGCTGACCTCTGCCTGAGGGCAGGGCTGCCTGGTTGGAGCTGTGGGAGCTGACTCAGGCCAGACCCCACCTGCTCTGAGATGCTAAGGCCACCCTCAAAGTTCACAGCCAACTGTCTCACGTGCTCGTCTGTATCCAGGTGGGTGCCTGGTGGAGGGGCTGGCTTCTGCAAGTGCTGTCACCCCAGGCCCAGAGTCCCACACTCAATGCCCGGGTACTTGGCTACCATGCTGTCTCAGGAGAAAGCCACAAGCCTCCCAGATGCTGTGTCCCACTGGGTGGAGGCCCTCCTGAGGAGACATGGATCGCACCAATGAATCACACAATCTGCCTCTGACACCTTGAGGCCTCCTCACCCCCCACTGTCATCACTCCAGTGCCGCTTCCCACTCTGGACTAGACTGCATAGGTATTAGCAAGAGATAAAACTCATGGCACATGGAACCCAGGAACAGGAATGGGAATAGAGATAACAAAAGGGCAGGGGGAAGGGAGGTAGAGGATGGGAGGAAGGGGAACCGATAGCAATGAATGACATATAACCACACACCCCTCGCAGGGAGAGGACCAACAGAAACCTTAGGATAAAAGAGACAATGGTAGATGTGAGATATGAAAATAATAACAATCTATAATCTATCAAGGAACCATGATTGGGGGAGGAGGAAAAAAAGAGGAGCTTATCCCAAGGGCTCAACAAAAAATAAATGTCTAGAAAAGAATGATGGCAATATACATATGACTATGTCAGATAAAATTGGTGTATGGATTGTAACAAGAGCTGTAAGAGCCCCCAATAAAATAAATAAATTTAAATTAAAAAAAAAAACCACCAACAACCTCCATCTGCACAGTGAGTCAGTGAAGGGACAAGAGTCCCTCGTCCCTCGGCTCTCACACAAGGCCACCAAAGGCTACCTCTAAGTGGGGGTCTGGCAAAGTTGTGGATGGGTGGGCAAAGCTATCAAGCGGCCCATGAGGGACTTCATTGGCCCTGGAGAACTGGGTGGGAAGGAGGGGTGGCGGGCAGAGCTGAGGCCGAGTAGACACTTGGTAAGGCTGTGGGATTGAGCGGCAGAGACATGGAGGTTTGGACATGAGTGGT
Organism: Tenrec ecaudatus; assembly: GCF_050624435.1. Classification (NCBI taxonomy): domain Eukaryota; kingdom Metazoa; phylum Chordata; class Mammalia; order Afrosoricida; family Tenrecidae; genus Tenrec; species Tenrec ecaudatus. The sequence continues at coordinate 1,690,201 of NW_027457555.1, read as the reverse complement.
GGTGGACTCAGGCCGGCTGTGACGCTGCCTCGGTACCAGGTCCCCTCACCCCATGCTCTCCCGTGCTCTCCCAGGCTCCAGGTGCAAGACTATGCCTCCTGGGCAGCCAGTGTGCAGTGAGATTTGCAGGTGATGGAGGAGCCCCAAGACTCCGGCAGTGGAGCCCAAAACTTCAGTGTCCACAAAGAGCTGCGGGCCAAGCTGGAGGCCCAGAAGGAGCTGCACCAGTGCGCCACCCAGCGGGGACAGCAGGTGCTCCAGGCTACAGGGCCGTCCGCCGTGGAGGTCGGCTCCCCTTTCTGGCCCTCCCCCAGCCCACTGGACCACTGCACCCTGGCCCCACAGGGCCAAGCACCTTTCTTTTCTATTTTTTTAATCATTTTATTGGATGCTCGTGCAATTATTATCACAATTCATACATACATGCATTGTGTGAAGAACATATGTACAGGCTCTTCCTCTAATTGTAGCGGCCTGAGGTGACCTGCTAAAATGGTTCGCTACTCATTTGACCCAGAAAACCCTACAAAATCCTGCAAATACAGAGGGTCGAATCTCTGGGTTCACTTCAAAAACACCCATGAAACTGCCCAGGCCATCAAAGGCATGCACATCTGGAAAGCCACCAAATACTTGAAAGACGTCACTCTGCAGAAGCAGTGTGTGCCTTTCCGACGGGACAATGATGGTGTTGGTAGATGTGCCCAGGCCAAACAGTGGGGTGGGACCCAGAGTTGGTAGCCCCAAAAGAGTGCTGAATGTTTGGTTCACATGCTTAAAAATGCAGAAAGTCTTGCTGAACTTAAGGGTTTAGATGTGGATTCTCAGGTCATCGAGCACATCCAGGTGAACAAAGCCCCCAAGATGCACCACCGGACTTACAGAGCTCTTGGCTAGATTAATCCACACAGGAGCTCCCCCTGCCACATTGAAATGATCCTGACTGAGAAGGAACAAATCGTTCCCAAGCCAGAAGAGGAGGTTGCACTGAAGAACAACATTTCCCAGAAGAAACTGAAGAAGCAAAAACTCAAGGCTTGGGAATAAATTAAGCTTAAATAATAAAAGGGTTTTTTTTTTAAAAGAACATATGTACATTTGTTGCCATCTTCATTCTCAAGAAATTTGCCTTCTACTTGAGCCCTTAATATCTGCTGTTCATTTTCCCCCTCCCTCCCCACTCCCCCCTACCTCACGAAACCTTCATCATTCATAAATTAATATTATTTTATCATATGTTGCACTGTCCAAAGTCTCCCCCTTCCTTCTTTTCCGCTGTCCCTCCCCCAGGGAGGAGGCTATTTGTAGATTCTTGTAATCAATTTCCCCTTTCCACCCCACATTCTCTTCACCCTCCAGGTTTCGCCACTCTCACCACTGGTCCTGAAGGAGTCATCTGTCCTGCGTTCCCTGTGTTTCCAGTTCCTATCTGTACCTATGTACACCCTCTTATCTAGCCAGATTTGTAAGGTAGAATTGGGATCATGAGAGTGGGGGGAGGAAGCATTTTAGAACTAGAGGAAAGTTATATGTTTCATCGTTGCTACCCTGCACCCTGACTGGCTCATCTCCTCCCCACAATCCTTCAGTAAAGGGTGTCCGGTTGGCTACCAATGGGCTTTGAGTCTCCACTCTGCACTCACCCACATTTTCAATGATATGATTTTTTGTTCTTTGATTCTTGATACCTCATGATCCCTTCGACAGCTCGTGGTTACACAGGCTGGTGTGTTTCTTCCATGTGGGCTTTGTTGCTTCTGAACTAGGTGGCCACTTGCTTATCTTTGAGCCTAAAAGATCCCAGATGCTATATCTTTTGACAGCCAGGCACCATCAGCTTTCTTCACCACATTTGCTTATGCACACGTTTGTCTTCACTGATCGTATCAGGAAGGTGGGCACCCACTGATACGATTTTTAGTTCTTTGATGTCTGATAACTGGTCCCTTCTACACCTCGTGGTCAGCCAGGCTGGTGTTCTTCTTCCATGTGGGCTTTGATACTTCTCAGCCAGTTGGCCGCTTATTTATCTTCAAGCCTTTAACACCCCAGACGCTATATCTTTTGATAGCCGGGCACCGTCAACTTCCTTCACCACATTTGCTTATGCACACATTTTTCTTCAGCAATCGTGTCGGGAAGGTGTGAATCCTGGAATGCCAATTTAATAGAACAACGTGCTATTGCATTGAGTAAGTGCTTGAGTGGAGGCCCAATATCCATCTGCTGCCTTAGTATTAAACCTATAAATATATGCACACAGATCTGTCTCTCTACACTCATATAAATATATTTACATATGTACATTCCAGTGTTTGGACCTCTATAAATACCCTTTGTCACCTAGTTCTCTCCTCTATTTCCTTTTACTTTCCTCTTGTCCCACTATCATGCTCAGCCTTCATTTGGGTTTCAGTAATTTCTCTCGGTTACCTTGCCCTTGCTGAATGCCTACCAGACCACTCACACCCTTCTTGCTACTGATTTTGGATAACTTATTGCTCCCCTGTCCCTGGGTTGTTCAGCACTACCCCTTTGCCCCTTTCTCTCCCACTCCCCTATTCCCGTGGAAATATTGGTCCCCTTGTTTTCTCCTCCAAACTATTCATGCAGTCTATCATATCTAGATAGGTCTGTAGAGATAATAATATGCACCAAAAATCAAGTCATTGCAAGTTAGGCAATGAGTGAGAACACAGCAATGACAACAAAAAGAAAACCAATTACCCATAGAAGAATAAATTAATTTTGGAAGGCAAATGCTTTGAAAATGATGATGGCAAAGAATGTACAGATGTGCTTTATACAACTGATGTAAGTATGGATTGTGATAAGAGTTGTATGAGTCCCTAATAAAATGCTTTTTTACGAATAAAAGAAAAGAAAAAAAATTTAAAGAAAGAAAAACCTATACATAGATGAAGGTCTGATTTTTAATCTCTAGGCGTGTCCTTCAGTCAGGTCCAATGGGGTACCATGCTTTGGCCCCAGAGTCTGTCCTTTGTACTACCTCAGGGGCTCCCTGCTCTGCTCCCACGGTTGCTCTGCCACACACTTTTAGTGGTTTGCCTAAGTGCCATAGGATCAATCTGGGCTAGTTCTAACCCTGAGTCTCCAATGTTGTCCCCCTTAGGGCCCTGGGCCATCAATGGACGGTGTGTCTCTTAGTGGGATCAGCCACATTGTCCACTCTGTCCATTGGCTGTTCAGAGCCGGGATATCGTCCCCCAGGCCTGATGGGCCTGGATGTGCTCCACTTTATCTTCCTCCCCCTTCTTTGCTCCCATTTGCTCTGATCAAACATGCCCCTCTCTCCTAGATGCAGCTTCAGTGCTGTCCTCTGAAGTAAATTCTTCTGGGGGCAGGGGCAGTTGTCCACATAGCTGGTATGGGAGCCCAGCCCTCAGGCCCCTCCACTGGCTCCCCACTCCGTGCGGACACACTGCATTCATCTGACACTGGCTTTATATCTGGTCCCTCTTTCCCTGTGGAAACACAAACAATACCCTCCCCTTGGGTGGGACAGTCAGGCACCTTTTCTCTGGAGCTTCCCTCAGCACCACCTTCGGTTGTGTCCATGCCCATGCCCAGGTCCAGGAAAGGCTATGCGCCATGCAGGATGCTTGGGAGCAGGTCTTTCAGGCCTGGGAACAGAATCAAGGGAGACGGCAAGCCATGCACCGCAAGCAGCTCTTCCTCAGACAGTGTGGCATCTGGACAAGATCCTGCAGGCCCAGGAGACAGCTCCCCTCACCACACACAGACACACTGACCCCAGGACCTCCAGTCCTCCTGTAGTACCACCCCAATCCCCCTTGCTTCCTGGATCACTGGCTGTTATTCTGATACGGAGCTAGATAGTGTGTCTTCCCAAGTGGCCAAGGGGACACCTGAGCCTCAGGTCACTCAGGGCCATCTCCTCCCCATACCTGGCCCCGGCCAGCCAAGCCCTATGCGGTTTGGGTGGAAATTGATGGGGCTCCTCCCCACCTCGTCAGAAGATGGGATGTTCCTAACGGCCCCCAGGTTGGAGTGCTCTTCTTCTTCAGGTTCCTTCCCCTCCTGCTCAGCACTGACCTCCCCACCCCCAGCCGCAGGCCCCTTGATGCACCCCCAGAGAGCCCAGGCTGTAAACCAAGGTTCTGGCAGATGATGCTGTCTAGGGTTCCCTTTGAACCACCATCTGTGCCCCCAATCAACCCCCCCACCTCTGTGTCACCTCCATGGCTGCCCCAGGTCTTCCAGGAGGCCAGTGCCCTGGAGGGCTCTGTGGAAGAGGTGGAGCGGCTGATCCAGAAGCATGGCACCTTCCAGAGGTGCTGAGCACACAGGACAGGGAGTTGATGGCCGGGACGGTCATGGGCATGACCCTGATAAGGCCGGGGTATCCAGACTGTTGGGGGAACACGGGTGAGGTGTGTATGCACACCGAACCTGTGCTGGTGGGTGAGGGATTACCAAGGAGCCAGGGGCTCCAATCCAGGGCTGAGGACCAAGCCGAGGTGCCCAAGCACCCAGAAGCGCATGGGGATGGGTTAGGCCACACTCTGGGGACCACAGAGGGCATTTGGATCTGTCCATATCACATGGCCCCTGCTTCCTTCTGCCCAGGAACCTGGCCAACCCTCAACTACAGAGCTGAGGGGAGCCCCCCGGGACTTATAGTGAGGGCTATGGGCTGTGAGCCAGCCCCAGCAGGGGTACACTCGGTACTCAGGGCTGGGTCCACCTCCCACCTCCCACTACGCAGGAGGCTGCGCTGAGAGAGCAGGCCAGGGTGCTGCCAGGCCCCTGGGTTCAGGGCCTGCTGGGCACAATACGTGAGCGTCCGGCTTGAGTGGAAGCCCTGGGAGAAGGTCAGTGACACAAGCTTCACACCTCTCTGATTACTGCCGGCTTTCTCAGGGCTGCTAGCCAGGTCAGAGGGCACCCCACCTGAACCCCATTTCACCTTTACAAGTGACCTTCAGCCCCACTAGGGGCCAAGGGGCGGCCTGCGGTGGAACGGGATGTGGAGAGTTTAATGGCTTTTCCAGGGGCAAAGCTAGGACTGGAGCCCAGGGCCCTTGATTCTCAGACCCGTGTGGTCAACTGTCATCCTGATGGGCAGAGTAGACAGGGCCCCAGGGGTGGGTGAGGGGCACCCTCCACATGAGAACCCACCCATGGACCCTGCCCAGCCACTTCCTAGATCTGAAGACTGATGGGCCTGGGCCCTGTCATCTTGGGTGAAAGAAAAATTATTGTGCTGTCCCTGAGCTTGTTCAGCATTTCACTCCTTGGCACAGCCCGAGGGGTAGACGGGGTCACCGCTTGGGACCAAGGCAGTATAAACATCAGGGCACTCAAGTCCCCAACATCACACAGGACGGCGACTGGATCCAGGTGTGGGGCCAGCAACTGGAATAGCCTGTCCCTCTTGGGGACCACAAAGAGAAGCTGATGCGGTTTCACAATCACCTGGCCTATGAGACAGAGATCCCATGGAAGGGAGGCAGGAAGGGAATTGACAGGAAGAGCAGGGACCCCTGCTAGGTACTGGTTTACCATCCAGCAGCCTTGTCCCCAACACCCGCAGTGTCACTGTGCAGACACTAATCAGACTCTGTAACCTGCCTGAGGCCAAGGCCAAGACCAGCCAGGAAGAAAGGATTGAAGAGAACCCTGGGCAGAAGGGCAGAGGCCAAGCCTGTAATGTGCCCGTCCTCCACAGGGTGCCCTTGCTAGATTCCTGGACCTTGGGAAGGCTCTGGAGAGCATGGAGAGGCTGCTGAACAGACACGAGGCCTTGGAGCAGGAGATGGGCCTCCTCCAAGTTCAGGGGCAGGTATGCCACTGGGTCTAGCATCAGGGCCAGGCCAGGGGACCTCTTCTGTGGGACGCTGCAGAGGAAGAGATGAGCCAGTATACTCCCATGCCAGGGGTCTCTTGAGCACAACCTGATCCCCTACCTCAGCCTCCGGACATCCCCCATATCCCGGAGCAGAAGGCAGCCCTCCTCTGCCAGAGAAGCCTGGGGTCAGCCCGCAGCCTCGGCCACAGCTGCCAACAGTTTATGGACAGCTGGCAACAGCTCCAGAGCAGAGCCCAGAAGTGGTATGGACACCCTTTGGGTCCATTTCTTCACTCCTGCCCCCCTTCAGCAATCAAGTCCCATGCATCTCCTTGACTCCTTGTTTTAGGGTACAAAAGAGACCTCAGGACAAACAATGTAAAGAAAACATCGATCAAGTCTTAAAAGAGACCACGACCACACAATGACCAAGACACATAATACGTGAAACAAATCCAGGGAGACTCATATGTGTGTAAGAAAGAGGTCTACTGGCGATATCTAAAACAGATGGAAATAGAGTTACCATATGACCCAGCAACCCCCCCCCCACTCTTACTGTGCAAGAAACAAACCAAGATCAGACATCTGTGCTCCAAAGTTCATTGGCACAGTTCACAATTGCAAGGAATTGGAAACAACCCAAATTTCCATCACCTGACAATTGGATTAAAAAGCTGGGGTACCTCTACCAGCGGAGTCAACGATGTAATGTCAGACCGGAAGTTCTTGGCGCACCAGCATGGGGCTCTGGGCTTCCTGCCTCGATATCGCAGCAGCCGGCAAGGCGGGAAGGTGAAGAGCTTCCCCAAGGATGACGCCTCCAAGCCGGTCCACCTGACGGCCTTCCTGGGCTACAAGGCCGGCATGACCCACATTGTGCGCGAGGTCGACAGGCCAGGCTCCAAGGTGAACAAGAAGGAAGTGGTGGAGGCCGTGACCATCATGGAGACCCCTCCCATGGTGGTGGTGGGCATCATGGGCTATGTGGAGACACCTCGCAGCCTCCGGACCTTCAAGACGGTCTTTGCGGAACAAATCAGTGACGACGAGTGCAAGCGGCGGTTCTACAAGAACTGGCACAAGTCGAAGAAGAAGGCTTTCACCAAGTACTGCAAGAAGTGGCAGGATGACAAGGGTAAGAAGCAGCTCGAGAAAAACTTTAGCAGCATGAAGAAGTCCTGCCCGGTCATGCGCGCCATCGCCCACACCCAGACGCGCCTGCACCTCCTGTGCCAGGAGAAGGCGCACCTGACGGAGATGCAGGTGCACGGGGGCTCCGTGGCTGAGAAGCTAGACTGGGCCCGAGAGAAGCTGGTGCCAGTTTACCAGGTGTTCGGGCAGGATGAAATGATCGACATCACGGGGGTGACCAAGGGCAAAGGCTACAAAGGGGTCACCAGTCGTTGGCACACCAAGAAGCAGCCCCGAAAGACCCACCGAGGGTTGCGCAAGGTGGCTTGTATCGGGGTCTGGCATCCCGCCCGTGTGGCCTTCTCGATGGCCCACGCTGTGCAGAAAGGCTACCACCACTGCACAGAGATCAACAAGATCTATAAGATTTGCCAGGCTACCTCGTCAAGGACGGCAAGCTTATAAAGAACAATGCCTCCACGGACTACGATCTCTCTGTCAAGAGCAACAACCCCCTGGGTGACTTTGTCCACTACGGGGAAGTGATCAATGACTTTGTCATGCTGAAGTGCGGCATGGTGGGCACCAAGAAGCGGGTGCTGACTCTGCACAAGTCCCTGCTGGTGCGGACCAAGCGCCGTGCCCTGGAGAAGATCGTCCTCGAGTTCATCGACACCACTTCCAAGTTGGGCCATGGCCGTTTCCAGACCGTGGAATAGAAAAAAGCTTTCATGGGACCACTCAAAAAAGACTGGATTGCCAAGGAGGAAGGCGCATAACAGATGGTACAGCTGGTGGGATCAGAATAAAGACTTCTTTTTCAGTGGGGGAAAAAAACCTGTGGTACTTACATACAGTGGAGTACTACGCATCACTAAAAAGTAGTGATGAAAGTTTGAAGCACATCACTGCATGGGAAGAACTGGAGGAAAGCATGCTAAGCGAAGTAAACCAAGCACAAAAGGACAAGTACACATTGGGTCCACGGAGGTAAGCTTTAAAAAAAATGCAAAAGGGACATAGGGGAAAAGCTACTGTATGAACATTACTGGGTTCCTGGGGTGAGGACCAGGTAATATGGCAGGGACCAGACCAAATTCAGGGATACACATGGTAGACAGATAAAAAGAGGCGGGGAAAGGAAAAGTAATAAAAATAATAAATAAATGGGTAGCGGGGTCACAGGGCACTAACCCGCCCAAGGGTGCCACCGTGAACCCGTATATCTCCGATCTGCCTGCCTCTGTGCCTTTGCCTGTGATCACCCTTTCTCTACTTGGCTCGGTCCTACACCTGTTCTTTTGTGTCTGGCTTATGTCATTACCAGCAGCCCTGCTGGCGTAGTGGTTACGAATTGGACTGTGATCTGCAAGACCGGCAGTTCAAGTCCACCAGCTGCGCCTTGTGAGAAAGATGAAGCTTTCTATGTCTGTAAAAGAGTTACCATCCCCGGAACCCGTGGGGGCAATTTCACTCTGCCTTTTAGGGTTACCATGAGTCAGAGTTGACTGGATGGCAGTGAGTTGGGAATTTTATTTATTTCATTCCTAGCATGTCTTTTCAAGGTTCATTTGTGACCTGACATTTATCCCCCTATTTTAATGAAAGGAAACCACTCTGTTGTAGAACTCGAACTCACTGACTTGGTCCATCCATCTGTCCACGGACTCAAAGGCGGCTTCCACCTTTGGCTGTCGTAACTATAATGCAGTGATGTCCATAATTTAAAAGAAAAAGTTTTGACATGATGTTTTTAGGGGACACAGTGAGACCAGAGCATTTGTCCCTGCTGGTGAAGGGACTGGAGGTCAATCCTTTTTTTTCCCTTCTTTTTTAAGTGTCTCTATTCCCATCTACAAAAGATGGGCGCCACTCAGGACTGTATATGGTTTCTCTCCTTGAAACAAAAAAAATCCATTGCTGTGTCCATTACATAGAGGGGGGAACGAAGCTTACAAGCTAGTGCCCAGAACAAACACCCACAAGGCTGGTGGCTGGAGGAGGTCTGTGTGCCCACTGTGGCTACAGGAGGGACAGAGGGGCCTGCAGGGGGCCCACTGGGCCTCAGAGACCTTCCAGGCGAGGCTACAGGAACTGCAGCAGCTCTGGGGCGAGCTGAGGGACAACTGTAGGAGGAAAGAGACCACGATCCAGGAGGCCTGCAAGGTGGGACTGTGCACGCCCTGGGCCAGGTTGGATGGGACCCCAGGTTGTCCAGTGCCCACTGCTCACCCCATGTCCTTCCCTAGGCCCTGAATACGGGGGAGCATCTGGGAGCTGGAGTGCTGGCTGCATCCTGTGGAAGGGGAGCTGCGAGTCCCTGGCAGTGGATAGGACCGTCCTGGGGTGTATGAGCTCCAACTGGGGGCAAACAAGACTCGTTTCAAACACCAGCTCTGTCTCTTCTAAGGGCCCGTGTACAACTGCGACAACACAACATTGGGTCCTGCTGGGTCCCCATTAGCATCTGGGAGGAAGGCTATTTATTACAGGGAATCCTACCTTTGTCCCTTGGTGTTAATTGCAGACTCACTGGGTGACGGATTGTATCTGACACGCACCACGTTTGCCGCAGCAAACACCAACACTTTGTCAAACTCCGTTTGGTATTGCTCCATCCCTCCATTATTCTCCCTAATGACAAAAATAATTAACACATTCATATAAAAGCACAGGATGAGGATAGCTTTAATTTATGCTTCTAGTTCAGGGTCATCCCTCTTATCAATATATGACAATCTAATGAGGCTTAACTAAAAAGTAGCAGTGAAGCAATTTAGGAAACTGAGGGGTTGTCACGAGTCCTGGTTGTGACAGCATGTTTTGTGCACCATGGAAGATAACAGATTTGTCTTCTGTGGTATCTCATATCCATCATCCCCAAACTACCTGCTCTTAGGGGTAGAGAGAGCGAGCTTGTCTTTGAAAAAAGTGCCTGGGTTTGGTAGCTGCTCACAGGATGGCAGGTGTAATGTATTATGAGAACTTAACAAGGCTCTGAGAAGATGGCTATTGGAAGGTCTGGCTGGAGGGCAAGGTCATGGCCCTGAAGGATTCAGGATCCAGAAGTCAAGTCAGAACTGGATGCCAGAGACTTTCTCAATCCAGCCCTCTTTGCCCCTCCCCTAAGGCCAATATATTTCTAAGGGTTATGGATTCTACTTCAGAATCTTTCTCAAACCCAGGGCCCTCTTCACCATTATTGTCTAGACCTGGTCACCTCTTGCCTTATAAATAAAAATATGGGTTTATTGCAAGTCTGGGTCTGTTAGGTTTCTAGGGTGGGAAATGTCTCGGTCCTTGGCTACACACTGGAAAGAAATTCACAACAAAGCCTGGTTGGTAATCCGAGTGGGTTTATATACATGAGAGAAGAAGGTTCCGGCGTTACACTAAACTGAACACGGGCACCCTCATGACACTGCACACCCAGCCCTGCTGAGTGGAAGGCAGAGAAGCTGCTGAAGGGAAGGGGCGGTGGTCTCCAGATTCCAGCCTTTTAAGGGCTTTCAGCTGGGAGGCGTCAATTAAGCTCTCCTGGCTTGGGCTTAGCCCGCATTGGCTTCCAACCTCCCGTAGGGGGCCCTCTAAGCATGGAGAGGAACAACCCCTTGTCTTGCTACCTAACCGGTCTACATTCCTGCATGGCTACATTGAGATGGAACTAGCCCCTTTAGACAGCCTGTGTGGTTCACCAGAAGACTTGGGCCCCAGTGTTCCCCGTGACCACCTAAAACTTAAACTACTGTTGGAGTTTATATTACCTGTGTGGGTCTGTGGGCATGGGACGTTTCCATGCCAGAGACCTGAAGTTACACAAATAGCCATCCAGAACAGAACGCATACAGGCTCTAATAAGATGCTCAGATGCTTCTCGCTAGGATGAGAATTTAACGAAGTGTGTGAGCAGTTCAGATCTTGTAAAGGAGAACAGGTCAGTAGGGTATCCAGAGAAGAGAGCATAGGTCAGGGGAAAGGGAGGGTGCCCACAGACATCTGTGCTCTGTGTTTGGCCACAAGACAAGAAACCAGGTCTCCTTGCCAAAGAAAGAAGAACAGCAAGTCCCTCAGAACTACGACATTTTTAAACATGACCTATACAACTTTCGGCTCTGGGAGGCGCCTTGGAAAACCATAAAAGCCCTAAAAGAGGGGCAAGGAGGAAGCCCAAGTCTTTGATTTTCCCTGCTGTGCTTTCAGTGTTGAAATGTCTGTGAACGGAGCCTTCGAAATTTCAGAATCAGAGAGTGGATTCACAAGCCAAGCTCCTGCTTTAATCTTCAATGCATTTTGGCCCAGCTTCTCCTTGGTGAGACATGTAACAGAAATTCTGGACTTAGGAGCCACTTGGTCCTTGGACACTAGGAGATTTCAGTGGAATCTGAAACGGGGCTCTAACCACCAGCTGGACTGGCCTAGGAAGCCCAAGTATTCAGTCTCCCAAACACCAACCTCCCGTTGCTCTTCATCTGCCTCCACCTTGTTCAGCTTTAGTGTTGTCCGTGGAAGCGTTTGGCACCTATCTGATGCTTCGGAACCCAGAAAGGAGGAAAGGTAAAACTGGGATTCAAATGAAACAGACATAAGCAGGACCATAGCCAAGATGTGCACAGGGCTCCTCGCAGCATTTGTCACCTTCATTTCCCTCTTCGGACTCAGACATGGCAAGGTTCAGAAATAAGCTTTACCAGAAAGAACAGCTGTGAACCCAGCCTGCTTCCAAGTGAGAAAAAGCCCTTTACACATGAGTTCCTGAGGTCAGCCCAGCCCTGTGCGTCCCCACCCCTCCCAGAGTCCTCGGCTCTCTGGCGAAGCATTAAAGCAAGTGGAAGCAGAGATTTGCTCAGAATAAAAAATCATTTTTCACAATAGCACGGCACGTTCTGGATGGCAATCACGGCTGCACAAACCATATCCGTCCTCCAGCCATAATGTTGGCGCCTCAATGACCACGCACATACATTGTGTGGGAGACTCAGAGCCGATTCCATTTGTGGTCAATTGTTTCCTCCCTCTCCATACTTTGCACTTAGGATACATGCTCTCTGGAGGTGGTTGAGGCTTGTCTTGTCACCAATAATCATCTCCTACACCTTCCTTTACAGTCACTAATTTGATGTGTTCACTCAAAGAAATGCCTATAATATGAGGTTTCAGAGGAGAGCTCCTAGAGCTCCTAGAGCTCCCCCAGACAAGGAGGCCGAGTGTCACCGTCATTATCCTGAGCTGGGAGGGGGCACTAGTGTTCCGGAAGCTGGGGATCCGTCACTGCCTGCCCACCGCACAGACAGAGCAGGTGCTGGTTATAATTGCTTCTAGACGTCCTGCCATGCTGAGTTGAAAGTCAAACCCATAAACGCTGCCCGACTACAATAAAACTGGAGTACACAGACATTTCTGCATCATTGCTGGGTGAAAATATACTGAGTGGAGTTGGATGAGATGGCAGCAAGTGCCTAAGGAGGGGATGCTGTGGGAACACCAACAAGATGACTGTCAGTCGCCGTTTCCTCTTCTCATCTGCTTTCCCCCCCCCCCTATCTTTCAGGACCAAAAGACATGAAAAATATGTAAGGAAACAAATTTGTTCATCTTTAGAGGAGTATCCCAACCCACCCCGATCCACCTCTGGCCTCCTTTGAGCAAGTCAGTAGAACTTTTTTTTTTTTTAACCTGGCTTCTACTATGGCAATTTCCGGAGTTGCTATGTGGCTGTTTTTAAAAGTCGCCTTTGGGATCCAGAGCAAAATCCTAGTCACAAAGGCATTCTCCCAGTCCCAAATAGCAATGCGACCTCATTTCAGGAGGTTGTTCTTGTTTCTGTAGACCCAGAAAGTAGTTCAAGCTGTTGATCTTGACCGTGGTTTTCGAGTCAGCCTCTCATGGGCACCTCATGGGAAGCGGAGCAAACTATGCCAGTCTGTGCTATCACCAGGGCTGGGAGGGAAAGCCAACCGTGGTGGGCCATAAGTCGATGTGTGGATGGAGATAATCAGGTCTTTCGTCCTTATTCTATTTCAGTCTGGAAACATCACTGAAGCCTGCTCAGTGTCATAGCAACACACAAACTTTCACTGACAGTCTGGGGCACATTGGCTGCAAATCAAACCCGGGTCTCCCCGGTGAAAGACGATGAGAGATCTACCACTGAAGCACCGTGGCCCTCACCTCAAACCAGGGCAGTCATTTCCCACAAATCTACCAGAGTTCAAACCAGACCACAATGCAGGATGACTGAGATTGCCACCAGAATCTGATACTGATGCAGAAAAAAACCTAACTACCATTTTATTGACTCCCACTCATACCGGCCCAATAGGACAAAGAACTGCCCCTTTGGGGTTTTGAGACTTTAAATCCTTACAGTAGCGGTTCTCAACCTGTGGGTTGCGACCCCTCTGGGGATCAAATAACCCTTTCACAGGGGTCAACCAATTCATAACAATAGCAAAATTACAGTTATGAAGTAGCAATGAAAATAATTTTATGGTTGCAGGGTTCCACAACATGAAATGTATTAAAGGTTGGGGGCATTATGAAGGTTGAGAACCACTGCCTTACAAAAATAGACAACCTCATATTTCTCCCACGGACGGGCTAGTCAGTTCAAACCCCCGACCTTGCGATTAGCAGCTTAATGCACAGTCCACTACACCACCTGGGCTCCTAATGCTATAATAAGAGATACTATTGTTAGATCTCTCCTGGGAGAGATATACCTCAGGCCTTGGCTTCGCGCGAGAAAGAATTCACTTCGAAGCCTGGATTGTGATCCAAGTGAGTTTTTTGAGAGAAGAAGTTTGAGGTTTACACAAGCCCCTCAGGGCCCCTCACGGGGCACAGCCTACCTAGAAGCTGCTGGAGAGAAAGTCACTCAGTGGGCTCCGGGATCCTGCCTTTTTTCTTTTTTTAAAAATCGTTTTATTAGGGCTCATACAACTCTTATCACAATCCATATATACATCAATTGTGTAAAGCACATTTGTACATTCATTGCCCTCGTTATTCTCAAAACATTTGCTCTCCACTTAAGCCCCTGGCATCAAGTCCTCATTTTTCCCCTCCCTCCCCGCTCCCCCATCCATCAAGAAACCTTGATAATTTGTGAGTGGTGATACTGAGAGAGATGTGGGAGGGTGGATTAGAAAGAGGGAACTGATTACAAGTATCTACATGTGACCTCCTCCCTGGGGGACGGACAACAGAAAAGTTGGCGAAGGGAGACATCGGAGCTGGCAAGATCCTGCCTTTTCAATTCCTCCATAGGGAGGCATGGTTGATGGTCATGGTCAACCTCAATGGCTGGATTGAATTCACCTGGCCCAGATGGGCCAATCCAGGTGTAATGCCCACCTAGGTGTACCACCCCTTCCTAGCCGGAAATTTGAACCTGAGCATATGTAATGGATGACCCAGTCCCTATGCTAAACCACCTAATAGTATTTGCAAGATGCCAAGCACCGTTCTAAGCTTTTTGTGTATAATAATTCAATTATTCCACTTAACAAGCCAATGTGTGGACTCTATTCTGGCCTCATTTTCCAGATGAAAAATCAGTGGCACAGGATGATAAAGTCATGAGCCTAGGACCACACAGTGAGGAAGTGGGAAGGAGAGATTTGGACCCAGGCTGCAGAGCCCATGCCTTGGGTGCCTACAGCTGCCATGTAGGACACAGAAAAGCATGGAGCAGACTCGGCATAAGACATTAGGGAGTTGGGAAGACTGTAGCATGAATGTATGTGCTATGACTTCATGAGAGTAGCTGCTACTCAGATCCAGAAGAGAACACAAGCCTTTTGCAAAAATTATGTTTGCCAAGAGAGGGTGGAAAACTGCATCTTTTGCGAAATCCCCCCAACCTGCACATGTGCATAGCTATTTCAGAAGGTTCCAAACAATGTGTGCTGTGCGGCAAACCAAACTGAGCTCAGGTGGAGCTGGTCTGTGGGTTATGTTAGCCAGAAAGTGAGCAGTTTGAACTCACCAGCCACCACTCCAAGGGAGAAAGAGGAGGTTTTCTGCTCCCATGGACTTACAGTCTTCGAAGTGGCAGGGAGCATTTCCATGCGTCCTATGATTAGGATCTCAGAGGGTGAGGGTGGTGTTGATTGAGACCTGTCTTCAGGGCATTTCCCAGAAGGGCTTCCTGCAGTGGCTCTGCCTTCAGGAATGTCTGATGACCTTGAGGGCAGCAAAGTCCTAAACACACTCGGGCAGTGGTTCTCAACCTTCCTAATACAGGTCCTCTTGTTGTGGTGATGCCCCCCTCCCCCAACCATTAAATGATTTTCTTGCTACTTCATCACTGTAATTTTGCTACAGTTATGAATTGGGTGAGCCCTGTGAAAGGGTCATATGACTCCCAAAGGGGTCGCAACCCACAGGTTGAGAACCACTGCACTAAGTGTTCCCCTCCCAGGCAGCCCTACCAGTGTCTGGTGTGCATAGTTCTGTGAGGTGAGAGAAATGGACTTAGTGTCTGCTTCTGGTGACAGTTGATGTGGGTGGGCTTTCTCCCTATGTCAAATCCCTCTCGAGCCATTTGTCACCACAACAGAGGGAGCCATGCACAAAAAAGCAAGAAGAGGATGCAGCACAGCAGGACAGCAAGCAGAACAATGATTGAATAAGCACAAATCACTTCAATCATTAATCGGGTGCCCTTGAGATGTGAGGAAGACCCCAGTCTAGTGACATTAGATCAGGTTTAGGGATTGAGTGAAGGGACCCCTCTTGGCTCCCCTCAGCCCCTATTTTGCTTTCCCATTGACCCTGACCCTTGCATCGTGATTGGTCCTTATTCCAGCATGATGGTTGGTTTCATAACCACGGCATATGGGAATGTGTTAGTCGATAGGTTATTCAGGCACAGCCTCTGGAATGGGTAAGTGAGGAGGCGATTTGGGCTCGCTCATGCAGACCTCTAGTTGTCCTTGACATGACTGGTAGAATGGATCATGTGAAGTGATTTGAGATCGGCGTTGAGATCTGATAGGTCATGCAGACTTCTAGCTGATCCTGGCAGTACCCTATTTTAAGGAAACAGAATGCTTGGCGTTTAAGTCATATTTGAGCTTAAATTTTGAGCAATAGGCTGTGGCTCACAGTGAGAGTCTATGTGGAGACCCTAAATCCATTTTGAGGGGCCACAGATTCAGCCGCCATTGAGTTCTTTCCTACTGCTGACTGGCAGTGGAAAGCTTGTCCCTCAGGCAGTGTGCTTGCGTCCACTCCCCAGGCCAGACTCAATGATATACGGTAGTGTGCACAACCCAATGAAGGTCCCGCTCATGCTCTCACAGGCCCTCCTGAAACTCCATGAATTGATCTGTCTTCAGTCACAATTTTGTGACAAAGTTGTTTGTTTTCTATGTCTTATTTAAGTTTTCAGGAGCCCAGGTGGCAATGCTGGATAGTGTTGGACTATTAAGAGCAAGGTCGCTGGTTCAAAGCCACTAGTCATTCCACAGGAAAAAGATGAGGTTATTGCTTCCTGTAAAGGTAGCAACGTCAGGATCCCTACACAGAGTCACTATGAGTCAGAGTCAGCAGGACAGAATGGGTGTCATTTTATTTAAGTAACTGTGGCTTTGGGTCCTTCTACACCATTGTGGCCTCATGTGGATGCTCTCCTTCATCCAGAACAGCAGTTTGTGCCTTTTTCTTGTGTAAAACTTAGCAAAGGAGTTCCTAATGAAATATAGTTGAATTGGGGGTCTTTCCCCCCTAAAAACAAAGTAAGTACATAAATAGAAACGAGACTATGGTACTAATAACCAGTTGGAGAGTTGAGAGAGCTGAACTCTCAATCCTGATAGAAACCCATTGTGACTGAGCGCCTGCTCAAGGTCATCCACAGCCTATGAGGTTGAGCCTATGTTTTGGGGAGTAATTGTGTACATAAAGTTAACAATTTATCTTTCTAAAAATTCTGTCTAAAACTTACTTTAAATAATAAGTTTTCCCCTGGGCTAGGTAAAGTTCATGGAGTTTAACCCCCTAGTATCCACCCCCTCTCAGCATTCATCATGTTAGGCCAGAGGAGGCAAATCACACCCACTACCCAGGGAGCACTGCTTCCAAAAGCTCATTGCCTGTGCTGGTGGTAGATGGGAGGTACCCGGACGAGAAATGCTGACAGAGTGGAACCAGAGAGCTCAGGCCCCAGCTTCCCGAGGGAGCAGCTGTGATGGTTCACTTCTGGATGAATATGTTAAGCAAAGGCCAAGGGCATGACTTGGGCAGCACAAAAAGCAGATGTGCAGAGGTTGTTCACTGCATTCCAGAAGTTCACACACTCTCCGGAGGCTCCTTGGCCCAATGGCAAGAAGTCATTGGTGGCTTCCACCTTCAATCCCAAAAGGTCACTGCCGTCCAGTGGATTCCAACCACAGTGACCCTATATGGAGTGTTCAAGACTGTAAATCTTCATGGGAGCCAGCAGTCTCATTGTCCCCCTTGGGACAGGGAGCTAGCAGCCCGTTTTGCCACCAGGGCTCCTTCCTCTCTAATTCTGGATCCAGTCCCTCCGAATATCCTGCCCTGCCCTTGTCTAGGCTTCTTAAATGTGTTCCACACAGCTTATGTTAGTCTGGGTGCATTCGAGAAACAAATCCACAGAAACACATATGTATAAGAGAGTTGTATGTAAAGGGTGAGTGCACATCAAGAAAACATGCTCATATGTGCTTATGCACCCGCTTTGTCTTCAGCGATCATGTCGGGGTAGGCTGGTGTGCTTTTTCCATGTGGGCTTTGTTGTTTCTTAGCTAGATGGCCCCCTGTTTATCTTCCAGCCTTTAAGACCCCAGGCGCTATATCCTTTGATAGCCGGGCACCATGGTGCCTAACTAATACACCACCAGGTTTCATTAGCATGTGACTTATCTCCTGTCATTCACACTAGATGCTCAAAGTAGCAGGAGACCAGGTTTCTCCTTTGTGGCCACAACAGGTACTGACAGAACCAAGAACAGAGACACAGTTATATATCTTGACTATCATTTGCATATTATATGCCAGGAATCCCTAGGAAGTGTCTTGGAATTGTTCTACTCTGGTTCAAATTTCACACACCCTCCCAGTTTCCATCCTGACTCTGCCAAACCCCTAGTAACTGATTTGCACCTCCTATCAACTTGGGGAAAAGACCCTATGCCAGATATAGAAGTGGACATACTTGGTACCCAGAAAACCTCTTCAGTGTTTTGAGGGCGGCTCAGCAAACACCCTATGTCAGACATAGAAGTGGACATACTTGGTATCCAGAAAACCTGTTCAGTGTTATGAGGGCGGCTCAGCAAACAAAATGGGCACAGTGATTAAGCATTCAGCTGCTAACCCAACGGTCAACTCTGTAGTGGTTCTGAAAGAGAAGGACATGGTAGTTGGCCCCCCAAAAGAGTTACAAACTTGGAAACCCTATGGGTATTTCTATAGGGTCGCTATGTGTTCCAATTGAGATGATTGTCATAGGTTGGGTTTGGTTTAACCCGTCTTACTGAGGAGACGCCTTCTTTACACGCGATCAGTTACTTTAGAGGAAAAAGACATGCCTGTCCAAGAACAATCCAAGGACTGGTAAAGGCAACACCCACAAAGACACTCCCTCTGCCTACCTAACTCTAAAATGCTGCCCATAAAACACTCTGCCTGGTAATATCTGGGCAGCACACTGGGGAGGTGCAGCAAATGTGTGTTGAATGTATGAGGCCATATCATAGTTTGGCCGCACAATCAGGGTTTCTGTCATAAAGCCGATCTCTTTGACTCCACCTCTCAGCAGAGATGAACACAAGCTTCCCGTTTTTTTCTCGGCAATGTCCTTGTCAAATAAAAGTTCCTTGTAGATCAGTAACTTGCCACAGAGCAAAAGATATGGGAAGAGGCTCATCTTTCTCCTGGCTATGAAATAGAATGGCAAGCCCCTCCCTTCAACACACACACACACACACACACACACACACACACACGCATGCACACACACGCGCGCACACACACCCCTGCCTTACAACTACATTCGCTTGATTAGCAAACAAAGCTCTACAACCCAACTATGTGTTTTTCTTCTCCAGAGGAATGACGGACTTACATACCCTGCATTGTCTTTTTTTAATGGAATTGCCCCAGTTCTCCTCACCTTTCCTTAAATAGTGCAGTGAACTATTAGATGACTGCAGGTATTGAAAACTAGTACTGATTTCCAGTTTGTGTCACCTTTGGCTTTGAGCACCCTCCACTTCTCTAGTAAGCTTTCCATTGCTTTTGGGAAATGTTCTCTCTCTGAATTTATTATGTGAGGGGGGTAGAGTAATAATCAATGTGCCTATGGAGGACTACCCTTCATGACCTAAACTCATTAAGGGGCAGTGCCTGATGGAGCATCAGGTTGGAGGAAGGCTTATTAACAACCTGCATTATACAGATGACACAATTTTGCAGAAAATGAGAAGGACTTGTTTCACTTGCTGATGAAGATGAGGGATTAAAGCCTTCAGTTTGGATTATGACTCAAGGTAAAGAAAGCCCAGACCCTCACAACTGGACCTATTGATAACATCATGATAAATGGAGGAAAGATCGAATTTGTCAAGGATTTTGTCTTGCTTGAATCCACAATCAATTCTCATGGAAGCAGCAGAGAAGAGAACAAATGATACATTTCACTAGTCAAATCTGCTACACGAGACCTCTTTAAAGTGTTGAAAAGCAAGAGATTACTTTGAGGACTGGGGCGGGTTGACCCAGGCCATGGTATTTTCAAGTGTCTCATATTCATGTGAAAGTTGAACACTGAATAAGGAAGACAAAAGAAGAATAGATATATTTGATTAATAGTGATGTAAAAGAGTAATGAATGTACCATGGACTGCCAAAAGAACAAACCCATATAACTTGGATGAAGTACAGCCAGAATGTTCCTCAGGGCATGGATAAGGAGACTTCGCCTTAACATTGACATGTTGTCCGGAGTGATCAGTCCCTGGAGCAAGACATCGTGTTCTGGAAAGTAGAGGAACAATGGAAAAGAGGAACGCCCTCAACAAATGGGATTGACACAGTGGCTGCAACAATGGGCTCAAACTTAAGAACAACTGTGAGAATGGTACAGTACCGGGCAGTGTATGATTATGTTGTATGTATGGTCACAATTAATCCAAACCCTCCCTATGACACTGAACAACAACAACAACAACAACAACCTGACTGAATCCTCTGGGAGGACTCTTGAATGTGAGAAAAATGGAACGAAGCCAGCGGAAGGACTGGAGGATGTCTTAAGTTCCTGTCTTAATCTCCTTAACCAAAAATTATCCAACAAGTCAGTAGACTTAAAACACTTTTCCCCCTGCTTTGGAGCTTACAGGTTCAAATTGGGGTGTGACTCTAGGTCAGGGTCCTTCTTTGTGGATACCAGAAAGTTCCTTGGCATTCCTCGCTATCTTTCTCCCCGTACTGTGTGTTACTGGGTCTATCCTGGCATTTAACTCAGAAGTGTTTAGGTTTAGGCTCAAGCCTATTCTCATATGGCCTCATTTTTTTAAAACATTTTATTAGGGGCTCATACAACTCTTATCACAATCCATACATATACATACATCAATTGTATAAAGCACATCTGCACATTCCCTGCCCCAATAATTCTCAAAGCATTTGCTCTCCACTTAAGCCCTTTGCATCAGGTCCTCTTTTTTTTTCCTCTCCCTCCCCGCTCTCCCCTCCCTCATGTACCCTTGGTAATTTATACATTGTTATTTTGTCATATCTTGCCCTATCCCAAGTCTCCCTTCCCCCCCTTCTCTGCTGTCCATCTCCCAGGGAGGAGGTCACATGTGGATCCTCATAATCAGTTCCCCCTTTCCAACCCACTCACCCTCCACTCTTCCAGCATCGCCCCTCTGACTGACCCATTTCCTCTTCTAAACCGCTTTATGAGGGAATCTCCAGTGTCCATACGGCCTCATTTATATTACAAAAGAACTCCCTTCTTTTCAAACAGGATCATGTCCGCCAAGGCTCAAATTTCTCACATATTTTGAGGGGGCTACAGATCAATCCATAATGGTTCTTTTGGGTAGCTGTAACAAATGGCTACCAATCGAGTGACTTAAAGAGCAGGCATTTGTTCTCTCACTTTTCTGAAGGTCAAAGGGTTATAATTAAGGTGTGGGCAAGATTCATTCCTTCTGAGAGCTCTGAAGCAGAATCAAAGTAGCCTCTCTCTGCTTCTGGTCACTGCTGCTAATCCTTGATATTTCTTGGCTTATAGATGCACTGACCCAATCTCTGCCAGTGTCTTCACAGGGGTTCTCTGTGTGCCCACTCCTCTTCTTATAAGAACACACCAATCAGTGCATGTAACATCCATCTGAAATGTAAACCCAGAAAGATGGAGCTCTTGAAATCCTTAAGTAAGCACATCTGCCAAGACCTCCTCTCCAAGTAAGGCCATAGCCTCAGGTTCCATGTGAACATGAATGGGTGTGTGTGAATGTGATTTAATGTACTACAGAGGGCACGCTTTGGCCTCAGGAGGAGTGTTTCGCCAGTACCTGCTTCACAGCCCTGAGATTGCCCAGGCATTTGCCACATTTTCTTGTCTTCCCACCATTTATCCACCATTAGGCCTTTTTCCCTAAGTTGGTCAAGCGTCAGTTTCTGTCACTTGTGATCATGACCCTCCCTCCCGCCCAGGTCACAAATTTAAACTGATACAGGCAGTTTCTTTAATGAGCACTATGTTATCCTGACTAGCAAGCATTGCTAAGGAGGGAGGATGAATCAGCGAGAAGCCGCTTGCTTCATCTAGCTTCGGGGCAGTCCACAGAGGATTGATCCCTGAGCCACTAACGAATTTTGCAACTGTCACAGAACAATGCAAATAAGTAAGATCCACATCTGCTGAACACCATCATGAGGTGAAACTGTGTGTAAATAAATGCCTGTTTCAAGGAGTGAGTAAATCCTAAGGTAAGGAGTGACAGGGCTTTGTTGGCATAAACCCAGCAAGGCATTATGGGTCGGATATTAATGAACTCATGCTCCTGGGCCTCACAGAGCCCCAGCTCAACTGCTTCAGCTTGTTGACAAACTGAACTCAGGGTACCCGGAGAGAGTACTACCATTTTGATGAACAGGGTTGGTTGGGGATGATGCTTCCTAACTTGCATTTTAATACAAATTTGATGCTTCATCCGAGCAATGTGGAAAGAGCATTCAGATAAAAGAGAGGGACAAACATCAAGTGACCAGAGGATGAAACTTCTATCTAATCTGTGCCCACTGGAATTGCTTCGTGGGAAGGTATTTTTTGGTGGTGTGGGGTTGTTCCCCTACCCTGCTCCAAGCCTTCCTCCTCATGCCCACCCCCACCCCAGCATACATCCTACTGGGAGAATGTCTCTGAAGAATGATGTTTTAATGAATGAAGCTTTTATGAGCCTGATAGTCCGCCTAAGACCCCTTCAAACTGTAGTCTTTCATTTGTATTCTTCCATCCTTTTTGAAGAAATGAACCTGATGGCAGGTAGTATGTTTCCTTTCCAGGATGAGCTGATAGAGCCTCTCGCTGCTGCAGTGGGAGGTGAAACATTAAACCCATCTCAACCAAGCCAGTCTTCATTTGCACTGCATGCCCTCTCTGAGCTCCAACTGCATGCTTCATTTGAGGATGACAAAGCCTCTATTGTCTGAGAAGATGCGCAGACATATGAACTAATCAATGCTCCCCCTGTCCCCGGGGAGTGTGAAATTCTCCCATCATGACCCACCAGCTTCCCTGGAAATTCCTGTCTTAACTCAGGCACTTAATATCATTGGTGTCTCTGCTTCCTTCCTTCTTGTACAGCCCCCAGGCATTAACTGTCATCCTTCCTCTCCCTAAAATATACTTTGAATCTATTCACTTCATGCCATCCCTACTGCCCCAAGGTGTGTCTTGCATTGACTAGATTCTGTATCCATTTTCCAGGGCTGCCAAAACAAAACATCGTAAATCAGGTGGCTTTTAAGAACAGTCCACCACCTGTCTATCAGTTCGTGGTGCAGTGGTAGCTAGAGTGTTGCTGTGAAATTGGAAGCCGTGCCACCGATATGACAAACCCCAGAAGGGTCAGCAATGATGGGCAGGCTTCAGTGGAACCTCGAGCCCTGTGGTGCTCAACCTTCCTTTAATACAATTCCTCATGTTGTGGTGACCCCCAACCATAAAATCATTTTCCTTGATACTTCATAACTGTAATTTTGCTACTGCCATGAATCGGGTGACTCGTGTTAAAAGGTCGCTGGACCCCAAAAGGGGTCACAACCCACAGATTGAGAACCACTGCTCTAGCCTAAGGCAGACTAGGAAGAAAGACCTGGTGATCTACTTCCAAATATTAACAAATGAAAGACTTATGGGTCACAACAATATATGGTCCTATAGAGTGCTGGAAGATGAGCCACTGACCTGCACACAACAGCTACAAAAATAGACTCAAACACACCAACAAAGGCCTGCTGAACGCCAAAGCCCTAACAAACCCACTGCCCTCAAGTCCATGCCAACTCATAGCGGCCCTATAGGACAGGGGCGAACTGTGTATTAGTCTGGGTATGCTAGAGAAAACTCGAGGGAGACTCATGTGTATGACAGAGAGTTGGTGATTTTTAAAAATCATTTCCCTATTATTTAATCATTATATTAGGGATTCATACAACTCTTATCACAATCCATCCATCCATCCATCCATTATAAAGCACATTTATACATTCATTACCCTCATCATTGTCAAAACATTTGCTCTCCACATAAGCCCCTGGCACCTGCTCCTCATTTTTCTCCTCCCTCCCCACTCCCCCCTCCTTATGAACCCTTGATAATTTTTGGGGGCTCATACAACTCTTATCACAGTCATTCCATCCATCCATCCATCCATCCATCCATCCATCCATCCATCCAACCATTGTGTGTCAAGTACATTTGTACATGTGTTGCCCTCATCATTCTCAAAACATTTGCTTTCTACTTGAGCCCTTGGTATCAGCTCCTCATTACCCCACTTCCATCCTCCCCCTCCTCCCTCATAAATCCTTGATAATATATAAATTATTTTGTCATCTTTTACACGTCAAACATCTCACTTCCCCCACTCTTCTGTTGTCCGTCCCCCAGGGCAGAGGTTTTATGTAGATCCTTGTAATCGGTTCACCCTTTCTACCCCACCTTCCCTCCACCCTCCTGGTATTGCCACTCTCACTACTGGTCCTGAAGGGATCATCTGTCGTGGATTCTCTGTGTTTCCAGCTCCTGTCTGTACCAGAGTACATGTTCTGGTCTAATTCTACCTTATAAATCCAGAGAGAGAGAGAGTTTTATATCAAACAGTAATTGTACATTAAACAAACGTCCCAGCCCAGTGCAGATCAAATCCATAAGTCTGATATTAGCCCATATGTCTGATACCAATCTATAAATTCCTTTTCAGACCCATAAAACATGTGCAGTGATGCTGAATGCAAGATAATCACAGGCCAATGGGTGGAAAGTCTTGTGGATCCAGTGGCATTGTAAGCATCTCAGTGCTGGCAGCGATCTCTCTGAGGCTTCTTTGGCTTCAGAGGTCTGGTCGCATCCATTTGGCTTGCCTTCTGAAATATCTCCCAAGGAGTAGCAGAGAGAGAAAGAGAGAGAGAGAGAGGTGTCTTCCACCTCCAAGGAGGAAGTACCAGATTTCTCAGAGTTCTCAGGAGAAGGCTATGCCCACATAAAAATCTCACTGACTATCTCCAGATTGGCAGCCTAGACTACACGCCTACACTCCTAATCCTTAACTTGACACAAGATTAGGTGACTACCACAGGCACCTAATCCATAACAAGCCCATTTATTTTTTCCCTGCATACCGACACCAATCCAATAGCCAAAGCTTTACCCAATGGGTGGAGATTTACTTCTAAAACATGAATATAGAAAAATCGCTTTTGCTAGAAGGCTCTCAAGGAAATGCTCACTGAAAACTCCATTCCTATTATCTCACCTCCCCCAAATTAGTCTTCTTCTGGGCTTTCAGTCACACCAAGATCTCTCCTGCCCCAAGGCCTTTACATGCACTGTCATCTCTTCCAAGCCCTGAAGTGCCAAGTTCAAAGTTCCAGTTAATCTCCCTGATCCTGAATTTTAAGAACTGTGTGTGTGGGAGGGAAGGGGTTGGGCTGTTTGTTGAACTGCTGGGTTTTGGAGCCATTTGTTATGCAACCTCATTTTGTCAATGACTGGTTAATTAATGCACCATTCATCTGCCCTTCTTCCACGCACAGCACATGGCTTGTATCTTTGGGATCAATCTTCCACCATGCTCCATCTCCATGCTTCTGCTGGCATTGACCCAATCTGCCAGCTCCAGGTCTGGCTAGTCAGGGCATGACTTTCCTCTGTCCAAAGGGACTGGGTCAGACTCAGTATGTGACTCATGCTAGGTTAATGATATCTAACCCTAAAAAATGCCCCAGAAACAATTGCCCCATTGCCAATGAGTCCATTGAATCATAGAAGGTCCCTGTGGGGTTTCTCAGACTGTAAATATTTATGTGAGCAGAAAGTTCCATCTTTTTCCCTATGAGGTAGCTGGTAGGGTAGCACTGCCAACCTTGCAGTTAGCAATCCAATGCTTACCTGATAGTACCACCAATGATTAGAAAGAAAAAGAGCCTCTCTCATAGAATTCCTGAGCTTCTAGATAAAACTACAGCTGTCATCAGGAAGCCTGCGTGAAACTCAAAAGGAAACAGCACTGAAAGGAAAAGGTTCAAACTCTGATAGTATCAACTGAGTGCCAGAACCCAGCTATTCCTGATGCTCTGTCCCCAGACTTACAAATTCCATAAACCTACCCATTAATTTCTTCTCCTGCTCCTTCCCTTCTCACGCCCCAAGGTACTTTGACTTAGCTTTGAAGGCATTCACAACTTCACGGGTTCTGCCTTGCACAGGTGTCTGCTTGCTTCCAGTTCAGTCCTGACATTGTCCCTGTCTTTAGCCATGTTAGGCTTGCGTCCTAGAGCTTTCCTTTGCTTGTCTCCCTATTGCTCTTGTCCTATGAAGTCTGTGGCTTTATCTTTAAGTCTAAGTCCTGCCCTTTCGCTTTCGTAGAAATCTGTCTCTGTATCTTGGCTCGTGGCAGGTTGTGTCCTTCGAAGATGACTGTCCTAATGTTTCACATCGCACATTCTCTTGTGACAAGATGAGTTTGTGTTCACTTTTCCAGAAACAGGGCCTGCTTTCCCTCTTCCTTGCATCTTGGCAGGCCTTTGACTATGGCAGAAGTGTTGCTCTGTGACTTCCACCTGGTCGTATTGGGTTGTTCACCATTGGGACCCTGTCAGGATGTTGCAAGGAAGACCAGGCCAAATGAAAATGTCACATATAGGGTTCTTCTTGAGCTCCAACCAATAGAAGTATCAGTCGTGTGAGGGAGTGAGTCTTAAGAGAGCTGCAGCCTCTGTCCTTTGAGCTACCCCAGCTAATGCTTGATGAAGCCAAAAACTAGTGTCCTCACTGAGCTCTGCCCAGATTGCAGATTTGTGAGCAAAATTGATATTATCATTACTTTAAGATGTTATTTGTGGGGATACTTTCTGTTAGAAGCAGATCATCAGAATACTGCCTAATCAGACTGCATTGCCAGTTTTACTCTCTCTCTCCATGTATATATAAGTATATAGATATAGATATAGATATAGATATAGATATAGATATAGATATAGATATAGATATAGATATGGATATGGATATGGATATGGATATGGATATGGATATGGATATGGATATGGATATGGATATGGATATAGATATAGATATAGATATAGATATAGATATAGATATAGATATAGATATAGATATAGATATAGATATAGATATAGATATAGATATAGATATAGATATAGATATAGATATAGATATAGATATAGATATAGATATAGATATAGATATAGATATAGATATAGATATAGATATAGATATAGATATAGATATAGATATTCTCCACTCATCTGTCAGTTGGTTGTACTATAATGGTTTGTGTATTGTTATGATGCTGGAAGCTCTGTTCCCAGAATTTCAAATACCAGCAGGATTGCCCATGGTGGACCGGTTCCAGTGAAGCTTCTAGACTAAGACAGACAAGGAAGAGGGGCCTGCCAGTCCACTTCCAAAAATTACTGAAAGAAAACCTTATGGATCACAAGAGAATACTGACTGACTAATGTGTTTTGGACACATTATCAGTGGACAATTGCTAGAGGAAGACATCATGTTTGATGAAATAGAGGGACATGGAAGATCCTTATTGAGGCAGATTGACCTAATCACTGCAACAATGGACTTCAACATTCAGGAATGTGTGACAATGGTGCAAGATCAGACAGCACTCCATTCCATTTCATATAAGGTCCCCATGGATCACAGTAGACATGATGGCACTCTCTAAATGTTTGTGTTCAGGGACTTCCCATAGAGCTGCTCTGCCTGGCAGCCTCTATTCTTCATGCTTCCAAATGGGGAGCACAACAGGTCCATAGTCACTGATATTCCCCTCAATCCCCAGGTCAAGTAAGGAGGCATGAAACTAACTATGTTGTTCTCTTTGCCTTGTCTCTCTTCCTTTTCCCCTCCTCCAACAGGGCTAGAGGGGGTAAATACTTACCTTGCAGTGTAGAAGAGAATTTCTTCCACACCAAAATCTTCTCCTCCCTCAAAAGGCACATACATGCTTTTCTCCTTGTTTTGAATTAAAATGGCAGATGGGATGGTACGAAAGAAAATGAACTAGTCTAACAGAATGGCCAAACAGATTTACCTTCCACATAAGAATGCAAATAACTCCTCAATCTTATTATAGTCATGATATGATGAGCTCCATCAAAGCAGAGTAGAACACCACGGAGGTCAGACCAGAAAGACCATATTGAGTTGATTTTGTATGAGAGATTCTAGTTGCTAATTATACTTTTCATAACAGACAGATGGCAGGTATAGAAGCCCAGACTTAAAATGTCTTTATCTAATTGCCTGCCTAAATATATATTTGCAATATGGTCTTCAAAGGGAATACTTTCTTTAACTTAAATTCCACTTCTTTTTCCCCTCTTTTATGTAATTTTATTGAAGTACCATTGATGTACAATAAACCATAGTGTGTTTTGCTCTTTGAGGTTTTTAAAAAGAATCATTTTTGGGGGCTCCTACAACTCTTATCACAATCTATACATACATCCACTGTGTACATTTGTTGCCATCATCATTCTCAAAACATTTGCTTTCTACTTGAGCCCTTGGTAGTAGCTCCTCATTTCCACTCCTTCCCCCTCCCCCGCCCTCATGGACCCTTGATAATTTATAAATTATTATTCTGTCCTATCTTACACTGTCTGACATCTACCTTCACCCACTTTTTTGTTGTCCCTCCCTCATGGAGGAGGTTATATGTAGATCCTTGTAATCAGATCCCTCTTTCTACCCCACCTTTCCTCCAGCACTGGTCCTGAAGGGGTCATCTGTCCTGGTTTGGCTGTGTTTCCAGTTCCTATATGGACCAGTGTATATTCTCTGGTCTAGCCAGGTTTGTAAGGTAGAATTGGGATCATGATAGTGGGCGCGGTAGAATTTAGGAACGAGAGGAAAGTTATATGTTTCATCGTTGCTACACTGCATCCGGAATGGCTCATCTCCTCCCAGCGACCCTTCTGTAAGGGGTTGTCCAGTTGCCTACAGATAGATTTTGGATCGCTAACTGTACACCCCCTCATTCACAATGATATGATTTTTTTGTTCTTTCATGCCTGATACCTGATTCCTTCTACATCTTGTGATCACACAGGCTGGTGTGCTTCTTTCATGTGCACTTTATTGGTTCTGAGTTAGGTGGCCACTTGTTAACCTTCTAGTCTTTAAAACCCTAGACTCTTTATCTTTTGATAGCTAGGCTCCATAAGCTTTCTTCACCTCATTTGTTTATACACCCACCTTTTGTCTTGAGTGATTGTGTCGGGAAGGTGACCATCATGGAATACCAGTTCCTTAAATTCCATATCTATAGGCTTAAGTCTTACCCACGGGAAGCCTATTTTTATTTTATCCCTTGAACAAAATCTTGCAATAATTTTCTCTTTTTGGGTAAGTCCATCCTCAATCACTTATCCTTTAACATTTACAAGAATTTATCTGTAACCAACCCCACTTACATAGTCTCATTCATGCTATTTCCACAATAATTGCTAATAACCCTATTTTTTAGAATCGGCAGAAAGCATCAGCAGGAATATCCCATTGCCACTGAGTTGATGTCAACTCATGGGTACCCTATAGGACAGCATAGTATTGCCTCATAGGTTTCCAAGGCTGAAAAAAAATCTCTTTATTGTGAGTTGGGTGAAGGTTTACAGAATACGTCCGTTTTCCATTTGACAGTTCACACATATTTTGCTTCATGATATTGACTGCAATCTGCTCAAAGTAATATCACTTATCACACTTCCTCCTTGTATTTCCTGTTTCCATTCCCCCTTCTTTCCTGACCCTTCTGAACTTTATCTTTGAATAAATTATATCCTTTTGATTTAAATAGTTGATTAGTGTTACTTTTTACCTTATAGATCTACCTATTGTTTGGCTGAAGATTGAGCTAAGGGAGTGAGTTCAGTTCCAGAACTGAAGGTGCCTAAGGACAACAGTCTTGTGGGTTCCAAGATTCTCTCTCTGAGCAATACCCCTGAACTTTTAAAATAAGTTTAAACTTTGCTGCACATATTTCTCCTATTCTATCCCAAAATTCCAAAGCAAACTCATTATCATTGTGTTGAAGCTGACTCATAGAGACCCTACAAGATAGAATAGAATTTCACCCTTTGATTTTCAAAGACTTAAATCTTTACCAGAGCAGACAAACTCATATTTCTCACATGGAGCAACTGAAAGGGTAGAACCACTTACTTTGTGTTTAGGAGCTCAATGAGGAGTCCACTCTGCCATTAGAGCTCGCTAAGAATGCTATCCAGGATTCCCTAATGCTATCCCTCTCAGATCAGTTGGTAGTGGTAACAAATGTAAATCTTAAGGGGGTCAGACTGCCACATCATAACTCTTCCTTGGGGAAGATGGTGGGTTTGAACTGCTGATTGCTTAGCCTTTAAGTGCTTAATTACTGCCTCACCAGGGTTCTCCTTAACATTAGAACAGTGGACACTTATTGGTTTATCTTGCTGGTCTCTGTTCCCTAAACATTGCACTTCATCCACAGGGTTTTCTTCCACAACACACAGCTGCTAGTGTTTTTGGTTTGTTTTTCCACATGACTTCACCTTCCTGGTCAAAGCTGATTTGTCCAGGGCTAAACACACAATGAAAACATAGCCATATTTGCACACTACACAATTTGAAGTGAGACAGCAAGCTATTTGTTGAGTTTTTTGAATGACAGAAGTCTAAAATGAAGTGTTATGATACAGCAAACAGTGAGTTTTGATGTCTAGGATCTATGCTGGGGACCCAGTTGGCACTCCGAATGACTATTCAAAGTGATGGTATGAATTCTCCTCTTCCATGACCTACACATTTAATAGATATAACCACTAAGTCCATGATTTGACAAATGTCTTGTGTGATTGAGTTTGGGTTCCCCATAGGATTAGATCCTGAGACAAAGGTTTTAATTAAGCCATTTTGGGGGAGTTATCAATAAGGAAATGGGAAATAGAAAAGGGAAAGGAGGCAGCCAATGAAAACTACATTATCAAACAATATAAAATTGTGAGCAACTGGAGGTTAATCTTACTGGAGACACTGTAGAAAATCCACTAGTTATTCTGCCCAGAATGTGAGGGAGTGTGGCTATTTGTCCAACAATTCCTATGAGTCATTGGTTAAGGGTTACTCCAGGAAGCAAGAATTAACTCCACAACCACCTGAGCCATGCCTGCTCAGGTACAGTGGTCTACAGAAACTAGAGAAAGCAAGAAGAGAGATGTGCTGGCCATTTGGATTTAGGCTAGCATGCCAAGTTGTCAGACATGTCAGGTTCTTGCACTATCATAACTTTTGAGATATACCACTGGTATTTCAAACACAAGCATAGTTAACCGTGGTGGAAAATTTTCAGAAAAGCTTACAAGCAAAATAGACTAGAAAGAATAACCTGCCAATCTACATCTGAAAAAAAATAGTGGTGTTTTTGGAGCACATTGATAGCAGTGGAATATTGTTTCCTATAGTGCAGGATGATGAATCCCTCAAGTTGGAAGACACTCAAAATATAATTGGGGAAGAGCTGTCTCCTCAAAGTAGAGTTGACCTTAATGATATAAAGTTTTCAGGACCTATATTTGTTGATGTGGCAATGACTCAAAATGAGAAGAAACAGCAGTACTGCAATAACCACTAACAAGAAGATGTGATGCATGAAATATGGATCTAGAAAAATTGGAAGCCATGAAAAAATGGATCACATAAAGATCAAACATTCTAGGTGTTATTGAACTGAAATAGACTGGTATTGGCCATTTTGAATGTCATAATAATATGGTTTACATACCAGAGTAACAAATTTGAAAGGAATGGATGACTTTCATGTTAAAAAAGAGAATGTTTCAACATCGATTCCAATGTTCACCATTGTTAGGTGTAGGATATATTACACCTACAAGGATGAATAATTAATAAAGTTATTTTTCAAATTTAAACACCAACCACTAATGATAACAATAAAGCCATTGAGGATTTTTACCAACCTTTTCAGTCTGAAATTGATGAAACATGCAATCAAGATTACTGATGAATTGAATGCAAAAATTGGAAACTAAGGAGGAGGATCACTAGTAAGAAAATATGGCCATGGGGATGGAAGCCACATGGGAGATCTCATGATAGAATTTTCCAATAAGGATGGCTTATTGATTGAACATTTCTTTTTCAGTGATGTAAACAGTAACCATAGACATGGATCATGTATATTGGATAGAAATACACAGGAATTAAATCAACTACATCTGTTGAAATAAACTACTATATATACTTGAGTATAACCCAAGGCAACTAATTTTACCCCCCAAAGCTGGAGTGCTTTTTCAGCATAAAAAATGTGCTGAAAAAAACTCGGCTTATACTCAAGTATTTACGGTATAAAGAAGTTTAATATCATCAGTCACGAGACTGGAGACCAACTGTGGAACAAACCATCAATGGCAAATTCAACTCAAATTCAAATAAAATTAAAACAATTCCCCAAGAGTCAAAGTATGAATTTGAGTATAGCTCATCTAAATTAGAGGATACTTCAAGAAGAAAGTTGACACATTGAACACAAATCACCTGAGATGATACGAGTTCTGCAATAATATCAAGAACATCATAAATAAAGAAATTCAAAGATAATTAAAAAGATCGAAACTAAAGATAAGTCAAAATGGATGTCACCTTGAATGTGGACAAGCTGAAGCCAATGAAAGAAATGATGAAGTACGAAAAAGATAGAGAGAGAAATATAGAAATAATTGATGAAGTAAAGACGCTGAATAAAGAAGCTGAACATAAAATTTCAAAGGGGAATTCAAAAAGATGAAATAAAGAATTATATTAAAAGGTGCAAAGACCTGGAATTAGGACAGCAAAAAATGAAAAGCAAGTGCATTTCACTAGCTGAAAAAATTGAAGAGAAATTCAAAATACAGAATTACACAGATAGCATCAAAAGAACATGAAAGGGATTCACTGACCACATGAAGCCCAGGCTCCACAGCGCTGAGTCCAGAAGACCAAGATAGCATAGGGTTCTCACTGCAGATTGCTCTGAAAGTGCTCACAGTAGTAGGCCCTGG
Organism: Tenrec ecaudatus; assembly: GCF_050624435.1. NCBI lineage: Eukaryota > Metazoa > Chordata > Mammalia > Afrosoricida > Tenrecidae > Tenrec > Tenrec ecaudatus. Next base: position 1,657,383 of record NW_027457555.1, on the reverse strand, counting down.
ATCAACTGGGGAAAATGTAGAACTCAAAATAAGAAGACTAACCTTAGGATATGATAGGCACTAGTGGAATTCCCATTTGACACCTGACCTCACCTCCATGGCTCAACTTTCAGCCCCCAAATAGGAGACCTATACTGTCAACGATGTATAATTAAGAGCCCAGCATTTGTCAGGGAGTTACTCAGAAGGCAGGATGGAATGGGAATGAAAGACCAATGGAAACGGCAAACAAAGGGAGGGAATAGGTAAAGTAGTATTGCATTGTAGGTATTGCTATCAATATCATAAAACATTGCATGAATTGTAAGGAAAATCAATTTACTCTGTAGATTTTCCCTCACATGACAATCATAACAGTGTAAAAAGAAAATAAGTCATATGACCGAGTACCCTGGTAGATCTTGCTGAAGACCAATTTCCAGTGTTAAAAGATGTCACTTTGAGGAATAAGGCACAGCTGAGCCCTAGTGGTATAGTGGTTACAAATATAATGCGTCAGAACCAACCCAGTTGGGTTGCTCAACACAAGATCAACAGTTCTGCTCCCATACAAAGTTCCAGTACTGGAAACCCACAGGGATATCTCTCCCCTGTCCTATAGAGTTGCTAAGGGTTGGAATCAACTTGATGGCAGTGAACTGGATGTAAGCCAGGCTGACTAGAGACACAAATCAAGTGACACTCATATATGTGCAATAAATAGTTTTCTATCAAGAAGTCACTGTAGTATTTCTATTTCAAGGAAATATCCCAGGCCAGTCCAACTCAAGTCCATAAGTCCAACACTAGCCCATAAGTTCCTTTCCAACTTACGCAGTTACATGCAATGATGCAGAATGCAGGGATGTCAAAGGCCAGTGATTGCAATGTCGTGTGGACCCAAGTTCGATGGAAGCATGGAAAGACTCTGGCAGCTCTCAACGTGGGCAGGAAGCAGTCAGGTGAATGCAAAAAGAAGGGGAGGTTCCCAGGGCCCTCCTTATGAGAAGGCCATGGCCACAAAGAGGCACCACCAGGCTATGGTGTGATTGACAGATTGGATACCAACCTTACACTTTTACATATCTTCAAACTGACATAAATTATATAACTATCATACTGTGGCATTTTCAATCACCTTATATGTACTTGGAAATGGACAATAATTATGAAAGGTAAAACAAAAGTTGATGTCTTTTAATTATGATGCTGGTGAAGAATATTGAATATGCTATGGACTTTCAGAAGAAGGAACAAATCTTTCTTGGTGGAAGTACAGCCAGAATGCTTCCTAGACGTGAGAATGGCAAGACTTCATATCACATACTTTGGACATGTTAACAGCTGAGCATAGTCCCTAGAGAAGGATATCATACTTGGTAAAGTGGAGTGGTGAAAAAAAGAAGAAGGTCCTCAATGGGATGAATTGGCATACTGGCTGCAAAAAAGGTCCCCAACATTAACTGTGAGGAAACAGGCTGTGGGTGCTATGAGTTAGAGCCAAAGTAACAGTGTCTAACAATGACAACTCCCCTCCCCTGCCCCATCTGTCAATTTGCTGCACTGTGGTAGCTTGTGCTTTGCTGTGATGCTGGGAGTTAGTCCACTAGTACTTCAAATACCAGGCAGGATCACCCACAGTGAACAGATTTCAACACAGCTTCCAGACTAAGAACTGACAGGACGACAAAACAATCAGTCCACTTCTGAGGGATTCACCATTGAAAACTTTCTGCATAGCAGTAAAATATTGTCTGATATAATGCCAGAAAATGAACCCCTCAGATTGCAAAACAATCAAAATATCACCGAGAAAGAGAGCTTCCTCAAAGTAGAGTCCACCTTAATGATAACTCAAAACCTCACAACAGGAGCTGTAGATAACATCATAATAAATGGAGAAAATATTGAAGTTATCAAGGATTTCGTCTTGCTTAGATTCACAACTAATGCTCATGGAAACAACAATCAAGAAACCAAATAACATATTGCATTAGGCAAATCTACTGCACATAACCAATTTAAAGTACTGAAGATCAAGAATTTCACTTAGGATTAAGGTGCGCCTGGCCCAAGGCATGGTATTTTCCGCCACATCTTATGCATGTGAAATTTGAACATTGAATGAGAACGACTGAAGGAGAACTGGTGCATTTGAATTAAGGTACTTACAAAAAAATACTGAAAGTACCATGGGTGGAGAGAAGAACAAACAAATCTGTCTGAGAAGAAGTGCAGCTAAATGTTCCTTGGCAGATAGGATGGCGAGACTTCATCTCAAGTACTTTGCAGATGTTATCAGGACAGACCAGTCCCTGGAGGACATCATACACATTACAGTGGAGGGGTTGCCAAAAGAGGAAGACACCGATCAAATGGATCGAGACAATTCCTACAACAATGGGCTCAAACATAACAAAAATGTTGAGTATGGGGCAGGACCAGGCAATGTTTCATTCCGTTGTGTAGGCATTATTATGAGACAGAACTGATTTGAAGGCATCTAGCAACAAAGTGTACTAAAGCTTTTGGCACCTTCATTTGCTGATGGATTATAATTCAAAATGAGAAAAATCATTGCAACCATTCATTAATAATCAGAACATGAAATGTGCAAAATAAGAAACTAGGAAAACTGGAAATCATAAAAAACGGAATCTGACCTATAAAGATCAATATCCTAGGCATTGGTGAGTTGAAATAGTCCCTTTGAATCTTAAAATGATAAGAATGACTACGCTGACAATGACAAATTCAAAAGAATGTCTCTTTCATCCTCAAAAAGAGCATTTCTAGATCTATCTTGAAGTGCAATGCTACCTGTGACAAAATAATATCTATCTTCATACACAAGGAAGGCCGGTTAATAGAACCATTATTCAAATTTTCTTACAAACCACTAAAGCCAATGAAGAATTTTACCAACTTCTCTAGTCTGAAAATGATCACACATGTACTGAAAATGCATTAATAATTGTTGACAATTGGAATGCACACATGGAAACAAAAAGGAAGGAAGAGTAATTAGAAACTATGGCTTTGGGGATTGAAAAGAAGCTGAAGACTGCATGAAAGAATTATGCAAGAGCAATAACTTCCTCATTGCAAACACCATTATTCAACAACAGGAGCGGCATATATACATGTGGAATACACAGAATGGAATTGATTAAATCTGTGGGAAGACATGATAGAGAAGCTCAATATCATTGAGACTAAATAAGACCAGGGCCAACTATGTAACAGACTATCAATTACTAATATGCAAGTTCAAGTCAAACCTGAAGAAAATTAAAATAAGAACGCAAAAGAGCCCAAATACAGCCTATATTATATCTGTGGTCGGCTGGGGTTTCTAGAGAAACAAACCAGTGATACTGATACATGTAGAAGAAGGAAATTCATATCAATAAAGAATTTTACATTAAGAAGTCCACACAACAAGAAACCCCAGGCCAACTCCAGCCCATAAATCAGATGCAAACTAGAGGCCCTTCCAGACTCATGAAGCTGTTGGAGGAATAGCCCAAGAAACAGGAAAACCACAGGTTGGTGGAGGCAGAGTTGGGAGAATCCAAAGTCAACAGGCAGTTGGCAGGCCACAGACAGCTCTTAGGGTCAGCAGGTCTCATGGAGATTGCCAACCCAAGAAGTCAGACGTAGGGTCAAGGGTCTTTTCATCAGGAAGAAAAAGAGTGAGCCCATACTCCACAGTCTACTTATAGCTATGAAATAGGTCACACCCCCAAGGAGACTGTGACCTGCACCTTCTGAAGATCCTGGTCAAGCTATATTGACACCAAACTTTACTATCACAATATCTCACCTGAATTTAGAGCCTATCTCAAGAATGGTTTGGACATATTGAACATTAATGATCAGCTAATAGAAGACTTGTGAAATAGCATCAAGGTCATCAATCTTTTTTTTTTTTGTCATGTCATCTGTGGCTATTTATTTATTTATCATAAATCATTTTATTGGGGGCTCCTCAATAGGATCATTATAATACAGTAAAGAAAGAAAATACTACAGTGGATATCAGAGGAGACTGTGAAACTTGCTCTTGAACCTAAAGCAGCTAAAGCAAATGGAAGAAATGATGAAATAAAAGAGTTGAACAGAAAAATTGGAAAGGCCAGCTTGAGAAGATAAAGTAAAGAATTATATTGTAACGTGTAAAGACCTGGAATCAGGAAAGCAAAAGGAATGAGTATAGTCAGCATATCATAAATTGAAAGAACAGAAGAAAAAAATTCAAGCCTTGGACTAAAATGTTCAAGGATTATTTATCAAACTATTGAGTTTTGCAGGGAGAATCCAAAGAATATGGAAGGAGTATACAGAGTCTCTGTACCCAAGAATTAGTTGAGGTTCTACTAGTTCAAAAGGCCAAGAGGAAGTTGAAGCTGCAATGTAAGCATTAGTGAAAAGCAAGGAAGGGATAGGAATGGAAATATTTCAACACGCTCGTGCAGTGATAGTCCATGTCAAGAAATTTGAAAGATAGCTATCTGGCCAACCAACTGTAAGTGATTAATATTTGTGTCCATTCTAAAGAAATATGACGCAACAAAATCTGCAAATTAATTTAAAATAACATTAATATGACATGCAAGTACAATTTTATTGACGATAACTTTAAAAGTAGTTATAGCAATATGTCAACAGGAAGCTGCCAGAAATCCAGGCTGTATTAAAAGAGGGCATGAGGCAAGGTATCTCAATGCTGATTTCAGATGGACCTTGGCTGAAAGCAGAGGATACAAGGAAAATGCTTACTTATGTACTATTGACTATGCAGAGGATTTTACTGTGTATCATAACAAACTTTGGGTAGCATATGAATACATATTAGAACAATGGGAATTCCCGTACATTAAATTGTGCTCCTGTGGTACCTGTACATAAACCAACAGGAAGTGGTTCGAATAGAACAAGGGGATACTGCGTGGTTTAAAATCAGGAGAGTGTGTGTTGTGGTTATATCCTTTCACCATATGTGTTAGACAGGGTTCTCTAGAGAAACAAAACCAGGACATTTATGATTTGATAGATAGATAGAACACGAAGGAATATAACAGCTAATTAGTCCACATAGCAGTACAGAGGACTCAGTTTAACTCACTTCCATGCAACAATAAATATGGCAGTACAGCCAGGCAGCAAACTGCAGAACTAGGTAAGGCAGCCACACACTGGTCTGGTCACCAGAGAGCAACTGAGAGATAGGAGTGGCTTGCTGAGCCATTTATCTCTTTGCCCACTAATCAAACTGCAAACGTATTAATCCCACATGTTCTTATTGGCCAGGTTGGCACTATAAACCTACCTATCTATCACACTATACTTATTCAAATAATCTGAGAAGCTGCTCTGTATGAAGAAGTTGAGGCATCTGGATTGGAGGAAGAATCAATAACAACCTGTGTTATGCAGATGACCCAATCTTGCTGGCTGAAAGTCAATAGGCCTTGAAGTACTTACTGATAAAGCTCATATAGTACACCTTCAGTATAAATTAGTCTTCAACCCTAAGAATACAAATGTCTTCTCAACTTGACAAATATAAACACACAACATCATTACAAATAGAGAAATGTAGCTAAACTCTATTTTACTTGGACCCACAATCAATACTCACAGAAGCAGCAGTCAATAAATCAATGTATTTCATTGGAAAAATCTGTTGTAAAAGACCTCTTTAAAATGTGAAAGAGCAAATGCTTTACTCTGGGGATTAGCAAGTTATGCCTGCTTTTAGCCTTGATATTTTTAATCACCTTAGATGCATGTGAAAGGAGTCTTAATTTCAGTGTCTGGTATGGGTTGAATGACTAACAGCAAGGTTGGTGGTTCAACCCACTTGCTGCTCCACAGAAGAAAGAGGAAGCTATTTGACCCTGTAAAGATTTACAGCCTTGGAAACCCTATATGGTCACTTTGAATAAGAATAGACTTGATGGTAATGTTTGACATATGCATGTGAAAGGTGGACCATAAATAAGGAAGACTGAAGAAAATATGATGCCTTTCAAATATGATGTTGCAAATAATATTGAATATACCATGAATGCCCAGCAGAACAAAGAGGTCTGTCCCGGAAGAAGTACAGCCAGAATGTATTTTAGAAGTGAGGATGGTAAAGCTCCATTTCATATACTTTGAACATGGTATCAGGAGAAATTAGTCCCTAGAAAAGGACAAAATTCTTGGTAGAGCATCATCAAAAAACAGGTAAACTCTGAATGAGATGGATCAACACAGTGGCTGTAACAATAGGCTAAAATATGACCATTGTGAGGATGTCACAGGACTAGAAAGGCTTTTATTCTATTGTGCATAGGGTCACTATAAGTGGCAGTGCGTGAGATTTTGTTGATTAACAACACTGGGATATGAGCAATGTCCCCATGGCATATGCTAAACTGTTACCATGCTGGACACAGTTGATCTTTGTGGCTTTAGAGGGTAATTATTTAGAGGGTTATGATTCCACTGAATTTTTTTCTGTGTATTCAAACTATTCCATCCTAAGATTCCACAGATCTATCCAAACCAAGCTCACTGCCATTGAATCAATGCTAACTCATATCGACCCTACAGGACATGGGTAAAATTGTACCTGTGAGGTTCTGAGACTGTACCTCTTTACAGAGTAGAGTCCCATCTTTCTCCCGAAGAGCAGCCGGTGATTTCAAAACACCGACCGTGCAATTAGCAACCCAATATGTAACCAAGAACTATTCAGGGAAGCTAGAGGGAGAACATGAAAAGAAATGAGTAGTTGAGGTGGTTGGATGCACATCCATCCCTTTGTTCTACTCTCTATGACTTTTTCTGAGTTCATTCAAAATGTAAATTAAGACACAAAATAGAATTCTACCCAACCCTGCTATATGCCTCAACAGTATCCATTTTTCTCATTCTTACTACTAATAGAAGCTCAATTTTGTTTAGGGTGATAATGTACCTACTTAAATCGCTCACTCCTAGGCTCCCTTGCAGCTATGCATGAGCATTTGACCCAGTTTGGGCCAAATATGTGTAGGTGAAAGACACTGAGTAGGACTCCCAAGAAAGTTTGTGTTGTTGTTTAAGGCAAAACACTTGTCTGGCATAACCCATTTCATTTTTGTCCTTGGCTCTTCTGCGGTCATGCTCCCTAGTCAGAATATTGAAAGATGGGAGAGTCACATAGGTTACATGAGTTTGGCAGACCAAAAAGCATGCATTCTCCTATATCCAAGATGAGTCCCTGAGCAAATACGCCAGACCTAGGCTACCGATTTCAAGACTTACTATTGTATAAGACAAACCCCTGTGTGGTGCAAAGGGTTAACACAATTCACTGCTAAGCCAAAGATGCCTTGGAAGAAAAACCTGGCAATCTACATTTAAAAATTCAGCCCTTGAAAACCTCATGGAGCACAGTTCTACCCTGAATCATATGGGGTAACTGTAAATCAGAATCAATTCAGTGGCAACTGGTTTGGTATTTTTGGTGTTAATATAAGAAAAATGAAGCTTTTGAGATTAGACCACTAGAGTCAGTTTGGTTTTTCCCATGTAGACAGATGCAATTTGGACTGATAGAGAAATAATTAAAAGAATGTAGAGTTAAGTAAGCGTAATGATTATGGAACTAATCATTTAGCAATGGGCTGCTAACCACAGGTCAGTAGTTCAAATGCACCAGTCACTCAGGGGGAGGCAAAAAGTGAAGCTCTCTGCTTCTGTAAAGATTTGCAGTCTTTAAGCCCTATATGGGGTTGCTATAAGTTGTAATCACCTTGATAGCATTGTATTTGTTTGAGTTTGGTGACTAGTATGGAAGCTTTGAGGGGGTAGTAATAGATACTTTGAATACTATTCTTAGCACTATAGGTATTATGATTTTTGCAAATGGATAAACGAACAAAAGCGATATTCATTTTGTGTTTTCTGTAGTTTGCCTTATTCTTCCAAGAAGATTCCTCAAGTGTTAAGACCCAGTCTTCTCTGGCATACTTGAATGAAAGAATAACTGATAGACACAGACTTGAACCCTGGCCTGTGTGATCTTGTTTGTGTCACTGTTTTTCAATCCATTTCTCATCTGTGAACTGGGGATTACACATGTAGCCCACAGGGTTGTTTTGGAGATTCAGAGTAATGTGTGTGTCTTGGATTGAGTGCCCTTGCATGCCGAGCTTATTCCTCAGGCCTGGGTGCAGGGAGTCTATTTGAGATCTGATGGCAGGGAGTGGGAATAGGAAAGCGGACGCAAGACTGAGTTAGGGGGAGAAGCAATTACAATGGGAACGGGGTGTTGAGGCTTCTAATGTAGGATACAGGGGCTTGATTCCCCCAGGACTTCTGAGGAACATGGGTTCTGTCCTAGAATTGCCTACCAGAAACAGGAGGCTGGGCTCTTCTTCGCCTGTAGTGGTGTTGAGCATTCCTCCTAGTAGGGTGACCTGTCCTACCTTCCTGGGTTTGGCTTTCCATGCCTTTGAAAAGGCTTCGAGGCAGAAGGACATGGAGAGCTGCGTGCTGCACAGTTGTGATAAGACATCATTTCAGCAGGAGCCTGCACTTACATAGAGCCGTTCGCCACTGCTATGATGGATATCAGGAGGGGCCCTGGAAGTGCAGTGGTTACAAGTTAGTTTGCTAACTTCAAGGTCAGCAGTTCAAAACTACTAGCTCCAAGGAAGAAAGATGGGGTTTTCTACTCCAATAAAGAGTTGTAGTGTTTGAAACTCGCAGGGGGCAATTGTACACTGCCCCACAGGATCGCTATGAGTCGGTATTGACTGGAAGGCAGTGAGATGGTGTCAGAGATGGGTCAAAGAATGTGGCATGGCAACTCTAAGAATCTGCTACAGAACCATAAAGTGCCTGGGATAGATGAGTTTATTGTGCTTGACTTTTTAAAACCATCAAACGGGAAACAGAAAGACAAACATACCAAGTGTCATTGGAGATCCGGGGAAAGCAGAGAAACACTGCTAATGATGCAGGTTTGCTGCACAGCAATCTGGCAGAGCTTAGTGAAAGCCCATTGAATGTACCCTAGGACCTAGTGAGCCCCTCCTGGGCGTACAACCAAAGAAGCGCAGTCACTGAGTTGACTTTCATTCCTGATGACCCTATCAAACAAAGCTGAATGGTCCCATGATGTTTTCAAGGCTTCTATTGGGAAGTAGACAGCCATGCCTTTATCCCACAGTGTGTGGAAGACGGCTTCAAACTACTGACCTTTGGGTTAGCAGCCAAGCACTTAATATCTCCCCCATCAAAGCTCTCTCCTGGATGTAGAAAAACAAACAAAACCCCAGTTGATTCTTCCTCATTAGCAACCCTACAAGGCACAGTAGAATTGCTGCTTTAGGTTTACAAAACTAAATTCTTACGACAGCAGACAACCTCTCTTTGCTCCATGGAATAGCTGGTGGGTTGGAACTGCTCACCTTGGGGTTAGCAGCCCAACGCATAATTCCTGGGTATATAGGCCAAGCTTTTTTTTATTTTTATTTTAACAATTTATTGGGGCTTATACAATTCTTTTCACAGTTCATACATATACATACATCAATTGTATAAAGCACATCTGTACAGTCTTTGCCCTAATCATTTTTTTCTCTTTTCTTCTTTTACATTTTATTAGGGACTCATACAACTCTTACCACAATCCATACATATACATACATCAATTGTATAAAGCACATCCATACATTCCCTGCTCCAATCATTCTCAAGGCATTTGCTCTCCACTTAAGCCCCTTGCATCAGGTCCTCTTTTTTTCCCCCTCCCTCCCCATTCCCCCCTCCCTCATATGCCCTTGGTAATTTATACATCGTTGTTTTGTCATATCTTGCCCTATCCAGAGTCTCCCTTCCCCCCTTCTCTCCTGTCCCTCTCCCAGGTAAGAGGTCACATGTGGATCCTTGTAATCAGTTCCCCCTTTCCAACCCACTCACCCTCCACTCTCCCAGCATCGTCCCTCACGCCCTTGGTCCTGAAGGTATCATCCACCCTGGATTCCCTGTACCTCCAACCCTCATATGCACCAGTGTACAGCCACTGTCCTATCCAGCCCTGCAAGGTAGAATTCGGATCATGGTAGTTGGGGGGAGGAAGCATCCAGGATCCGGGGGAAAGCTGTGTTCTTCATGGATACTACCTCACACCCTAATTAACCCATTTCTCTACTAAACCCCTCTATGAGGGGACCTCCATTGGTCGACACTTGGGCCTTGGGTCTCCACTCTACACTTCCCCCTTCATTTAATATGATCTATATATATACATATATACATACATATATACATATACACATACATACACACACTTATATCTTTTTTTTTTGCATGATGCCTTATACCTGGTCCCTTGGGCACCTCGTGATCGCACTGGCCGGTGTGCTTCTTCCATGTGGGCTTATTTGCTTCTGAGCTAGATGGCCGCTTGTTCACCTTCAAGCCTTTAAGACCCCAGGCATTATCTCTTTTGATAGCCGGGCACCATCAGCTTTCTTCACCACATTTGCTTATGCACCCTTTTGTCTTCAGCGATCCTATCATGTAGGTGTGCAGTCAATGATATGATTTTTTGTTCTTTGATGCCAAATAACTGATCCCTTTGGGACCACTCGATCACACAGGCTGGTGTGTTCTTCCATGTGGACTTTGTTGCTTCTGAGCTAGATGGCCGCTTGTTTATCTTCAAGCCTTTAAGACCCAGTCACTATCTCTTTTGATAGCCGGGCACCATCAGCTTTCTTCACCACATTTACTTGTTCACCCACTTTGGCTCCAGCCGTTGTGTCGGGAGAGTGAGCATCATAGAGTTCCAATTTAATAAAAGAAGGTATTCATGCAATGAGGGAGTGTTTGAGTAGAGGGCCAAGGTCCTGCTGCCACCTTAATACTTGACCTATAAATATAGACACATAGATCTATTTCCCCATCCTCCTATATATATTTGCATGTACATGTCTTTATCCAATTCACAGGGCCCTTGGGGCATTTTTACAAGAATGGTCACCACACTGATGCCTGCAGTAGAGAGGAGTTGGAGCCGAATTGGATGCCAATCAACAGACAACTGAAGAAGGAAACAAAAGAAAGATGATGATTTCTCATGACCAAGTGGCACGCAGCAGCACATGCAATTGATATGCAGCATGGCAATAACTCTTAATGACATTGCAAGGAGTTGAAAAGGTCAGAAACTGAATGAGATTTATATTGCAGTACCATTCATGGAAGCTGAAAGCCCATTCACCAAGCAGCATGGTCTAGTGCACATGGCTGTATGCCTATAAGGACACACACACACCAAGCACCCAGCAGGGGGTATTAGTCTGAAGAGGGGAATGGAAGTGATGTGAATGTGGAAAAGGAGGGACAAAACACAAGCAGGGCCTGACATTGATCAGGGTTCACGGTGTGCTATAAAGTAGGCATGATTAATCACTTCCCTGTACCAGAAGGCTGAGATAGATTTTTAAAGCAAGTCATAAAAAATAAAATAAAATAAAATAAAGCAAGTCAAGTACCTGGAACACAATGGTTGTTAGCTGCTGTTGAGTCAGCCTCCAGTCCAACTCACTGTGACAACCAGCTCCCAGTGACTCCATGGGCAATATTCTCCCTGGTCCTGCACCATCTCTTTGGTTGTGCATCAGATTGTGATTCACAGGGGTTTTCGTTAACTGGTTATCAGAAGTAGAATGCCAGGCTCTTCCTCATCGCTCATCTTAGTCTGGACACATCACAGAAACGGGTGCAGTCTCGTAGCCGCACCCAACCAAGCTTCCCCATTTCAGTATCATAGCAACACAGAAATCAGTTCAGTACCACAGCAATAACCAAGCATCCCCCTGACAAATGAGTGTTGGATGCACATGAGTTGCATTGTCTTGGACTCAAACCCAGATGTCCCACATGGAAAAGGAGAATTCTACAACTGAACCACCAATTTACCCTCAGAATATAATAAGTATCCAGTAAATGGTTATTAAGAATGTGGCTGCCAGGAAAATCCAGCAATTTCCTGCCTAGGCTTAACACTAATATCTTCCCCCACACACTAGAAGGCTGCAGAGGAATGACTTTCTCCATGCCAGCCCTGGTATCTAGACAAGGGACCCTAACACTGAGCCACTGAGCCCCAGCAGGCTGGGGAGCAATGTCAAATTGGATGAGGGACAATCCTGGTTGAGTTAGTTTCCCTAAGCTTGCAGGGCAGTTTAGCATGTCCACAGCTGTGTTCAGAATAGCCATGTGATTACCACCGAGAGATATTCTACATGCTTTCACACCCCATGCTAGTCGTTGCAGCCATCGTTGAGTACAGTTCATGCTCATCACTATCTAGAACTCACGGTGACGCTGTGGGTGAGCCATTGGGCAGGTAACCTCAAGGTTGGCAGTTCAAAGGCACCAGTTGTTCTCTGAGAGGAAGGTGAGATGATCTGCTCCTGTAAAGATTTAGCTTGAGGAATTTTATATAGGGTCACAGTGAGTCAGGATCAACTCAATGGTGTGGGTTTGGTTTATTAGACCCACCATCAGATCATATTTAATGTATTTATTAACATGTATATTTGCCACAAATCCAATGTCTTTTATTTTTATCACTGCATTTCAATACAATTTGTGCCTTTGTGATTCTGTATTTCATTGGAGGTATTTGGAAATATTATTCTGGGGAGTGGGCAGGTGTTCCATAGCCTTTCCTAAATGCCAAAAGGATCCATGGGGTTGCAATGGTTAAGACCCTCTAATAGAGTTTATCAAAGAGCCCTGGAGGCACAATGGTTAAGTGCTCAGCTGCTATCCAAAAGGTTGAAGGTTTGAACCCACCAGTGGCTCTGTTCTTGGAAGAAAAACCAGGCAACCCATTCTTGTAAAGATTAAAGCATAGAGAAGCCTAGAGCAGTGGTTCTCAAACTTCCTAATGCCACAACCCTTTCATACAGTTCCTCATGTTGTGGTGACCTCCACAACCATAAAAATATTCTCATTGCTGCTTCATAACGGTAATTTTGTTACAGTCACCCTGTGCAAGGGTCTCACAGGTTGAGAACCATTGGTCTAGAGAGCTCTGCACTGATTCATTGAGTCACTATGAGTTGGACTGGACTAGAAGGTTCCTAACAAAAACACCAACAATCCTTTATTACCATGACCTTGTTAACTCAAAAAGATTAATAAGCAAATTCACAAATGAGGACATCCAGTTGCCCCGCCAAACTGGAGAAGCATGAGTTAAATGGTGACCCTGACCCCACGGTGTCCTCCAGCTGGTGCCATGCTGCCTTTATTCCTTCTGCCTCTCAGTTCTGTGGAGAAGAAGGGGAAAGGGAGGGAAAGAAAAAGAAAGAAATGAAAAGATAATTTTTCCAGCTTCTTCACATCACTGAATTGAACTTTACTTTTAGTAAAAGTATTATGAAATGGAAATGGTGCTTTCACTATTTTGCTTTCAGGTGATATTCAGAGACACGGTGCTGGTAATTATTTGAGCCGGGGAGGTTAGTGTGCAGATTTTCTGAATATGGTTGAGCCAGCATGCCCCCTTCCAGGCCTAGCATTTCCCTGGGCTATGAGAAGTTATAGACAGTCTACCCTCTTCTTCCTCTGACTTCGCTGCAAACCATGGACACACTGGTTCTGACTTGACCTGGCTCCAGTACAGAAAAAATTATCCTCCTTGCATAATTGTAGTGCTTGCATTGGAAGGCACCCAGAGGCAAATCTCTCTTCTGGTGGCATAATGGGTTATGTGTTGGGCTATTAACTGCAAGGTCAGCAGTTGGAATTCACCAGTCACTCCTTTGGAGAAAGATGAGGCTTTCTTCTCCCATAAAGAGTTATAGCCTTAGATGAGTATAAAAACTCAAAATGCATTGGCAGAGATTCCACAGAGAATAAGCCTCCATTAAATCCCCTGGGACCATTCACCAGGGATGGGATTAAACCCTGCTCACCGTCAGTACATCAGAAAGTGTATTGTTGCAGATATGATTAGGTTAAAAATTAACATCTTATCATTTTTCTTTACTCTTAACACGTTTTTCATTTGTTCTTTTTTTAATTTTCTGCTTTCCTTTTTATTGAAAAAAGTAACTAATGTCACTAAACAAGTAGAGAATTTGTTAAATGAAAATCTAATCGGTTATGTAAACTTTCACTGAAAACATAACACACTTTTATTTTTACAAAGAGTTATAGCCTTGGAAAACCAGGAAGCCGGAGTATTTTCTCTCGATAGGATTGTTATGCACCCAATGGCAATGAGTGTTGTTGGATTTTGTTTCTTTATTGTTTTCTGTAGCTATGGTGGGGTATAGGGGTTATGTGTTGGGCTGCTGAACGCAATGTCTGAAATGGCAAATTTGAAATCCCCAGCCACTCCAAGGGAGAAAGATGAGGCTTTCTACTCCCCTAAAGAGTTCCAGTCTCAGAGCAGCCAGTCCACAAAGAGAACAACATGGCTGGCGCCACTATGAGACATGATGCCCCTCAGTGACCAAGGGTGATACAGGGGACAGCACTGGAGACACAGTGTGCGAATTGCACCTAACCTGATTCCACCACACTGAGGCAAAGTGTGGTGGAGTGCAGTGGAACAGCAAGGGAATGGAGTGGCAAGGTCCCCAGGGAATGCTGAAAGTGGACTTTGGGGCCAGGTTGTGGTGCCTCAACAGAATGGATTGGAAAACACTCCTATGGTCCAACAAATGATCCTTGAACTAACTACAAGCTCTTCTTTCTTGATGTGTTTTGTTTTGTTCTTTGTCAGTGGTTTGTTTTTGTTGTTTTGTTGTCTGGTTGTATACTGTTGCTTTGTTTTCCTCTGTCTTCTTTTTATGCATGTTAGTGTCTCCACAGGTCTGCCTAAATAAGAAAGGCTGGATGAACTATCTGGAGGAAAAACAACAGGACCGACAGTTCCGGGGGCACATGGGATAGGGGGAGGTGCGAGGGGTAAGGAAGTGGTGTTAACAAACACAGGGACAAGGGAACAACATGGGACTCAAAATGGTAGTGAGGGGGAAGTGGCAGGCCTGGTAGGGAATGATCAAGGGTAAGGTTACGTAAAGAAAAGATATAGCTGTAACCCAGGTGGGGATGGAGCATGGTAGTGGGAGAGGAGGAAAGTCAAGGGAGATGGAGGAAAGAGCTAGGAGTTAAAGTGCATTTATAGAGGTCTAGACAAAGACATGTACATGCAATATATATATAAATATATATTGCATGTACATGTCTTTGTCTAGATCTATGTGTCCATATTTATAGGTTTAGTATTAAGGTGGCGGCCGGACCTTGGGCCTTAACTCAAGCACTCCCTCAATGCATGAATACTTTCTTTTATTAAATTAACACTCTACAATGCTCATCCTCCCGACACAACTGCTGAAGCCAAAGCTGGTGAACAAGTAAATGTGGTGAAGAAAGCTGATGGTGCCCGGCTATCAAAAGAGATAGTGTCTGGGATCTTAAAGACTTGAAGATAAACAAGCGGCCATCTAGCTCAGAAGCAACAAAGCCCACATGGAAGAGCACACCAGCCTGTGTGATCACGAGGTCCCAAAGGGATCAGTTATCAGGCATCAAAGAACAAAAAAATCACAGCATTGGCTGCACACTTCCATGATATGATTGCCGATGATAAATGGTTGCATAAGCAAATGTGGCGAAGAAAGCTGATGGTGCCCGGCTATCAAAAGAGATAGTGACTCCTAGCTCTTTCCTCCATCTTCCTTGACCTTCCTCCTGCCCTACTACCATGCTTCATCGCCACCTGGGCTAGAGTATACCTCTTCTCTAAGCAACCTTACCCTTGATCATTTCCCACCAGGCCTGCCACTCCCCCTTCTCTACCCTTTGGGGTCCCATGGTTTTCCCTTGTCCCTGGGTTTGTTAACACCACTTCCTTACCCCCCCTAACCCCACACCCCAAGTCCCCCCGGAACTGTCGGTCCCGTTGTTTTTCATCCAGATAGTTCATCCAGCCTGTCCTATTCAGACAGACCTGTGGAGTCACTAACATGCACGAAAACTAGACAGAGGAACACAAAGCAACCGTATACAACCAGACCACAAAACAACCAAAACAAACCACTGAAAAAGAACAGAACAAAACAGTTCACAAGAGAAAAGCTTGTAGTTAGTTCAGGGATCTTTGCTGGCCCTTAGGAGCGTTTTCCAGTCCAGTCTGTTGGGGCACCACGCCCTGGCCCCAAAGTCCACTTTCAGCATTCCCTGGGGACCTTGCCACTACATTCCCTTGCTGTTCCGCTGCACTCCCCCAGTGCTTTGCCTCGGTGTGGTGGGATCAGGTCAGGTGCAATTCCCACACTGTGTCTCCGGTGCTGTCCCCTGTATCGCCCTTAGTCACTGAGGGGCATCATGTCTCATAGTAGGGCCAGCCATGTTGTTCTCTCTGTGGACTGGCTGCTCTACTCAGGAACATCATCATCACTGCCTGGTGGGCCAGGCTGTGCTCCACTCTCTCCTCCTGCCCCTTCATCTGCTCCCGTGTGCTCTGATCAAATATGTCCATCTCCCATAGCTGCAGGGTCAAAGTCGTCCTTTGGAACAAGTTCTTTTCGGGGGAGGGGCAGGAGAGTCAAAGGGCATTCATGGAGGTCTAGACAAAGACATGTACATGCAAATATATATAGGAGGTTGGGGAAATAGATCTTTGTGTCGATATTTATAGGTCAAGTATTAAGGTGGCGGAAGGACCTTGGGCCTCTATTCAAACACTCCCTCTATGCATGAATACCTTCTTTTATTAAATTGGAACTCTATGATGCTCACTCTCCCGACACAACGGCTGGAGCCAAAGTGGGTGAACAAATAAATGTGGTGAAGAAAGCTGATGGTGCCCGGCTATCAAAAGAGATAGTGACTGGGGTCTTAAAGGCTTGAAGATAAACAAGCGGCCATCTAGCTCAGAAGCAACAAAGTCCACATGGAAGAACACACCAGCCTGTGTGATCGAGTGGTCCCAAAGGGATCAGTTACCAGGCATCAAAGAACAAAAAATCATATAATTGACTGCACACCTCCATGATAGGATCGCTGAAGACAAATGGGTGCACAAGCAAATGTGGTGAAGAAAGCTGATGGTGCCCGGCTATCAAAAGAGATAGTGTCTGGGGTCTTAAATGCTTGAAGGTGAACAAGCGGCCATCTCGCTCAGAAACAAATAAGCCCACATGGAAGAAGCACACCGGCCAGTGCGATCACGAGGTGCCCAAGGGAACAGATATAAGGCATCATGCAAAAAAAAAAAAGATATAAGTGTGTGTATGTATGTGTATTTATGTGTATATGTATATATGTATGTGTATATATATATTATATTAAATGAAGGGGGAAGTGCAGAGTGGAGACCCAAGGCCCAAGTGTCGGCCAATGGAGATCCCCTCATAGAGGGGCTTAGGAGAGGAGATGGGTTAATTAGGGTGTGAGGTAGTATCGATGAAGAACACAGCTTTCCCCCAGATCCTGGATGCTTTCTCCCCCCAACTACCATGATCCGAATTCTACCTTGCAGGGCTGGATAGGACAGAGGATGTACACTGGTACATATGAGGGTTGGAGATACAGGGAATCCAGGGTGGATGATACCTCCAGGACCAAGGGCGTGAGGGACGATGCTGGGAGAGTGGAGTGTGAGTGGGTTGGAAAGGGGGAACTGATTACAAGGATCCACGTGTGACCTCTTCCCTGGGAGAGGGACAGCAGAGAAGGGGGGAAGGGAGACCCCGAATAGGGCAAGATATGACAAAATAACGAGGTATAAATTACCAAGGGCATATGAGGGAGGGGGGGAAAGGGAGGGAGGGGGGGAAAAAAAGAGGACCTGATGCAAGGGGCTTAAGTGGAGAGCAAATGCCTTGAGAATGATTGGGACAGGGAATGTATGGGTGTGCTTTATACAATTGATGTATGTATATGTATGGATTGTGGTAAGAGTTGTTGGAGTCCCTAATAAAATGTAAAAGAAGAAAAGAGAAAAAAAAATGATTAGGGCAAAGACTGTACAGATGTGCTTTATACAATTGATGTATGTATATGTATGAACTGTGAAAAGAATTGTATCAGCCCCAGTAAATTGTTAAAAAAAAAAAAAAAAGAGAGAGATAGTGTCTGGGGCCTTAAAGGCTTGAAGGTGAACAAGCGGCCATCTAGCTCAGAAGCAAAAAAGCCCACATGGAAGAAGCACACCAGCCTGTGCGATCTCAAGATGCCAAAGGGACCAGTATAAGGCATTATGCTATATATATATATATATATATATATATATATATATATATATATATATATATATATATATATATATATATACACATACATAATAGTGAATGAAGGGGGAAGTGCAGAATGGTGACCCAAAGCCCATTTGCTGGCCACTGGATATCCCCTCACAGAGGAGTTTAGAAGAGGAGATGGGTCAGTCAGGGTGCGATGTAGTACCGAAGAAAAACACAGCTTTCCCCCAGATCCTGGATGCTTCCTCCCCCCAACTACCATGATCCATATTCTACCTTGCAGGACTGGATAGGGCAGAGGTTGTACACTGGTACATATAGGAGCTGGAGGCACAGGGAATCCACGGTGGATGATACCTTCAGGACCAGGAGTGTGAGGGGCGATACTGGGAGAGTGGAGGGTGAGTGGGTTGGAAATGGGGAACAGATTACAAGGATCCACATGTAACCTCCTCCCTGGGAGACAGACAGCAGAGAAGGGGGGGAGGGAGACTCCGGATAGGACAAGATATGACAAAATAACAATCTGTGGATTATCAAGGGCTCATGAGGGAGTGGGGAGCGGGAGGGAGGGTAAAAAAAAAGAGGACCTGATGCAAAGGGCTTAAGTGGAGAGCAAATGCTTTGAGAGTGATTAGGGCAAATAATGTACAGATATGCTTTATACAATTGATGTATGTATATGTATGGATTGTAATAAGAGTTGTATGAGCCCCAAAAAAATGTTTAAAAAAAAGAGTTCCAGTCTCAGAAACTCACAGGTGCAGTTCTACCCTATCCTATAGAGTTGCCATGAGTTGGCATCAACTGAATGGCAGGAAGGACACATAAAGATTCAGACCTGGGCTTAGTTTGGGTTCTCACTGAAGCAGACCCTGGCCAAAGACTTAAAGGCAATGAGCTTATTTAGGAAACTCTGAGCATGCAGATAATGAAGTGGCATTGTGAGCCAGTGGAGGGAAGGCCACTGATAACAAATAGATTGTGAATCCAATTATAAACATGGGAACCTGCTGCTTAATCACTTAGGAAGTCTCCAGGGGTAGGTGTAGCACACGCCTCTCAGAGTTTTGCCATCCAAGGAGTGAGGGGCCTGGTCAGGGCTGTTCCCAGGGGCATATGTTCCTCAGCACATTCAGGCAGCACCAGCAAAGGGACCTTCAGAGCTGGCCCTTGGTGACTGAGGCAAGTACACGGAATCAGGAACTTGGGAGTGAAGAGAAGGAGCACCGGGAGTGTCTGCTACAGGTTGGAGACTGGAAAGTCAACTCGGTGCTCCTCAAGGGGACAGGCGCTCCCCTCTCTGGATCTCACTTTTAACATCGATACACAAAGGTCGATTCTGTGAGGGTCACAGACTGAGGACTCCCATGGCCAAATGAGGACCTGTGTGGACTCTGGTTGGCCTGCTTATTCACTGCCATCTAGAAGATTCCAACTCACAGTGACCCTGTAAGACCGAGCAGAACTGCCCCTGTGGTTTTCCGAGGCTGAAATTCTATATGGACTAGAAAGTCTCATCTCTGCACAGCCCCCCACCCTATCCCCCACCCCCCGCTCCCCCAGTGTGACTGGTGGTTTCAAACTACTGACCTTCTAGTTAGCTGCCCAACACATAACGCACTGTGCCATCAAGGCTCTTTGGCCTACCTGGCTTCTATCCAATGTTATTGAATCGCCTTTGAAAAATTCAGGAGGTTTTTAAGAAAACAGGAATTTTGACTTTCTCTAGAAAAATCGATCTGGCATCACTGGAACCTAAACTGGAGGATCCACAATTCCACGTGGCTCTGGGAATCTCAACATTTCTTCCTCCTGCTCAAAGTAAAATGGTTTAAGGGGACCTTTCACAGCTGGTGGGCTGGTCTCCTTTCTAGAAAGTTGCCCCTGTAAAGAAAATGCATCTTTCTTCCCTTTTACCTAGTTGGGGGTGGTGAGGGTAGCAGGAGACATTGGGTTAAGGAAAAACAGTCCAGGTAGCTTCAGTCTGCCCTGCCAGGGCTTTAGAGTCCAAGCCTTTTTTGCTCCAGCTGACTGGCCTGCCTGCTGTTTCCAGGGCAGCCCCACCATCTGTTCCCAGATGCAGGGAGGGAGCCGATTTTCCTTCATCACACCTGCCCCAAACTCAGGCCCAGAACTACTGTCTAAACACAGAACAACTTTTGTCTGTGGCCAAATGTGGGACCCCAGATTTCTTCCCTCTTTCCCGATACTCCTTCAGTGACTTGATGACCTGGGCCAGGCTGAAATGAATTAGCTTGCTCCTCACAGCTGGCTGCTGGGTTCCAGTCAACTCCCAGAGAGCTCTGGCTGTGCCCATCAGTAGAAGTGGGAGTTGAGTACCCTCAGCTCTTGGCTGAGCAGCTCTGTCAGTCTGTAGCTGTTGACTGTAGCTGGTTCTGACAGCCAGTCTAGCTGGTGCTTTAAGTCATTTCAGTCGCTCCACCTCAGCTGTGATTAGTCTAGTCTCTGTAGCCTCAGAGGGAGGGGAAAACAAAACACCTCAATGACTTTGAATCAGAGTGGGTTATCCTCTTTTAAAAGGCAGAAAGTCTGAATTGGAGGATATTTTGGGGGTTCTCTTTTATGCATTTCACATTTATGAAATAAGAACTAACAGTATTTGTTCCAGTAAGTGGATCAGAACCACCTAAGGGCCCACTCCTCCCACCAGGCCACGCCTCACTAAGAATAGAGGTCCATCACTTGTCTGGCATTTTGTGGTACTGTGGTGACTTTTGTTTTGTGTGATACTGGGAGCTATGTGATTGGCATTTCATATACCAGCAGGGTCACCCAAAGAGCTTCCAGACAAAGAACAGACAATGAAGAAGGAATTGGCTGCCCGCATGGGAAGAATGAGCCATTGAAAACCCTATGGATAGCAATAACATTGTCAGTTACTAGACCCCCCATGAACAACAGAAGTACATTGTCAGAATGTGTGCCAGAAGATGAGCTCTTCAACTTGGAAAGTACTCAAAATACGGCTGAGGAAGAGGAAGAGCTGACTTTTCATAGGCAAGTCGACCATAATGATGCAAATCGAGTATAGCCATCAGGACCTTCATTTGCTGATGGGGCACAACTCAAAATGAGGAGAAAGAGTTCAAATCGTCATTAATAATTGAAACTTGGGATGTATGAAATATGAATCTAGGTACATTGGAAGTCATTAAAAATGAAATGGAATACATAAAGATTGATATTGTAAGCATTAGTTAGCTGAAATGGACTGATATTGATCATTTTGAAACAGAAAATCTTATGGTTTACTCTGCTGGAAATGACACAATCAAGAGAAACAACATTGCATTCATCATCAAAAGGACATTTTAAGATCTATTTTAATGTACAATGCTATCTTTGATAGGATGCTATCTAGCCCCCTTCAAGGAGAACCAATCAATACAACTATTGTTCAAATTTATGCACCAACCACCCAAAGCTGGTGATGTAGAAATTGAATAATTCTACCACCATATTCAGTCCCAAATTTGTCAGACTTGCTATCAAAATGCTATTGGAATGCAAAAGTTGAAAACAAAGAGGAAGGATCAGTAGTTGAAAAATATGGTCTTGGTGATAGAAACCAAGCTGGAGATCACATGACAGAGTTTGCAAGACCAATAAATTGCTGATAGCATATACTATGTTTTCCTACTTCTGTTCTTTCCTCTTTGGTTCCAACATTTGCACTCCAATCACCAATAATTACCAATTTATCTTGATTGTATGTTAGAATTTTGCATGATTAATGATTTCTTCAAACATATGATCAACAACAAAAAAGGTGACCATAAATGTGGATTTCTCCAGATGGAATACACAGAAATCAAATTGACTACACCTGTGGGAAGAGACAATAAAAGAAGCTCAATATCAGCAACTGAAACCAGTCCAGGGGCTGATTGTGGAACAGATCAGCTATTGTTCATATGTGAGCTCAAGTTGAAGTTCAAGAAAGTGCAAACAAGTACACGAGAGTCAATATACAACCCTGATAATAACCCAACAAATTTTGAGAACATCTCTGAATAAAGCACAGTGTCATTTAAAAAAAATGAAATAAAGAAAAGATACAAGTGCTTGTCAGAAGAGACTCTGAAACTTACTCTTAATCAGAGAGTAGCTAAGGCAAATGGAAGAAATGATGAAGTAAAGAGCTAAATAGAAAATTTCAAAGGACAACTCGAGAATTCAAAGTAAAATATTATTCCAAAATGTGCAACGGCCTAGAGTTAGAAAACCCAAACAGAACATATTCAGCATATCTTAAACTGAAAGAACTGAAGAAAAATGTCAAGTCTCGAAGTGCAATATTAAAAAATTCTATGGGCAAAATATTGAATGATGAAGGAAACATCTGAGGAAGATGGAAACAATATGGAGTCACTGTATCAAAAAGAATAGACCAACATTCAACCATTTCAGGAGGTAACATATGAGCAAGAACCAATGGTCAGGAAAGAAGAAATTCAAGATGCATGGAAAGCACTAGCCCAAAACAAGATGCCAGGAATTGCTGGAATATCTAGTGAAATGTTTCCACAAGCTGATAAAGCACTGGCAGCACTCACTCATCTATGTCAGGAAATTTGGAATACAGCTACTTGGCTAACGGACTGGAAGAGATCCATATGTGTATACATACCAAAGAAGGGAGACCAACGGAATGGTCAAATTATGTAACACTATCATTGGCATCACATGTGAGTCAAATTGTACTGAAGCTAATACAACAACAGTTGCATTAATTCATTGACAGAAAGTTACCATATTCAGCATTCAAGAGCCATCGTGGCACAGTAGTTACAGGTTGGATTGCAAACCCCAAGGTCAGCAGTTCAAAACCACCAGTCACTCCGTGGGAGAAAGGCAAGGTTTTCTACTCCCATAATGAGTTACAGTCTCAGAAACTCACAGGGGCAGTTAGTTCTACCCTATACTATAGGGTCAGGATGAGTTGTCATCAACTACAAGGCAGTGAGTTTGGTTTCCCAGAGATTTAAGCCAGATTCAGAAGAGGATGTGGAACAAAGCATATCAGATATCAGATGGATCTTGCCTGAAAGCAGTGAATACCCAAAAGATGTTTACTTATGTTTTATTAACACCCAAGGTATCTGACTGTGTGGATCATAACAAAACATGGATAGTTTTGAGAAGGGAATTCCAGAACACATTGTCTTGCTCATGTGAAACTTGTACATGGATTAAGAAGCAGCAGCACAAATAGAACAAGGGTAGATTGCATGGTTTAAGAATCAAGAAAGGTGTGCATCCAGGTTGCACCCACTTTTTCAATCTGTATGGTGAGCAAATAATCAGAGAAGCCAAATTATATGAAGAAGAACACAGAATCAGATTTGGAGGAAATATTATTAACAACCTGCTATATGCAGATGACACAGTTTGGCTTGCTGACAAGGATGGGGGACTTGAAGAACTTGCTGGCGATGATCAAGGATTGCAGCCTTCAATGTGGGATACAACTCAACACAAAGAAAACCAAAATCCTCACAACTGAACCAATAGGTAACATGATGATAAATCGAGAAAAACTTGAAGTTGTCAAGGATTTTGTCTTCTCTGGATCCACAAGCAATGCTCCTGGAAGCAGCAGTCAAGAGATGAAAAGATACATTGCACTGGGTAGATCTGCTGCATAAGAGCTCTTTAGAATGTTGAAAAGTTAGGATGTTACTTTAAGCAGGAAGTGCACCTGATCCAAACCATGGTATTTTCATTTGCCTCATCGGCATATGAAAAGCTTGCCATTGAGTGAAGAAGACCCAGGTAAACTGTATGAATTTGAACCATGGTACTGGCAAAGAATATTGACTGTCAAAAGAACAAACAAAATCTGTCTTGGAAGTACGGCCAGAATTCCCATTAGAAGTAAGGATGGTGAGACTTTGGACATGTTGTCAGTGGAGACCAGTCCCTGGAGAGGCATCATGCTTAGAAAAATGGAAGGGCTGTGAAAAAAGGTTGAAGGCCCTTGAAGAGCTGGATTGACACAGTGACTACAACAAGAGGACTGAACATAGGAACACTTGGGTGGATGGAGGAGGAGCTGTTATTGTTATATTCTGCTGTGAATAGGTTTGCCATGGACCAGAACCAACGGGATGGCAAACTAACAACAACAACAACAACAAAACAGGGAGAGAAATTAAAAAGCCAAACTCACTGCCATTGAGTTGACCTTGATTCAGAGCAACCCTGGAGGACAGGGTAGAACTGGCACCCGTGAGTTTCCCGAGAGTGTAACTTTTCACAGGAGGGGAAAGCCTGTTTAACCTACTACTTAGCAGCCCAGCCCATCACCAGGGCTCCACAAGGATAGAGAGAAGCACTGTTAGGGCTGGATATGGCAGAGGCTGTATACTGGTACATATGAGGGCTGGAGGTACAGGGAATCCAGGGTGGACGATATCTTCAGGACCAAGGGTGTGAGGGGCGATGCTGGGAGAGTGGAGGGTGAGTGGGTTGGAAAGGAGGAACTGATTACAAGGATCCACATGTGACCTCTTCCCTGGGAGAGGGACAGCAGAGAACCGGGGAAGGGAGACTCCGGATAGGGCAAGATATAACAAAATAATGATGTATAAATTACCAAGGGCACATGAGGGAGGGGGGAAGGGGAGGGAGGGGAAAAAAAGAGGACCTGATGCAAAGGGCTTAAGTGGAGAGCAAATGCTTTGAGAATGATTGGGGTAGGGAATGTATGGATGTGCTTTATACAATTGATGTATGAATATGTATGGATTGTGATAAGAGTTGTATGAGTCCCTAGTAAAATGTAAAAAAAGAAAAGAGGAGAAAAAAATGATTAGGGCAAAGACTGTACAGATGTGCTTTATACAATTGATGTATGTATATGTATGGATTGTGGTAAGAGTTGTTGGAGTCCCTAATAAAATGTAAAAGAAGAAAAGAGAAAAAAAAATGATTAGGGCAAAGACTGTACAGATGTGCTTTATACAATTGATGTATGTATATGTATGAACTGTGAAAAGAATTGTATCAGCCCCAGTAAATTGTTAAAAAAAAAAAAAAAAGAGAGAGATAGTGTCTGGGGCCTTAAAGGCTTGAAGGTGAACAAGCGGCCATCTAGCTCAGAAGCAAAAAAGCCCACATGGAAGAAGCACACCAGCCTGTGCGATCTCAAGATGCCAAAGGGACCAGTATAAGGCATTATGCTATATATATATATATATATATATATATATATATATATATATATATATATATACACATACATAATAGTGAATGAAGGGGGAAGTGCAGAATGGTGACCCAAAGCCCATTTGCTGGCCACTGGATATCCCCTCACAGAGGAGTTTAGAAGAGGAGATGGGTCAGTCAGGGTGCGATGTAGTACCGAAGAAAAACACAGCTTTCCCCCAGATCCTGGATGCTTCCTCCCCCCAACTACCATGATCCATATTCTACCTTGCAGGACTGGATAGGGCAGAGGTTGTACACTGGTACATATAGGAGCTGGAGGCACAGGGAATCCACGGTGGATGATACCTTCAGGACCAGGAGTGTGAGGGGCGATACTGGGAGAGTGGAGGGTGAGTGGGTTGGAAATGGGGAACAGATTACAAGGATCCACATGTAACCTCCTCCCTGGGAGACAGACAGCAGAGAAGGGGGGGAGGGAGACTCCGGATAGGACAAGATATGACAAAATAACAATCTGTGGATTATCAAGGGCTCATGAGGGAGTGGGGAGCGGGAGGGAGGGTAAAAAAAAAGAGGACCTGATGCAAAGGGCTTAAGTGGAGAGCAAATGCTTTGAGAGTGATTAGGGCAAATAATGTACAGATATGCTTTATACAATTGATGTATGTATATGTATGGATTGTAATAAGAGTTGTATGAGCCCCAAAAAAATGTTTAAAAAAAAGAGTTCCAGTCTCAGAAACTCACAGGTGCAGTTCTACCCTATCCTATAGAGTTGCCATGAGTTGGCATCAACTGAATGGCAGGAAGGACACATAAAGATTCAGACCTGGGCTTAGTTTGGGTTCTCACTGAAGCAGACCCTGGCCAAAGACTTAAAGGCAATGAGCTTATTTAGGAAACTCTGAGCATGCAGATAATGAAGTGGCATTGTGAGCCAGTGGAGGGAAGGCCACTGATAACAAATAGATTGTGAATCCAATTATAAACATGGGAACCTGCTGCTTAATCACTTAGGAAGTCTCCAGGGGTAGGTGTAGCACACGCCTCTCAGAGTTTTGCCATCCAAGGAGTGAGGGGCCTGGTCAGGGCTGTTCCCAGGGGCATATGTTCCTCAGCACATTCAGGCAGCACCAGCAAAGGGACCTTCAGAGCTGGCCCTTGGTGACTGAGGCAAGTACACGGAATCAGGAACTTGGGAGTGAAGAGAAGGAGCACCGGGAGTGTCTGCTACAGGTTGGAGACTGGAAAGTCAACTCGGTGCTCCTCAAGGGGACAGGCGCTCCCCTCTCTGGATCTCACTTTTAACATCGATACACAAAGGTCGATTCTGTGAGGGTCACAGACTGAGGACTCCCATGGCCAAATGAGGACCTGTGTGGACTCTGGTTGGCCTGCTTATTCACTGCCATCTAGAAGATTCCAACTCACAGTGACCCTGTAAGACCGAGCAGAACTGCCCCTGTGGTTTTCCGAGGCTGAAATTCTATATGGACTAGAAAGTCTCATCTCTGCACAGCCCCCCACCCTATCCCCCACCCCCCGCTCCCCCAGTGTGACTGGTGGTTTCAAACTACTGACCTTCTAGTTAGCTGCCCAACACATAACGCACTGTGCCATCAAGGCTCTTTGGCCTACCTGGCTTCTATCCAATGTTATTGAATCGCCTTTGAAAAATTCAGGAGGTTTTTAAGAAAACAGGAATTTTGACTTTCTCTAGAAAAATCGATCTGGCATCACTGGAACCTAAACTGGAGGATCCACAATTCCACGTGGCTCTGGGAATCTCAACATTTCTTCCTCCTGCTCAAAGTAAAATGGTTTAAGGGGACCTTTCACAGCTGGTGGGCTGGTCTCCTTTCTAGAAAGTTGCCCCTGTAAAGAAAATGCATCTTTCTTCCCTTTTACCTAGTTGGGGGTGGTGAGGGTAGCAGGAGACATTGGGTTAAGGAAAAACAGTCCAGGTAGCTTCAGTCTGCCCTGCCAGGGCTTTAGAGTCCAAGCCTTTTTTGCTCCAGCTGACTGGCCTGCCTGCTGTTTCCAGGGCAGCCCCACCATCTGTTCCCAGATGCAGGGAGGGAGCCGATTTTCCTTCATCACACCTGCCCCAAACTCAGGCCCAGAACTACTGTCTAAACACAGAACAACTTTTGTCTGTGGCCAAATGTGGGACCCCAGATTTCTTCCCTCTTTCCCGATACTCCTTCAGTGACTTGATGACCTGGGCCAGGCTGAAATGAATTAGCTTGCTCCTCACAGCTGGCTGCTGGGTTCCAGTCAACTCCCAGAGAGCTCTGGCTGTGCCCATCAGTAGAAGTGGGAGTTGAGTACCCTCAGCTCTTGGCTGAGCAGCTCTGTCAGTCTGTAGCTGTTGACTGTAGCTGGTTCTGACAGCCAGTCTAGCTGGTGCTTTAAGTCATTTCAGTCGCTCCACCTCAGCTGTGATTAGTCTAGTCTCTGTAGCCTCAGAGGGAGGGGAAAACAAAACACCTCAATGACTTTGAATCAGAGTGGGTTATCCTCTTTTAAAAGGCAGAAAGTCTGAATTGGAGGATATTTTGGGGGTTCTCTTTTATGCATTTCACATTTATGAAATAAGAACTAACAGTATTTGTTCCAGTAAGTGGATCAGAACCACCTAAGGGCCCACTCCTCCCACCAGGCCACGCCTCACTAAGAATAGAGGTCCATCACTTGTCTGGCATTTTGTGGTACTGTGGTGACTTTTGTTTTGTGTGATACTGGGAGCTATGTGATTGGCATTTCATATACCAGCAGGGTCACCCAAAGAGCTTCCAGACAAAGAACAGACAATGAAGAAGGAATTGGCTGCCCGCATGGGAAGAATGAGCCATTGAAAACCCTATGGATAGCAATAACATTGTCAGTTACTAGACCCCCCATGAACAACAGAAGTACATTGTCAGAATGTGTGCCAGAAGATGAGCTCTTCAACTTGGAAAGTACTCAAAATACGGCTGAGGAAGAGGAAGAGCTGACTTTTCATAGGCAAGTCGACCATAATGATGCAAATCGAGTATAGCCATCAGGACCTTCATTTGCTGATGGGGCACAACTCAAAATGAGGAGAAAGAGTTCAAATCGTCATTAATAATTGAAACTTGGGATGTATGAAATATGAATCTAGGTACATTGGAAGTCATTAAAAATGAAATGGAATACATAAAGATTGATATTGTAAGCATTAGTTAGCTGAAATGGACTGATATTGATCATTTTGAAACAGAAAATCTTATGGTTTACTCTGCTGGAAATGACACAATCAAGAGAAACAACATTGCATTCATCATCAAAAGGACATTTTAAGATCTATTTTAATGTACAATGCTATCTTTGATAGGATGCTATCTAGCCCCCTTCAAGGAGAACCAATCAATACAACTATTGTTCAAATTTATGCACCAACCACCCAAAGCTGGTGATGTAGAAATTGAATAATTCTACCACCATATTCAGTCCCAAATTTGTCAGACTTGCTATCAAAATGCTATTGGAATGCAAAAGTTGAAAACAAAGAGGAAGGATCAGTAGTTGAAAAATATGGTCTTGGTGATAGAAACCAAGCTGGAGATCACATGACAGAGTTTGCAAGACCAATAAATTGCTGATAGCATATACTATGTTTTCCTACTTCTGTTCTTTCCTCTTTGGTTCCAACATTTGCACTCCAATCACCAATAATTACCAATTTATCTTGATTGTATGTTAGAATTTTGCATGATTAATGATTTCTTCAAACATATGATCAACAACAAAAAAGGTGACCATAAATGTGGATTTCTCCAGATGGAATACACAGAAATCAAATTGACTACACCTGTGGGAAGAGACAATAAAAGAAGCTCAATATCAGCAACTGAAACCAGTCCAGGGGCTGATTGTGGAACAGATCAGCTATTGTTCATATGTGAGCTCAAGTTGAAGTTCAAGAAAGTGCAAACAAGTACACGAGAGTCAATATACAACCCTGATAATAACCCAACAAATTTTGAGAACATCTCTGAATAAAGCACAGTGTCATTTAAAAAAAATGAAATAAAGAAAAGATACAAGTGCTTGTCAGAAGAGACTCTGAAACTTACTCTTAATCAGAGAGTAGCTAAGGCAAATGGAAGAAATGATGAAGTAAAGAGCTAAATAGAAAATTTCAAAGGACAACTCGAGAATTCAAAGTAAAATATTATTCCAAAATGTGCAACGGCCTAGAGTTAGAAAACCCAAACAGAACATATTCAGCATATCTTAAACTGAAAGAACTGAAGAAAAATGTCAAGTCTCGAAGTGCAATATTAAAAAATTCTATGGGCAAAATATTGAATGATGAAGGAAACATCTGAGGAAGATGGAAACAATATGGAGTCACTGTATCAAAAAGAATAGACCAACATTCAACCATTTCAGGAGGTAACATATGAGCAAGAACCAATGGTCAGGAAAGAAGAAATTCAAGATGCATGGAAAGCACTAGCCCAAAACAAGATGCCAGGAATTGCTGGAATATCTAGTGAAATGTTTCCACAAGCTGATAAAGCACTGGCAGCACTCACTCATCTATGTCAGGAAATTTGGAATACAGCTACTTGGCTAACGGACTGGAAGAGATCCATATGTGTATACATACCAAAGAAGGGAGACCAACGGAATGGTCAAATTATGTAACACTATCATTGGCATCACATGTGAGTCAAATTGTACTGAAGCTAATACAACAACAGTTGCATTAATTCATTGACAGAAAGTTACCATATTCAGCATTCAAGAGCCATCGTGGCACAGTAGTTACAGGTTGGATTGCAAACCCCAAGGTCAGCAGTTCAAAACCACCAGTCACTCCGTGGGAGAAAGGCAAGGTTTTCTACTCCCATAATGAGTTACAGTCTCAGAAACTCACAGGGGCAGTTAGTTCTACCCTATACTATAGGGTCAGGATGAGTTGTCATCAACTACAAGGCAGTGAGTTTGGTTTCCCAGAGATTTAAGCCAGATTCAGAAGAGGATGTGGAACAAAGCATATCAGATATCAGATGGATCTTGCCTGAAAGCAGTGAATACCCAAAAGATGTTTACTTATGTTTTATTAACACCCAAGGTATCTGACTGTGTGGATCATAACAAAACATGGATAGTTTTGAGAAGGGAATTCCAGAACACATTGTCTTGCTCATGTGAAACTTGTACATGGATTAAGAAGCAGCAGCACAAATAGAACAAGGGTAGATTGCATGGTTTAAGAATCAAGAAAGGTGTGCATCCAGGTTGCACCCACTTTTTCAATCTGTATGGTGAGCAAATAATCAGAGAAGCCAAATTATATGAAGAAGAACACAGAATCAGATTTGGAGGAAATATTATTAACAACCTGCTATATGCAGATGACACAGTTTGGCTTGCTGACAAGGATGGGGGACTTGAAGAACTTGCTGGCGATGATCAAGGATTGCAGCCTTCAATGTGGGATACAACTCAACACAAAGAAAACCAAAATCCTCACAACTGAACCAATAGGTAACATGATGATAAATCGAGAAAAACTTGAAGTTGTCAAGGATTTTGTCTTCTCTGGATCCACAAGCAATGCTCCTGGAAGCAGCAGTCAAGAGATGAAAAGATACATTGCACTGGGTAGATCTGCTGCATAAGAGCTCTTTAGAATGTTGAAAAGTTAGGATGTTACTTTAAGCAGGAAGTGCACCT
Organism: Tenrec ecaudatus; assembly: GCF_050624435.1. Classification (NCBI taxonomy): domain Eukaryota; kingdom Metazoa; phylum Chordata; class Mammalia; order Afrosoricida; family Tenrecidae; genus Tenrec; species Tenrec ecaudatus. The sequence continues at coordinate 1,626,211 of NW_027457555.1, read as the reverse complement.
GATCCAAACCATGGTATTTTCATTTGCCTCATCGGCATATGAAAAGCTTGCCATTGAGTGAAGAAGACCCAGGTAAACTGTATGAATTTGAACCATGGTACTGGCAAAGAATATTGACTGTCAAAAGAACAAACAAAATCTGTCTTGGAAGTACGGCCAGAATTCCCATTAGAAGTAAGGATGGTGAGACTTTGGACATGTTGTCAGTGGAGACCAGTCCCTGGAGAGGCATCATGCTTAGAAAAATGGAAGGGCTGTGAAAAAAGGTTGAAGGCCCTTGAAGAGCTGGATTGACACAGTGACTACAACAAGAGGACTGAACATAGGAACACTTGGGTGGATGGAGGAGGAGCTGTTATTGTTATATTCTGCTGTGAATAGGTTTGCCATGGACCAGAACCAACGGGATGGCAAACTAACAACAACAACAACAACAAAACAGGGAGAGAAATTAAAAAGCCAAACTCACTGCCATTGAGTTGACCTTGATTCAGAGCAACCCTGGAGGACAGGGTAGAACTGGCACCCGTGAGTTTCCCGAGAGTGTAACTTTTCACAGGAGGGGAAAGCCTGTTTAACCTACTACTTAGCAGCCCAGCCCATCACCAGGGCTCCACAAGGATAGAGAGAAGCACTGTTAGGGCTGGATATGGCAGAGGCTGTATACTGGTACATATGAGGGCTGGAGGTACAGGGAATCCAGGGTGGACGATATCTTCAGGACCAAGGGTGTGAGGGGCGATGCTGGGAGAGTGGAGGGTGAGTGGGTTGGAAAGGAGGAACTGATTACAAGGATCCACATGTGACCTCTTCCCTGGGAGAGGGACAGCAGAGAACCGGGGAAGGGAGACTCCGGATAGGGCAAGATATAACAAAATAATGATGTATAAATTACCAAGGGCACATGAGGGAGGGGGGAAGGGGAGGGAGGGGAAAAAAAGAGGACCTGATGCAAAGGGCTTAAGTGGAGAGCAAATGCTTTGAGAATGATTGGGGTAGGGAATGTATGGATGTGCTTTATACAATTGATGTATGAATATGTATGGATTGTGATAAGAGTTGTATGAGTCCCTAGTAAAATGTAAAAAAAGAAAAGAGGAGAAAAAAATGATTAGGGCAAAGACTGTACAGATGTGCTTTATACAATTGATGTATGTATATGTATGGATTGTGGTAAGAGTTGTTGGAGTCCCTAATAAAATGTAAAAGAAGAAAAGAGAAAAAAAAATGATTAGGGCAAAGACTGTACAGATGTGCTTTATACAATTGATGTATGTATATGTATGAACTGTGAAAAGAATTGTATCAGCCCCAGTAAATTGTTAAAAAAAAAAAAAAAAGAGAGAGATAGTGTCTGGGGCCTTAAAGGCTTGAAGGTGAACAAGCGGCCATCTAGCTCAGAAGCAAAAAAGCCCACATGGAAGAAGCACACCAGCCTGTGCGATCTCAAGATGCCAAAGGGACCAGTATAAGGCATTATGCTATATATATATATATATATATATATATATATATATATATATATATATATATACACATACATAATAGTGAATGAAGGGGGAAGTGCAGAATGGTGACCCAAAGCCCATTTGCTGGCCACTGGATATCCCCTCACAGAGGAGTTTAGAAGAGGAGATGGGTCAGTCAGGGTGCGATGTAGTACCGAAGAAAAACACAGCTTTCCCCCAGATCCTGGATGCTTCCTCCCCCCAACTACCATGATCCATATTCTACCTTGCAGGACTGGATAGGGCAGAGGTTGTACACTGGTACATATAGGAGCTGGAGGCACAGGGAATCCACGGTGGATGATACCTTCAGGACCAGGAGTGTGAGGGGCGATACTGGGAGAGTGGAGGGTGAGTGGGTTGGAAATGGGGAACAGATTACAAGGATCCACATGTAACCTCCTCCCTGGGAGACAGACAGCAGAGAAGGGGGGGAGGGAGACTCCGGATAGGACAAGATATGACAAAATAACAATCTGTGGATTATCAAGGGCTCATGAGGGAGTGGGGAGCGGGAGGGAGGGTAAAAAAAAAGAGGACCTGATGCAAAGGGCTTAAGTGGAGAGCAAATGCTTTGAGAGTGATTAGGGCAAATAATGTACAGATATGCTTTATACAATTGATGTATGTATATGTATGGATTGTAATAAGAGTTGTATGAGCCCCAAAAAAATGTTTAAAAAAAAGAGTTCCAGTCTCAGAAACTCACAGGTGCAGTTCTACCCTATCCTATAGAGTTGCCATGAGTTGGCATCAACTGAATGGCAGGAAGGACACATAAAGATTCAGACCTGGGCTTAGTTTGGGTTCTCACTGAAGCAGACCCTGGCCAAAGACTTAAAGGCAATGAGCTTATTTAGGAAACTCTGAGCATGCAGATAATGAAGTGGCATTGTGAGCCAGTGGAGGGAAGGCCACTGATAACAAATAGATTGTGAATCCAATTATAAACATGGGAACCTGCTGCTTAATCACTTAGGAAGTCTCCAGGGGTAGGTGTAGCACACGCCTCTCAGAGTTTTGCCATCCAAGGAGTGAGGGGCCTGGTCAGGGCTGTTCCCAGGGGCATATGTTCCTCAGCACATTCAGGCAGCACCAGCAAAGGGACCTTCAGAGCTGGCCCTTGGTGACTGAGGCAAGTACACGGAATCAGGAACTTGGGAGTGAAGAGAAGGAGCACCGGGAGTGTCTGCTACAGGTTGGAGACTGGAAAGTCAACTCGGTGCTCCTCAAGGGGACAGGCGCTCCCCTCTCTGGATCTCACTTTTAACATCGATACACAAAGGTCGATTCTGTGAGGGTCACAGACTGAGGACTCCCATGGCCAAATGAGGACCTGTGTGGACTCTGGTTGGCCTGCTTATTCACTGCCATCTAGAAGATTCCAACTCACAGTGACCCTGTAAGACCGAGCAGAACTGCCCCTGTGGTTTTCCGAGGCTGAAATTCTATATGGACTAGAAAGTCTCATCTCTGCACAGCCCCCCACCCTATCCCCCACCCCCCGCTCCCCCAGTGTGACTGGTGGTTTCAAACTACTGACCTTCTAGTTAGCTGCCCAACACATAACGCACTGTGCCATCAAGGCTCTTTGGCCTACCTGGCTTCTATCCAATGTTATTGAATCGCCTTTGAAAAATTCAGGAGGTTTTTAAGAAAACAGGAATTTTGACTTTCTCTAGAAAAATCGATCTGGCATCACTGGAACCTAAACTGGAGGATCCACAATTCCACGTGGCTCTGGGAATCTCAACATTTCTTCCTCCTGCTCAAAGTAAAATGGTTTAAGGGGACCTTTCACAGCTGGTGGGCTGGTCTCCTTTCTAGAAAGTTGCCCCTGTAAAGAAAATGCATCTTTCTTCCCTTTTACCTAGTTGGGGGTGGTGAGGGTAGCAGGAGACATTGGGTTAAGGAAAAACAGTCCAGGTAGCTTCAGTCTGCCCTGCCAGGGCTTTAGAGTCCAAGCCTTTTTTGCTCCAGCTGACTGGCCTGCCTGCTGTTTCCAGGGCAGCCCCACCATCTGTTCCCAGATGCAGGGAGGGAGCCGATTTTCCTTCATCACACCTGCCCCAAACTCAGGCCCAGAACTACTGTCTAAACACAGAACAACTTTTGTCTGTGGCCAAATGTGGGACCCCAGATTTCTTCCCTCTTTCCCGATACTCCTTCAGTGACTTGATGACCTGGGCCAGGCTGAAATGAATTAGCTTGCTCCTCACAGCTGGCTGCTGGGTTCCAGTCAACTCCCAGAGAGCTCTGGCTGTGCCCATCAGTAGAAGTGGGAGTTGAGTACCCTCAGCTCTTGGCTGAGCAGCTCTGTCAGTCTGTAGCTGTTGACTGTAGCTGGTTCTGACAGCCAGTCTAGCTGGTGCTTTAAGTCATTTCAGTCGCTCCACCTCAGCTGTGATTAGTCTAGTCTCTGTAGCCTCAGAGGGAGGGGAAAACAAAACACCTCAATGACTTTGAATCAGAGTGGGTTATCCTCTTTTAAAAGGCAGAAAGTCTGAATTGGAGGATATTTTGGGGGTTCTCTTTTATGCATTTCACATTTATGAAATAAGAACTAACAGTATTTGTTCCAGTAAGTGGATCAGAACCACCTAAGGGCCCACTCCTCCCACCAGGCCACGCCTCACTAAGAATAGAGGTCCATCACTTGTCTGGCATTTTGTGGTACTGTGGTGACTTTTGTTTTGTGTGATACTGGGAGCTATGTGATTGGCATTTCATATACCAGCAGGGTCACCCAAAGAGCTTCCAGACAAAGAACAGACAATGAAGAAGGAATTGGCTGCCCGCATGGGAAGAATGAGCCATTGAAAACCCTATGGATAGCAATAACATTGTCAGTTACTAGACCCCCCATGAACAACAGAAGTACATTGTCAGAATGTGTGCCAGAAGATGAGCTCTTCAACTTGGAAAGTACTCAAAATACGGCTGAGGAAGAGGAAGAGCTGACTTTTCATAGGCAAGTCGACCATAATGATGCAAATCGAGTATAGCCATCAGGACCTTCATTTGCTGATGGGGCACAACTCAAAATGAGGAGAAAGAGTTCAAATCGTCATTAATAATTGAAACTTGGGATGTATGAAATATGAATCTAGGTACATTGGAAGTCATTAAAAATGAAATGGAATACATAAAGATTGATATTGTAAGCATTAGTTAGCTGAAATGGACTGATATTGATCATTTTGAAACAGAAAATCTTATGGTTTACTCTGCTGGAAATGACACAATCAAGAGAAACAACATTGCATTCATCATCAAAAGGACATTTTAAGATCTATTTTAATGTACAATGCTATCTTTGATAGGATGCTATCTAGCCCCCTTCAAGGAGAACCAATCAATACAACTATTGTTCAAATTTATGCACCAACCACCCAAAGCTGGTGATGTAGAAATTGAATAATTCTACCACCATATTCAGTCCCAAATTTGTCAGACTTGCTATCAAAATGCTATTGGAATGCAAAAGTTGAAAACAAAGAGGAAGGATCAGTAGTTGAAAAATATGGTCTTGGTGATAGAAACCAAGCTGGAGATCACATGACAGAGTTTGCAAGACCAATAAATTGCTGATAGCATATACTATGTTTTCCTACTTCTGTTCTTTCCTCTTTGGTTCCAACATTTGCACTCCAATCACCAATAATTACCAATTTATCTTGATTGTATGTTAGAATTTTGCATGATTAATGATTTCTTCAAACATATGATCAACAACAAAAAAGGTGACCATAAATGTGGATTTCTCCAGATGGAATACACAGAAATCAAATTGACTACACCTGTGGGAAGAGACAATAAAAGAAGCTCAATATCAGCAACTGAAACCAGTCCAGGGGCTGATTGTGGAACAGATCAGCTATTGTTCATATGTGAGCTCAAGTTGAAGTTCAAGAAAGTGCAAACAAGTACACGAGAGTCAATATACAACCCTGATAATAACCCAACAAATTTTGAGAACATCTCTGAATAAAGCACAGTGTCATTTAAAAAAAATGAAATAAAGAAAAGATACAAGTGCTTGTCAGAAGAGACTCTGAAACTTACTCTTAATCAGAGAGTAGCTAAGGCAAATGGAAGAAATGATGAAGTAAAGAGCTAAATAGAAAATTTCAAAGGACAACTCGAGAATTCAAAGTAAAATATTATTCCAAAATGTGCAACGGCCTAGAGTTAGAAAACCCAAACAGAACATATTCAGCATATCTTAAACTGAAAGAACTGAAGAAAAATGTCAAGTCTCGAAGTGCAATATTAAAAAATTCTATGGGCAAAATATTGAATGATGAAGGAAACATCTGAGGAAGATGGAAACAATATGGAGTCACTGTATCAAAAAGAATAGACCAACATTCAACCATTTCAGGAGGTAACATATGAGCAAGAACCAATGGTCAGGAAAGAAGAAATTCAAGATGCATGGAAAGCACTAGCCCAAAACAAGATGCCAGGAATTGCTGGAATATCTAGTGAAATGTTTCCACAAGCTGATAAAGCACTGGCAGCACTCACTCATCTATGTCAGGAAATTTGGAATACAGCTACTTGGCTAACGGACTGGAAGAGATCCATATGTGTATACATACCAAAGAAGGGAGACCAACGGAATGGTCAAATTATGTAACACTATCATTGGCATCACATGTGAGTCAAATTGTACTGAAGCTAATACAACAACAGTTGCATTAATTCATTGACAGAAAGTTACCATATTCAGCATTCAAGAGCCATCGTGGCACAGTAGTTACAGGTTGGATTGCAAACCCCAAGGTCAGCAGTTCAAAACCACCAGTCACTCCGTGGGAGAAAGGCAAGGTTTTCTACTCCCATAATGAGTTACAGTCTCAGAAACTCACAGGGGCAGTTAGTTCTACCCTATACTATAGGGTCAGGATGAGTTGTCATCAACTACAAGGCAGTGAGTTTGGTTTCCCAGAGATTTAAGCCAGATTCAGAAGAGGATGTGGAACAAAGCATATCAGATATCAGATGGATCTTGCCTGAAAGCAGTGAATACCCAAAAGATGTTTACTTATGTTTTATTAACACCCAAGGTATCTGACTGTGTGGATCATAACAAAACATGGATAGTTTTGAGAAGGGAATTCCAGAACACATTGTCTTGCTCATGTGAAACTTGTACATGGATTAAGAAGCAGCAGCACAAATAGAACAAGGGTAGATTGCATGGTTTAAGAATCAAGAAAGGTGTGCATCCAGGTTGCACCCACTTTTTCAATCTGTATGGTGAGCAAATAATCAGAGAAGCCAAATTATATGAAGAAGAACACAGAATCAGATTTGGAGGAAATATTATTAACAACCTGCTATATGCAGATGACACAGTTTGGCTTGCTGACAAGGATGGGGGACTTGAAGAACTTGCTGGCGATGATCAAGGATTGCAGCCTTCAATGTGGGATACAACTCAACACAAAGAAAACCAAAATCCTCACAACTGAACCAATAGGTAACATGATGATAAATCGAGAAAAACTTGAAGTTGTCAAGGATTTTGTCTTCTCTGGATCCACAAGCAATGCTCCTGGAAGCAGCAGTCAAGAGATGAAAAGATACATTGCACTGGGTAGATCTGCTGCATAAGAGCTCTTTAGAATGTTGAAAAGTTAGGATGTTACTTTAAGCAGGAAGTGCACCTGATCCAAACCATGGTATTTTCATTTGCCTCATCGGCATATGAAAAGCTTGCCATTGAGTGAAGAAGACCCAGGTAAACTGTATGAATTTGAACCATGGTACTGGCAAAGAATATTGACTGTCAAAAGAACAAACAAAATCTGTCTTGGAAGTACGGCCAGAATTCCCATTAGAAGTAAGGATGGTGAGACTTTGGACATGTTGTCAGTGGAGACCAGTCCCTGGAGAGGCATCATGCTTAGAAAAATGGAAGGGCTGTGAAAAAAGGTTGAAGGCCCTTGAAGAGCTGGATTGACACAGTGACTACAACAAGAGGACTGAACATAGGAACACTTGGGTGGATGGAGGAGGAGCTGTTATTGTTATATTCTGCTGTGAATAGGTTTGCCATGGACCAGAACCAACGGGATGGCAAACTAACAACAACAACAACAACAAAACAGGGAGAGAAATTAAAAAGCCAAACTCACTGCCATTGAGTTGACCTTGATTCAGAGCAACCCTGGAGGACAGGGTAGAACTGGCACCCGTGAGTTTCCCGAGAGTGTAACTTTTCACAGGAGGGGAAAGCCTGTTTAACCTACTACTTAGCAGCCCAGCCCATCACCAGGGCTCCACAAGGATAGAGAGAAGCACTGTTAGGGCTGGATATGGCAGAGGCTGTATACTGGTACATATGAGGGCTGGAGGTACAGGGAATCCAGGGTGGACGATATCTTCAGGACCAAGGGTGTGAGGGGCGATGCTGGGAGAGTGGAGGGTGAGTGGGTTGGAAAGGAGGAACTGATTACAAGGATCCACATGTGACCTCTTCCCTGGGAGAGGGACAGCAGAGAACCGGGGAAGGGAGACTCCGGATAGGGCAAGATATAACAAAATAATGATGTATAAATTACCAAGGGCACATGAGGGAGGGGGGAAGGGGAGGGAGGGGAAAAAAAGAGGACCTGATGCAAAGGGCTTAAGTGGAGAGCAAATGCTTTGAGAATGATTGGGGTAGGGAATGTATGGATGTGCTTTATACAATTGATGTATGAATATGTATGGATTGTGATAAGAGTTGTATGAGTCCCTAGTAAAATGTAAAAAAAGAAAAGAGGAGAAAAAAATGATTAGGGCAAAGACTGTACAGATGTGCTTTATACAATTGATGTATGTATATGTAAGAACTCTGATAATAGTTGTATGAGCCCCTATTAAATTGTTTAAAAAAATGATCCTCAATTCTATCTGAATCCTTGCCAGAGCTGCAAGTTGCCTTAATAAACACGAGCAAAAAAAGTAACTCTGGCAGCAGACCGCTCAGGTTCAAATCCAGGCTCTCTAATGTATTGACTATGTGACCTTGGGCAAACCTGGACCTCTCTGTGCTTCCAAAGACTCACTTTCCAAAAGGGAAGTCATAAGCCAACTTTTCTTATTCCTCACTGGGTTGCTTTGAAGTTGAAATGAGACATCTGTCTAAAAATGCTTCTGACCATCCCTTGGTTCTCAGAGCTCCACAAATGCTATGGATTATTGTTATAAGATTATCAATGATTTTTTCCCATGGTAGTGCAAAGATTAACATCAGTGCTACTTCTCTCTGACAAAATATAAATCCAAATTTCTAAATAGCAGGGTCTGAACGGATGCGCTGTTAACAGCATCTTGCTTTTCTCCCATCACTTGTCACAGTAAATCTGATAAGAAATGCTGGGCTAGGGCCTGCAGCCAAGCCCCTCACTGGCAGCGTGCAGGACCTTAGGTTGTTGGCAGGCCAAGGGGCATCACAATGGCAAGAGGAGACTCCACAAAGGGCCCCTGCTTCCTCCCCCACGCCCCCCTTCCCCACGTTCAGGGTGAAACGTCAAAATACAATATTTTTTGTCACCTGGTGAAATAATGAGCCCCCATTCCCGTTGCCTTGGTATCATCAGAGCGCAACAGCCACGTGGGGTAATCGCTGTCTCCGTGTTAATGCTGCTCAGTTCAAACATTTTCACAAGCCCTGGCGAAATGAAACCCGTGCTTTCTACCTAGGTAGAGTTTGAGGCGATTCAGCCCATTTGCTTCTGCTGAAGAGGCTACCTCAGAAAAACAGGAAATAAAAACATAGAGGGTGCCATTGACATTAGGTTTCTTGTTTTCTTCCTTTCTTCCCTACCTTCCTTTCTTCTTCTTGCCATTCTCTTTCTCTTTTCTTCCTTCCCTCCCTTTGCTCCCGTCTTCCTGACTGCCTTCACCTTCCATCTTCCCTCCCACACTCCTCCATTTCTTCTTCGCTCCTCTCTCCCCACCCCCACCTTTCTCCTTTCCTTCCCTGTGTTTTCCCTTCAGCCTCCCAGTCTCCCTCCTTCACTCTCTCCCTTTGCTCCTTCCTTTCCCCACCTTGTTTTCATCCAGTGATTTGTACTCCTTTCTTCCTCTCATCCCACCCCTCCCCATTGCTGGAGAAACATCAGTTCCTTGTGGCGCTGGTTTCTTGGCGCCAGACCCTGTTCTTTGGGTGTTCACAAGTCTGTGTCCTGTGTGCAAACATAAGACAGACATATGATCAGGGTTGGACAGAAGATGGGATTTGGCAGGTGTTCTGCATCCCAAATCTCCAGGAGGCAAAGGTAAAGTCAGGCTCCTGCCTTTAAGGTTATGTCTCCCATTGTAACTGCATCCCACAGAGGCTCCTGCCTCCTGGCCACCTGAGGCCTGCTGCCTGTCTTCCTCTAGCTCCTGGGGAATTGGGGCAGCAGTGGCAAGAACAACAAAAATCCCCAGGAGTTGACAAGAAGGGAGGCTGCCTTGCTCGAGAGACGGCCCCCTCACCCACCTGCATGTTGTTGAGATGCAGGTTCTCATCCCTGTGGCTGGGCAAGAAACGCCCCCTCCCCAAACGCAGTGGCTTCAAACAAGGACCATCATCGTGTGGTTGCTGGAAGGCCACTGGGTCGTGCTTGGAGTCTCCCATGAGTTGGCAGTCACGTGGGAGCTGGGGCAGGGGCCTCTGGTGACTCCAGTGCCTACACGTGCACTCAGAGGGCTGGCAGCTGAAGCTGGCCGTTAGCTGGGTGCTTAGCTGGGTTGTTGGTTGGAGTGTCTCCACGTGGCCTTTCCAGGTGGCTCAGGCTTCTTTCAGCATAGTGTCCGGGTGCTGAGAAGTGTCCTGAGAGGAAGCACGTGGAGGCTGGACATTCTAAGGGTGAGTACTCAAGAAGAAGTCTTTGAAGGGATTTTTCAGAAGCTGTGAAGCACTTTGGGGGAGGGAAGGGGGTTGCCCAAACTAGATGTCACAGTGTCATCTTCTCCATAATCTATTGGTCACAGAGTTCATGAAATATCCCAATTTAAGGGGAAAGGGCATAGACTCTACCTTCCTATAGGTAGCCTATCAAGGAATTTGGGGGCCACATACGAAGACTGGGAGACCCTGGGTGGCACAAATGGTTAAGGACTCAACGTATCAAGAGGTGGGCAGTTGCACCCCTCAGAAAAATAACTAATGGCCTGCTTCTAGAAGCCCACAGGCTTGAGAATCCTGTGATGTGTAGTTTCTCCCTGGCACCCAGGGGGTCCTCGGGAGCCAGAACCAACATAACAGCAATGGGTTGGGTTTTTGTTGGTTTTGTTTGGGCTAATATTAAAACGACTAGTATGAAATTATATATGTATTGTGTTTAACTCTCAGGACTCTGATTATGCTGAAGTTGAACAAAACCGTCTGCCTCTTCTATGAACGCCAGCCGATGGAGGCAAAGGGTGAGGGACTAGAGGAAGAATGAATGTCACATTCCCGTCCTTATGTTTCAGTTGTCCTTAAAGGGCACAGGGGACAAACCAGACGTCTTTGATATGATTTTAGCCTAATGATGTGCTAGTATGATGATGAGCAGCCTGAAAAGTGGTTTTAACTAATGTGATCCAATATTTGAAAAGTTGATGATTTCACATCGAATTTTATATTCTCAGCATCTCAGTTACAAACAGAAAATCAGGCCTTAAAATCCTTGCATTTCCCCAAGGCAACAACAGTCTAGAGCTAGAATTTGAATGTCCCCTGTGGATGAGCTGACACGAGCCTGTTAACCGCAGTCCCCATCCATCCCTATTGCCCCCAACACAGAGGTTGGCTACAAGTATCCTTTATCTATATGGCTAAATAGGTTAGTTGGTTTGGATTGGGTTGCAAGTTTTTCCTGGTTTGTTTTTGCTTACTTTTGATTTTTTTTGGGGGGGGGCTAGGAAATGGTGTGTTTTTTGGTACCACGTCTTCCAAAGCGAGAAAATAAAATCCAGTAAGCCAAGAAGGTCAAACAGTCTAGATTAATGATGAAAGGAGGAGCCCTGTTGGTGAAGTAGATTATGAGTTGGACTTCTAACTGCAAGATCAGAAGTTCAAAACTCCCCACAACCCCACTCCACAAGAGAAAGATGAGATTTTCTACTCCTGTAAAGATTCACAGCCTTGGAAACCCACAGGGGAAGTTCTATACTCTGTCCAAAGGGTTGTTATATGTCAGAATTGATTCCAGGGTAGTGAGGTTTTCTGGATTGATATAAATAATTTTGGTGAGTATTGAAAAAACCAGTCAATATTTTTTTAACACACATCAAAGAAGGTCCACATTAATTGTTCACACAATGCTGCCACCGTCTTTCTTTATTCCCTTGCCTCCCACTCTCCTTTCTTCCTCCCTATGGTCTTTTATCTCATTCTTTTTCTTTCAAGGGTTAGCCTAGAAGTTGGAAAGTCTGACTAATTCTTAACCAAAAGACTAAATTGGTTTTATTGTTGGTGTTATTACTTGGGTTAAATTTTTTTCTTTTCTCTTCTTCTATTGGTTTGTGTCATGTAACCCAGAAAATGGGGAAACATTTGGAACATCAAAACACTATCCTTTCTCAGTAGACTACAAGCATTAAAGGCAACAGAGATAAATACTCCAATAACAACAATGACATACAAGGATAGCTAGAGAGATAAATAGATAGATAGAAAAACCACAAAATCTGAGCAGTTGTGGGAAGGAGAATGGGACTAGCCCCATGAATAAGTATAGGTTTGCCAGAGAATAATTCTATATACATATTAGCATATACTACAAATATGTCCATGAATATAATAGTGCATCCAGGAGGCATAGTTATGAAAATGTCTTAGCTATAACAAAACCCCTTGAGGGAGCGTGTCCTAAATATGGGGGATCAGGAACAAATCTGAGAGACCTCAAGATCAATTGGTACAAACTAGCTCACAAAGACAATGTTCTGTATCCATCAGGGAAGTGACTGGGGTCTTCAAAAGCTAGTGAGTAGCAAACTAAAAGTCGGTTCTTGGTCTCATCCTATGTGTTGGACAGGGTTCTCTAGAGAGACAAAACCATATTGCTAGTAATTATATATAAATATATTTATAAAGCTAGATATACAATACAAGAAATGAACCACTAAATTATATACAGATAGATAACACAAGAAACTAACAGTTAAATTATAAAACAGTGAGACACTAGCAGTCCTTTAAGGCTTGAGAGCCGCCAGTTGCCAGTCCCTTTCTGTAGAGAGAGCTGGGCTATATATACCCAGGCAGCAAACAGCAAGGCAAGTCACCAACTGTCGGCCCCCAGCTCCAGAGACGAACATTCCAATCCTGTGGGATTAAATGGACCTCAACTTACAGCGACATAGTCCACAAGTTAGGCATCCCACAGGTAGTGTACCCCTTTAAATTGAGGCACAGAACAAGCAAGGTGAGGCTCACAAAGCCATTTATCCCTCTGCCCTTCGATTGATCCTACTTGTGTTTATCGGCCAGGCTGACACAATAAACTATTGCACCCTGTCTGGAGCAAATAACAGTGAAGAAAATCAAGATGCCTGGCAACAATTAGTCCAAATCAGTAATGGACTATGCGTACCTCAGCCTCTATGATGCTAAGGTCAGAAGAACTAAATGGTGCCTGCCTATCACAAACAGCTGCTCTGAAAGGGATCATGGTACATGATCCTAGATAGAGTGGGGAGTAATGTGTAAGAAAACTGAAAGTCATACTACTAATACCAATAGTAATAATAATAATGATAAAAGATGAGGTTTATTGGTTAGATAGACTAGTGGTCCTTCATCACCCTTCAGGTCTGGAACTGAATTCAAGCCCCTGAAAAATAGACAGGTTTATAAAGTGAACCTTATGAGAATCAAAGATTGCAGCCCTCAGTATGGATTACAACTCAATGTCAAGGAGACACACATCCTCACAACTTGATCAATAGGTACCATGATAAATGGAGAAGTTTGTTGGTTTTTTTTTATTTGTTGAAGTTGTCACGGATTTTTGTCTTGATGAGGTCTATAATCAATGCTCTTGGAAGCTGCAATCATGAGATCAAATGACGCATTGCATATGGATACATTTGGTGCACAATACGTCTGTAGAGTGCTAAAAAGCAAGGATGTTACTTTGAGGACTAAGGTGCACCTTACCTAAGCCATAGTAATTTAAATTGCCTCATAAGAATGTGAAAGTCAGACATTGAATAAGGAAGGCTGAAGAAGAATTGATGTGTTTGAATTGTGGTGCTGGTGAAGAATATTGAAAGTAACATGGACTGCCAAGGGAACAAACAGACCTGTCTTAGAAGAAGTATGGTCAGAGGGCTCCTTAAAGGCAAGGATGGTGAGACTTCCTCTCACATACTTTGGTCATGTTATTAAGAGAGACTAGTCCCTGGAGAAGGACATCATGCCAGGTGAAGTAGAGGGACAGTGAAAGAGAGGAAGCCCCTTAAGGAGATGGATTGACAGTGACTGAAACAAGGGGCTCAAGCTTGGGAACAATTAGGAGAATAATTCAGAGCTAGGTAGTGTTTCTTTCTGTTTGGCATAGGGTCAATGTGGGTTGCAACTGGCTCAATGGCACCTGATAAGAACAACTACACCAAAATGAATCATAGCACTGAGGAGCACACATTCCTCAGAACCATCAACCATTCAAAAGCAAATAGGCAGTATTTGCCCAAGGCCAAATTCAAAAGGCAGGCAAGGTTAGGGGAGAAGGGTGAATGAAAACAGGAAGCAGAGTTTCAATGGCATGAGTGATATTACATTGCAGGAGATTGTCATCAATGTCACATAACAAAACGTGTATAAATTGTTACGTGCAAAGCTGATTTTCTCTGTAAATCTTAACCCACCTTACAATAAAAAGTTTCTTTTTTTAAAACAAAGACACCATCATTCATATAATAGACACAGCCAAAGATCTCCTGGACAATCCTAAAATGATCTCCCAAATGATTTGGGTAGTTAGCCCTCCCCAGGGAGTTCTACCCATTGAAACGCTGGGCGGTTATGGCTGCAATTATATTTCAGGCCAGAAGAGGCAGCAGAGGCCTGGTTGTTCAAATGCTGCAAAACTACCAGACAATGGGCAAACAGTTTCTTTCCACGGACGACTAGCGGCTCTGTCATATCCATGTCTGTTGTTCAACACTTGGCGACAGAATCCAGCCCCCTGGGTTTGGGTGGGGTCTGTTTCTCACCCATGCTTGGCTTGGGATTGTTCTATGGCATCCACAAAGTGGAGTCCTTTCCTTTCTGATGTCCCGAGAAAGCTGTTTTCTCCTTTTTCTCTCTCCGGCCCTCTTCCCAAGAACCCTGGGGTTCACTCTGCTTTCCGCTGGTTGATGTTTCTCAAGCAGTTACTTGACCTTGGTTCATCTACTGAAGGTGACCATTAGCAAGTAACTGTACCGTCCTTGGATGGTATTGTTCATGAGCTAGGCTGCGAACTACGGGTTAAAGGTTTGAGTTCACCCAGAGGTGCCTACCAAGAAGGGCCTGGTGATATGCCTCTGGAAAAAAACCCACCCCAGCCATGGAAAATTCTAGGGACCGGACTTCTCTAACACAGTTGGGCTCTCCATGAGTCCGAGTTGACTCAATGGCAATTGGTTGCTGGTATTCCTGTAAGTAGAAGACAACAATCTTTAAGCAGTCCCTCTTGGATTCATGGGAGGAGGATGGCTTCCTCTGAGAGAACTTCTCAGGGCTCCAAGGGCTCAATGATCTTACAAAAAATGAGAGAAACGATGAGCCTGATGACAGATGATATTGCTATGCAGGCCCCGTTTCAGGATGCTCAAGTTTCCAGGTCTTTCCCTGACTCACAGTGGAGCCCTGTGAGGTTCCAAATAGAAGGGCACCCTTGCTCCCAGGACCTGGAGCCTTGTAGCTGAGCAGAGCAGTCATGATGAGAAAGAGGACCCAAGGGGGAAGTCAGGGGGCTGCTTCACTTGTCTCAGTGTCAAGCAAACAAATGTTTTGGCAGGAAATTTCTCTTCAAGAGTGTTCTGATTTCTTGAAGGAAATCTTTTTCTGAACCATTTCCTCAGGGGAAAACCACTCAACTACCTCGGGAAGGAAGATTTGACTCCTGCCAAGCTTACCAGGCTGTGCTAACTCACAGAGGAGGTGTGACTAGCAGGCAATGAAACTGATTTCCAGAATCCTATGAAAATCAGCAAGTGCTCGGCTGCTAAGTGAAAGGTCGGCAGTTGGAAAATCCCAGCTGCTCTGCAGGAGAAAGTGGTGGCTGACTGTGTCTGACAAGATGACAGCTTTGGAAACCCAATGGGGCAGTTCTCCTCTGTGTTCTACAGTTGCTTTGAGTTGGAGTGGACTTGACAGTGATAGAGCTGATCTTTTTCCCCATGAAAATCGGCTTTCACGAATACATGTGCATTCATGGATGTCTGTGTCTGCTTTGGCATGCATGTGCACATATGTGCCTATTTGCACGTGGATGGATACGTCTGTGAATGTGGGCGTCTCTATTTACTTTGCCATGTGTGTGCACATGTCTGCCTTTGTCAGTATGCATGCGGGATCAGGCAGCATAAAGAGATCACAGAGAACCTTGGAGAGAAAGAGAAAAGCAACCTATTTTCTCATGGGTCTCCCATACCTGACGGTCTACTGGCATCCACCGCCACGAAGACCAGAGGTCACTTCATGCCATGTGTCCAGCTGCCCATTGCTGGTTGAGGTCAGTCACCAGGGAGGCAAGTCAGACTGGCCTCGCCAACCTACCACCCACCTGCAGGAGTGATTCCCACCATCTTTCCTGGAGCCCCTCCCATCTTACTCAGCCTCCCTAGACCTTGAGTGAAAGGCGTTTCCAACGTTTTTCATAAAGATTTCTGATATTGACTGAAGAAATAATTTCATTTGACAAAACATGAAGCTTTGAATTTAAAGATTTGAGGCAAGTGCCCTCCAGAGAGGGGGACACAGGACGGGGCCATGCTCCCTTCCGGTATGCACGGGGGTTGCTATGAGTTGGAACCAACTTGATGAGCACCTGCCAGTAACAACAACAACCAGAAGTTGTCCAAACTTCTGTGGCCTCAACTTGGAAATGAGAATATTAATATTGCCTCCTAGAAAGAGCTCAAGGTATGTAGAATTGGTTAATAGGCGTTTGGAAAGTGAGTACATTAAGTGGACTGATGACATTGATAAGGCAATAAGAAACTGAGAAGGCTTCACTAACAGGTGCTTTCACATCTGTAACCAGTAGATTCCTTCCTTCTTCATCTCTTGCCATCTTCATCAGCTCCCACACTTTCCAGGCAGCTTGAGGGATTAAATGTTCAGTCTGCTCCTATTATAAGCCTCAGCCTCAGAATCAGAGGCTTTACCTGAGGTTTGAGGAGCTATACTGGGAATGAGGGAGAGTAACCTGTCTTTTCTATTGCTCTCCTATCGCTCCCTCTTCCCTAGCCCTTCCCTGTCTCTGGGCCTGCCTTTTCTCCCTAGAGCATTGGCTTCCCGGAGAAGGGGATGGAAACAATGAGCACATTCCTGACCAGGCCTCTTACCATGCTATCTTCCAACCCTCTCTTGGAAGGGCCTCCACGAAGTCTTCTTATGTCATCTCACAATAACTTGTTAGATACCATTGAGTGAGCTCCTGACTCATAACAAAAGTACACACAAGAGATTGAAGCACCACCTGGTCCTACACCGTCCTCACAATGGTCCTTGTGTGTGAGTCCATGGTTGCAGCAGTGTTGAGGAGATCCTGTCCAAGAAGGCTGCCAGTGGGTGGGAGCGGCTGCAGCATTCAGAGACTTTGGAGGATGCCAAATAGGACAGTTCACGGCGTATCATATGAGGTCAGCCAGCGGGCCTTGGGGGCCCTTCCCATTATCCATAGATAAATGAAATAAATGGAGGCCCTCAGCAAGATGGGCTGCAGACACCTCCAGGACTCACTTGGTCCTTGGCAAGCTCCCTTGGCCTTAGGACACCACCTGCTGGAACTGTGGCTTTGCTGCCTCTCCTGGCTCTCAACTTCCCTCCTAGAGGACTCCAGCCACCCTTCTCCTTACAGATCCTTCCAGCAGGAGGCAGATATTGGTCTCTATGCTTTTGCATGTGGCCAGTTTTCTAGGGACAGATCAGCCTCTCCCAAGAATTTGGGTTCACCAGAGTGAGCGTGCCCACAAGTCTGCAGAGCGTATGGCCAGGCCTCTGAAGAGAGAACTGCTGGAAGATTTGCCCCTTTTCAAAAGCGCTAATTCCACAGTTGAGAACTCATCTCCTGGGGACTCAGCTTGAGTCTCAAGGAGCACATCCCCTTTGACACTGCTGGCAACTCGAGGTGCTGTGGGTCATTTTCTTGCCTTTGAGGAGTGCAAGGGAAATGCTACAATATGTCCCTTCACATGAACCACCAATCCTTATCTGGAGAACTCTCCGAGAAGACAGGGATGAGAGGGAGATATTTCTGGGGCACGCTTTCACCTGCACATCTCTCAGGTGAGTCAAACATTTGGCCCCCAAAAGTTGAGTATGATGGTCAGAGTTCAGGCTGGGAGATAGAGTGTCTGGGTTCAAATCAAGAGACTGCACATCTCAGCTCCCATGGTTCTCCTGCATAAAACCCAAGCCAAGCAGTTTATCACTTCCCTGCTGAGCATCCTACTGAGGCCAGCTAAACTCATTCTTTGCTGATGACAACGTTGCTTGTACCAAATGGCTTTGCCATGTAGCCCTTAGCAATGGCCAGAAGGGCTGCTCATCAAACCGCAGAGCAGGGCTTCTGGCGCACATGTTAAGAAGGGGGCTATTGACAACAAGGTCGGTAGTTCAGAACCCACTAGCTGTTTCTCTGGAGAAAAACTGTGGCTGTGTGCTTCCATAAAGATGCCCAGCCATGGAACCCCACTGGAGAGGGCCATGATGAGCTGGAGTGAGCTCTACAGGAGTGGGGTATTTTTACTGTGGATGTAATCCCACCTGGGCAGAGATTTTCTTTGTGACATTAAAGAGGCTGTACCTTACACCAATCACTTGGCTGATACAAAAGGATTCAAATAAACACTGAAGCAAACTAACTCCAAGGGAAGAAGGCAGCTGCCATGCAGAGAGCTCCAAGTACCACCAACCATGGAGGTTATTGAAGCCAAAACAAGAATACCGCCCACCAGCCCTCAGCCCCCAGGGATGGACAAAGAGAGCCTGCCCATCAAGCTGGTGCACTGGCATGATGCTGTCAGCCTCCGGTGCTGTGAGAACATTGACTTTGGTGTGTTAACAGCACCCACTTGCGGTATGTTTGTGATGTCAGCGTGTGGAAACTATGGCAAGCCCCCCTCCCGGCCTCACAGCAGCAAAGCCTCGGCATTAAAACCCCGTGCCTTCTGTGGCGCGTGCTAGCTGTGAGAGGGCAGGAAATGCCCTTGGCTTTTCTGCTCCTTGTTGCGACCTCCCTCTGAGGCAGGGAGCAGAGGATGTGAGCTTGGAATCTGTTTTGTTTCATCACTACCCTTTGTCATCTCTCTGAACACTGTCATGTGCTCCTCACCAGTGCTTCGCCCTCTCTATCACCAAGCCATGTGCTCTTTAAAACATGCACACACACACACACACACACACACACACACCTAATGTTCACATTTTGAGGCACATATGTCTTTGATTCACTAATAATAACAATAATTATTCAAAGCCACTTTACCATCTGAAAAGAAATCTCTATGCATACACTTAGATCATGGATGCCAACTGCCTTCTTAACAACATTTCCCAATGAAATATTCAGCAGCGATTATATGAAGCCTGAAGCTGTTCATCCAGTTTGTGTTAATCAAAACAAAAACAATAGACGAAGGGATCCAAAAGGACATGTAAGATCATAGACTGAAAGTATCCCCATAGAGCACCAAAGGCTTGTCCAGAAGGGCAGAGCCACAGGTAAAAGCTACGTCTCTCTGGAGTTGCTGGCATTTAACTAAATGCAAAATGTCAGCGCAGGAAATGGCTTGCCCAATGCAAATACTAACAAGGGAGGCATGTGTTCCGGTGTAAATGGAGCTTCAGCCAATCCGGGCCTTCGGGATCCAGCTCCCATCGCAGCATCCACGGGAAGCACCAGGGGAATGTTCCGTTTGCTTATTTTCCCTCTCTTTGCTAAGAAGAAAAAGAGCCTTTGTGGCCTAGTGTCTACAAGTTGGGCTGCTAATTGCTATATCAGCAGTTTGAAACTACCAGCTGCTTTGTGGGAGAAAGATAAGGCATTCTGCTCCCATAAAGAATTCGAGTCTCAGACACTCCCAGGGGCCGTTCTACGCTGCCCTATAAGTTGGCTGTGAGTCAGTATGGATTCGATGGCAGTGAGTTTTCTAAGAGTAAGAAGTATCTAGGGGTGTAAACAGTTAATGAGCTCTGCTACTAAGGGAAAAGTTGTCATTCCCAACCCACTTAGAGGAGCTGTGAAAGAGAAGCCTGGCAATCTTCTTCAGAATCCTCGGCCATTGAAAAGTTTATAGAATGTATTGACCTTGGTTGTTAAATAGATCCAGGTATATGGTGGAGCATACAGGGACCAATGTCATAAAACGGGTTGAGGGTGGAAAAAATATCTGAGACAGATGAAAAAACTGTGAGGGAATGAGTTGTTGAGCCTGGGGGATCAGGACCATCGTCTCTGGGATTTTCAAAGTTCCTAAGCAATCAGGACAGGGGCAACAGTTGGTCTCTCCCCATCCAGAGGTCAGCAGAAGAGGAGAACTGATTGGGCACAATGAATCAATGACTAGTGACTCAAGCAACGATCACCCTCCACCACTGGAGACCAGAAGAACTAGATGGTGCCTAGCTCCCACTATCGACTGCTATGAAAGAGATCACATTAGAAGGGCTTGATTAGAGTAGAAGGGAAATGTGGGGCAAAACTCAAAATCATGATAAAACACCAAGCTTATTGTTTGGATAAAGGCTGGTGAAATTGCAAGACTATGGTGCTTAGTTACCCTGCAGATCTGGAACTGAACCCATCATGGCTCGATGTTCAACCAAACAATAGACAGGTCTATAATGGGAACAATGACATTAGAGACATACAAATACCATAGAATAATAAATCACATGAGATCAAAAGACAGCATTCCCCCAAGAACGAAGTTCAAAAAAGTTGAGAATGAAGGAAGCTTGGAGACAAGAAACAAGAAGATGTCGGGGAAGTGATGGTACATTGTGGGAATTGCTATCAATGACATGAAGCAAAATGTGTATGCATTGCTCAATGGACAGCTGAGCTGCTCTTTAACCTTCACCCAAATCACAATAAAAATGTTTTTAATCAAAGAAAACATCATGGTTCACTTCTACTCTGACACACACGGGGTGATGAGGAAATAGTGTCAACCGGGTTTTCTGTGGTCTAGCCACCAGACATGTGCTTATGGGAGAAAGAGCATGCTGACGCTGGCAATACCGAGCAGGACCAAGATGGTTTTATTTGCCTGCATCATGAAGATGGTAGCCCTGGTGGTGAGATGATTCAGAGCTCAAGTGCTAACCAAGAAGCCACCCAGTTTTAACTCACCCAGCCCTACTGAAGGAGACTTCCCTCCTCAAAGGTGTTGTTGATTGTGATGTGCCATTGAGGCGATTTTGACTCCCTGTGATGGGAAGGAAAGGCACACTGTGCTATAGTGTTAGGGTTTTCAGCGGCTACTTCCTCTGAAGTGGGCAGTGGAACACTTCTTTGTATTCTGTTCTTAGCCTGGAAGTTTCCCTGACACCTCTTCACTTGAGGTAACCCTGCTGGCATTTGAAATACCAGTCACGTGGCTTCCAGCATCACAGTAACACACAACTTACCACAGCACCTCAAATGTACAGACAACAACAGGCTAGGAGTCTTCATGGGAGCAGGCAGTCACATCTTCACTCTCTCGATGGGGATCAGTGAGTTCAAACTGCCAGTCTCTCTGTTACAGCCGCACATGCAACCACTGTGCTGCTAGGTACATTTCCTTAAAATTCTGCCTAGAAAAATCTGTGGAACAGTTCTTCTCTGTCACAGAGGGTCACTGTGAGCCAGGATGGGCTCTGAGACACACAAATGCAACACCATGAAGCCACCTTACTCTGTCCTGCTCTTATTTAACTCTATTCTTTTCTGAACTATCTTTTCCGTATATTCAGAAGAGACTGGCACTGAGCAGTGTTAATTCCACCAAGGCCAGGAAGGAGGTCAAAGAGTCACAAAGGACTATATCTTTGCTCTCATGCCACTGCACTAAGGAGGCTTGGGTGGCAGCTGGAAACTGCACATTTCCCTCCCTGTCCCTACACTCCTGGCTGAGTCTCCTCAGAGTGAGACTGCCCCTTTACCCAGCTCACTGCATTGGCTGTCTTGCTCTGAAAAGAGAATTCGCACATGTGAGTCTGACTGGGTGACAGATGGGAATCTTAATGCTGCTCTTTGGAATATGAAAGGCCTCGGATCAGAGTGCTGCAGGGGAGTGATGTCTGCAGAAGACCTGCTGGTCTTCCAGTTAGAAAGAAGCCTTCCCCTTTGCCTCAGAGGTGCGTTCACTGTGGGTGGCAAGTCAGATCCTTGGGCTGGCACTCTCAGTAAACAGATCATATGGGCACCTTGAGAAGCGCTTGCTCACTGACCCAGCTCCCCAAGGATGTAAATATACCAACCAGGATGACTAAGGACACCAGTGCCAAGAATGATCACATTCTTTGCATGTGTACAAATGAGGTGGGCAGCAACCTTCGCTGATGGTGGCTGCACAGTGAGTGTCTGGAATCACACCTGGCTAGGTGGACCATTGAAAGAGTTGGTGATATGATAATAGGGAGTACACTCCATTGCCAGTAAAGCTGAGGAAATGGCATTTGAGGAAGCAGGGCAGCCGGGTCGCCAGCATGAAGGCAGCGAGAACCTTGCTTGTGCCTCCTGTGTTCACTGGTGGCTGCTGTCATCTGGGGAGTGAGGACACCATGGCTACTGCCAGAATTCTCCACGGTCCTGGTTCCACTCTCAAGTCGCTGGCTTCATCACTACCACTGCCATCGAGTCGATTATGACTCACAGCAACTCGAAAGGACAGAGTAGAACTGTGGCTGGTGGGTCTGGGGGGCTGTGGATCATTATGAGAGCATTTCTATCTCGCAGTAGCTAAAGGGTCCAAAATGCTGGCCTTACGGTAGGCAGCCCAACATAACCCACTTGGTCATGAACCCTTGCCAGCTGATCCAGGGAGTCCATTCCCAAGTGCATATCTAAAAGAATGAAAGACGAATACCCAGATGGATGCTGCACTAATCACTATGGGCAAAAGGTAAACAATAAGCCAACAATACCCATCAGTAGAAGAATAGAGAAAATATGATCTACACTGAGTGGGATATACATATAGTCTGCCACAAGAAAACTAAGGCCTTTGATTCGGACAGACTCTGTAACACAGGTGAAGGCAAGACATGAAGTGAAAGACGCCAAACACCAAATGCCATGTATTGTGAGTCCATTTAGAGGAAAAATGCTGGACAGGTAAATCCCGTAGAGCCATAGAGTAGATTGGTGGTTTCCCAGGGTGGGGTGGGAGGGGCAATGGGGAATGACTGCTTAATGGCTGCAGGGTCGATGAAAATGTTCTGGAACTGGATGGTGGGAAGCTTTCACAGTGTCCTTAAAACTACTCTTAAAAAGGGGAGAGAAAGAATCTGCAGAAAGCACAGTTCTGATTGACTCACATGAATGCGATCACCAAGAATTGGAATCCACTAGAATTGGAATGGCAGCTAGACTATTGTTTCCTTGGGAGGTGCCTCCAGGAAGGACCAGTAGAGAAGGGTAATACTGATAGAGCAATGGGAAGGGGCCGATAAAGAAATGTCATTGAGTAGGTTCCCAGAGACAGTATAAATCCTCTTGTACTTGTCCCACCCAAAGGCTGAGGGAACTGGAGTGTGGCTCCACCTATCCTCATGTGTCATTGGTTAAAGTGGCATTAGGTCCTGGAGGATGTCAACTCCCCTGTCTGCTCAATGACTGTTCCCTGTGTGGGGAGTTACATGTGCTTCCTGTGAGTCCATTGGCATTTATGGGAGTGGTGGGTGCTAAGTGCTAATACATGGGCACATTAGCAGCTGCTACAGCAAGTGCTGTACATTTTTAGCTGCTTGAGTGACAGGTGGGCCCTACCTCCTGCCTATATTCAGTGGTAGGGTGTTCAGATGGGGGCATGCGAAAAATAATAAGGCCCTATTCTTTGAAAATAGACATTATTATTATTTTAATCTGTCCCAACCCCCTTTCTTATCTGTCCCTGTGAACTACCTCACTGGCTGAAACATCATTTCCCTGGGGAAGACACCACATTTCAATATGGTCACAAGGCTGTTTTCACTGGCCCAGTGGAGACATTGACATAAGATGGGTCAACTAGATGCTTTTTCTGGAGCATTTCCAACCAAAAAACGAAAAAGAAAGTCCCGCTTTTGCAAGTGGCCTGGCATCTAAGAAGCATAATTCAGAAGCACATGTCCAGCCACGTGGAGGAGGCGGTCTATGTTGCGAGATTACAGCATGTGCCCTGAGAGACAGACACAAAGAACACAGGAACATGCCAGTGGTGGTGAGGAACCGTCGACAGAGCCAGCTGTCCTCTTGTTCTCCCCACCTTTCCATTTTCCTAGGATTCTCTCTTCCAATTATTGGTCTCTTTGCCTGTTTACAACCAAATGAGCCCCAAATAAGGTCCAGATCATAGAAATAGAAGGAGGAAGTTGGACGGAGACTGCAGTTCATACTCCCCGGAAGCCATTCAGACTCCCTGGAAGAAGGAGACACTGTGATGGAATTAGCTCTGGATTCCTGACATTTATTGAGGAATGCTCAGGGAATAAGCACCTGTGGGGGGAATCAAGGAAGGGCACAGGAGGGAAATCTCAACAGAGGTCTCAGCCCTGCCTATGGAGAGTGTCATAGTCAGTGTGCCCTAGAGAAACCAAACCAGTTATATAGCTGAAACTGGAGATATCGATATATCCACCAGGGCTCCTATGGTTAACCACTGCACTGGCCACTCATTGCCATCAAGGTGGACTCAAAGTGACTGTGTAAAACAGTATAGAACTGACCTTTTGGGCGTTGGAGACTGTAACTCTTCAGGAGATTACGAAGCTTCATCTTTCCCTCAAGGAGCCCTTGGTGTTTTCAAACTGATGTCCTTGCTGTTGGATGCTCAATGGGCCACCCACTACGACACCAGAGCCCCAGAGAGTGAGGCTTATTTCTAGGAATTGGCTCACATAGGGGAATGGCAAGTTCCAAATTCATAGGTCAGGCAACAGCCTAAAGAGCTCTGTCGATGTTCATCTTAAAATCCATAGGTTAGGTGATGGGAAAAGACAAGAATAAGAATGGCCAGAACACAACCTAGGGAAAATCCCTTTCTGTGCTGAAGGCCTTTGGCTGAGAGGTTTACCCCTTCCCACATTATGGAAAGTATTCTATTTTGCTTGAGACCAACTCCTTTATAAGAGCAAATAGATGAGGTGAACAAGCGGCCATCTAGCTCAGAAGCAATAAAGCCCACCTGGAAGAAGCACACCAGCCGGTGAGATCATGAGGTGCCAAAGGGACCAGGTATAAGGCATCATGCAAAAAAAAAGAATATATATATATGTATACCTATCTCTGTGTGTATATGGGTATATATATATATATATATATATATATATATATATATATATATATATATATATATATATATACCATAGAGAATGAAGGGGGAAGTGCAGAGTGGAGACCAGAGGCCCAAATGTCGACCACTAGAGATCCCCTCATAGAGGGCTTTAGGAGAGGAGATGGGTCAGTCAGGGTGCGATGTAGTACCGATGAAGAATACAGCTTTCCCCCAGATCCTGGATGCTTCCTCTCCCCAACTACTAGGATCCAAATTCTACCTTGCAGGACTGGATAGGGCAGAGGCTGTACACTGGTGCATATGGGAGCTGGAGGCACAGGGAATCCAGGGTGGATGATACCTTCAGGTCCAGGGGTGTGAGGGGTTATACTGGGAGAGTGGAGGGTGAGTGGGTTGGAAAGGGGGAACTGATTACAAGGATCCACATGTGACCTCCTCCCTGGGAGATGGACGGCAGAGAAGGGGGGAAGGGAGACTCCGGAAAGGGCAAGAGATGACAAAATAACAATCTATGGATTATCAAGTGCTCATGAGGGAGCGGGAGCGGGGAGGGAGGGTACAAAAAAAGAGGACCTGATGCGGAGGGCTTAAGTGGAGAGCAAATGCTTTGAGAGTGATTAGGGCAAAGAATGTACAGATGTGCTTTATAAAATTCATGTATGTATATGTATGGATTGTGATAAGAATTGTATGAGCCCCTAATAAAATGTTTAAAAAACAAGAGCAAATAGATGAATGCTTGTTTGACCCAAAAACTGGGCACCATAGCCTCGCCACATTGATATGCAAAAGGAGCCATCACAGGGAGCTCTGTAACTGGGACCTGGCCAAGTGGTGACCAGTAGCCTGGGACTTTGTAGCCTAATACGTTGCAGCGAATTGCTTACTAGTTCTCCTCTAGCTATAGTCTTTGTAACTCCTACCAATGACAGGGTGGTACTATGCCACCGAGGGAAGTAGACAGCATGCTAATAATATCAGTAAGGTGCATGGCATCCTCGAAGAGGTGAGACCATTCAAGTAAGACCTGTAGAGCCCTAATGTAGGGATTGGTCGGTTTGGTCATCCTGGGTGAGTTAGCTCAGAAACAGAAAGTGGAGTTTCAAGAGCACCGAGAAAGACGAGCCAGCAGTGGAGTGTGTTCTTTGGACCCAGGATTATTACTCTGAGCACCACCTCTGTCCAGGAGACAGAGATCCCTGACACTGGATGCATCAGGAGACAATGAAAAACAGTGGCAGATAAATAGCTCATGGAAGCAGAGGCAGCAGCACCAAGACCCCAGAACAGGGAGCTCACCAGCACACAGAATGAGAAAGCTGAGTGTCTTTGGGCCAAGGCTTCCAGACAAAGCGGGCTGCCTCAACGCACTTATCAGCAGAGCTGAAAGAACTTTGTACACGGTCCCAAGCAGAGCAGAGGTCAAGGAGCTGCAGGGCAGAGGCCAAGGACCAGAAAAAGTTCTGCCTCTGGGCACCACTGGGAAGAGACTGTCCTGACTGAAGAACTATATCCCCAGTCATTTCTGATCCTGAATTGTCACCTGCTAGGTCCCCAATTAACCCCAGAAACATAAGTATTGTTTGCGAGTTCTGTGTGGCCATTGCCACTTAAGGATTATCAAACCCAGCAGAGAAGAAGAGAGTGTCATGGTAGGGATGGTTGGTGTCAGAAACTGTGAAAAGAAAGGATTGTGGAGGCATTTTGATCTCTGTCTCATAGGAATCAGCGTTGGGCTGTTTTTAACTTGATTTTCCTCCATTGCCTTTTGTGAAGTTACAGGGGGGTCAAATGCCTCCACTATGCCATTTATACCCCTACATTGACAAGTCGTTGGATGAAGGTTAGTTTGGGGAAGGAGCAGACCTTGGATGAGCTCTCATCAGCTGAGGCAATCCTAAAAGGGGCCAGACAGCTGGGACCTTTTCTATCAGTGGCTCTCTCAGCAGCTGGGGAAATCAGTCTCTTGGCCCTGAGAGGAATCTGGGTGACACACTCATGTATGACAATACCCTGAAGAACAAGCTCCCACAAAAACCTGGCTGAGAACTCTCGCCTAGAAAACAGGAGTGCATGCCTAGCTAATAATAGCCATTTACTGAAGGCCCTATGATTGGAACTGTGCCTCATTTACAGATGGAAAACTAGAGGAAGGGATTTAAGGTGGCTAAGTTAATAAGTGACAGAGACAAGATTCAAACACAAGTTTGAAGCTGGTACTGTTAGCCTTTTTTCCAGGGCTGGGTTTTAGATGAGGCAAATGAGACACTTGTCAGGCACACAAGGTAAAGAGGCCTTCCCTCTCCAGTGTGACTTTCCCCATAAGTCTGAATCATGGGCCTGTTTTGTCTTATTTGCCTTCCCTGTGTCTCAGAACTTGGTCTAGTGTGATTTGTTATTTGAAGGAATAAGCCAGAATGCTCAAGTACTCTGAGTCAAGACCCATTCTCCCCTGGAATTGTTCAGTGGGACTTACCAGCCTCTTCCTTCGTGTTTCACTTTTCTAGAAACCTCCATGGAGGACTAGCTCTCATGAAGAGAGCTTCAAAAAGCTCATGGCAATATTCCATTATTTTTTCGTATCCCTTTTCCACACACTTTTGGAAGCTCCCTCCTCATCCCTTTCCACAGTCTTTCTCAAGGAAAGAGACTGTAGCTGGTTGATGTCAGATGCCCCTGAGTCTGTTTTCCAGTCAGAATGCTCTGCACAAACTCTATCAGCAAATGACGTAGAGTCAAACGTGCTGTGTGTCTTTAAGTTGATATCAGCTCATAGTGACCGTACAGGACAGAGTAGAACTGCCCCCAAAGGTGTCCTAGGCTGAGATCGTTATGGGACCAGCTCGTCAGGTCTTTTCCCCTTTAGAGCCCATGGGTAGGTTCAAACTACCAGCCTTTTGTTTAGCCACCCAGTCCTTAGCCATTGTACCACCAGGGCTCTTTAAAACAGGGATTAGGTTGATTAATTTTATAATCTCCAGTCACATTTGAAAGCTGCTTCCCAGAACACCCTTCCCCAGATTGTTGATTAAGACGGGCATTTGGGGACTCATTTCTTTCTCATTTGTGTAAGTGCACTCTATGAGAGGGGTTTCCCTTCATAGATAGGTGATCACATACTATTTTTCCAAATTGAACCACTCTTGGTGGTATATTGGGTTAAGAGTTGGGCTGCTGCTAATGGCAAAGTTAATGGTTCAAACCCACCAGCTACTCCTTGGGAGAAAGATGAGGGTTTTCTGCTCCAGTAAAGATGTGCAGTTCTGAAAATCAGCAGAGCCAGTCTATTGTGCAATATATGAGGTCAACCCCATGGCAGTGGATTTGGTTTTGGTTTGGGTCTGTGGGGGAAGTCCTTAAGTCATTCTTTAGTCACATGGAGGAGTCCCTGGGTGGTGCAGTTGGTTAACATAGTGGGCTACTAACTCATAGGTTGGAGCTTCAAGCCCAGCCAGAAGTGTCTCCGAAGAAAGGCCTGGTGCTGAATTTCAAACAACAACAACAAAATCAGTTATAGAAAAAAACAACAGAATGTCGTTCTACTCTGGCCCAAAGGAGTCCCTATGAATCAGAGTTAACTTCATGGCAACTGACATGGGTTTGGTCCATGGGAAAAAAGAGCCCTTCATAATTGCCTCCATGCCCAATAGTTCCTTTCCTGTATCCCTAGACCACCCCAGCACCCTCAGCATATTGCCTTATAATTGCCATGGGTCCGTCTCTCTTCCCAATGGGCCAGGCCGTGATGCAGCCGCTGCCGACACAGAGGGATTGTGCTGTCCCTGCATGATCTACAGTCCTCATGACATATATCTTCAATGAAGATTAAGTGATCCTCTCTAGAGCTTAGCTCAGGGGAATCCACTACCTCAGCTGGAACCGAAGTGGTGCTGGAGCAATATCTGTTTTAAAAAGATAGAAGGGCATTCCTAATCTTTGTGGAGAAACAGAGGATTTAGTGAAATGTTTCTGCAGTTGAGGCTACAGATGATTTGTTGACATGGTCTAAAAGGTTGTAGGTGGTTTAATGTCTCTCGGTACCATCAATTTTGCATTTTGTCCTGACTTAGCAAATTGGTTGGGATTTCGGCTTACTGACAAGGACCTTCAGAAAGAATGTGGTTGCAGGAGCAAGTTTAAGAAAGGAAGGAGCTTTGAAGCAGCCCTCACTGAGTGCCAATCCAAAGCTCTGTAACCCAGCACCTCAGAGGGCTTGATCTGGGATGGACTATGGCAGCATCACCATGAGCCACTTCCTCCAGTGGCCCTGACTGAAGGCTCAGAACCTGCCTCTGATTGGCAGCTGAGAGATACTAGGACCGTCACCTGCCACATCGCCTGTATTTCTCCTGGCAGTAAGAAATCCCCAAAGTACACTATGTTCGGGCAATCTTTCCAGCCTACAAGCAGTCGTTGCTTATCTCTGTCAGCTTTGTGTAGGGGAACAATCAGGTTTTGAAATTGAAAGACTTGCATGTGTGTGACTCATGAGGTTAAGAGACAACGCATAACAACTATATTACCAGGTTTCCTTCCTCTTGAAGGATAGGTAAGCAACAAAAGGACCATTTCTCTTAAAACCTCTGATCGAGAGTGGCACACAACTCCTTCCACTTTTATTCTATTGGCCAAGCCCTTCGCTGGCAGGGCAGGGAAGTTTACTCTTTCCTTGGATGAATAGGAAGTGAGTGAAATTTTGTCATCTCATACAAAGGGAAAGGGAAACATGCTCTATGATCAAATAAGTTTAAAAAAAGTCAAAATATTCATAGAATCTGCCGAGTGTGGCAAAAGCATGAGCACTCCCATTGTAGAAGAAACACTGCTCTCGGAAACCACACTGTGCCTGGCAAGGGAGGCTGGGAGGATTTATGCTTGCTCACTTTGGCCAAGTCATTAAGCATGGCTAATCAGTAGAAAAGGAAATTGGGTTTGGTGCGGGGATGTGTCATTGGATATGCAGGCGATTCTCCTTGAGATGTTTGGCCCACAACTTTGGACTCACATACAGCAGTGACCATGAAGATGGCATCAGACCTGGCAACATTTCATTTTTGTATATAGGAAGTTGACACAAGCATCTCCTGGTGGTGTAGTGGGTTACACATTGTGTCCCTAACCTTAAACTCAGCAGTTCGAAAACAGCAGCACTCAGTGAGGGAAAGATGAGGCTTTCTACTCCTGTCAAGAGTTACAGGCTCAGAAACTCATGGGGGCAATTCTCCCCTCTCCTACAAGGTCGCTATGCATCAGCAGTGACTCGATGGCAGGGAGATTAAGTTGATATTACCTATTTTAGAAAACGGTTCTGGTTATTCAATTAAGTAAGGCAGGTGCAGCCCTGTCACACAGGGTTTGTTTAGATAGCACAGTAGTGTCCACTCACTCATTAGCTCAGTGTGTCTGGAAACCCAATGTGTATTTCCACATGGGACAAGTCAGGTTGAAGACACTGAGGATTCGTGCTTTGTTGAGCAAGCCCTGGAATTGCAAGAGTTCTAAAAAGAGGTCAAAGTTCCTGTTTTTATAGCTCTCTCTCTCACACACAGACACACACACACACACACACACACACACGGAGAAAGTGGTGAACTTCACAGAACGTAGTGGGGACTTCACAGAAAGGGGGGTTAATAGCTGTGAACAGGGTTGGGATGGGTCTTGTTCTATCCATTTGAAAGTCTCTAGGCTAAACAGAAATGTCCTGGTGGTATAGTAGGTTCCGTGTTGGCCTGCTAACCACCAGGTCAGCAGTTCTGAATCCACCAGTTCCTCCATGGAAAAAAGATGAGGCTTTCTATTTGAGTAAAGAATTATACTCTCAGAGAGTCACTGGGGCATGTTTACTTTTCCCTATAGGGGCGCTGCCAGTCAGAATGAACTCAGTACAGTATGCAAATAACAAGCTGTGCTAATACCATTCCAGAGAGACAGTGGTGTTCCAGGGACTTTGGTTTCGCCTGGCCCCTGACTCTGAGGAAACATGAGGTCTTCAGGTCCTCTCCTGCTGCTCTTCTTTACCATCCTCCCATATCCTCCTCTGCACTCCCAAGTGGTGGGCATGATTTATAAACACAGAAATCCACTTACTCCTTTGGAAAAGTGGTTTACTTCACCCAAAAATTCGGAGAACTGTGTCGTCTCCCTTTCAAAGTAAATTATACGATGAACATACAATATTGATTGCAGGCATGTGGATTCTTAATCCTCAAGTTCCCATGAAACCCTGCTTTCCATGGCAAATCAGCCCGCCATTTCAGCACGCCAGTATTGCCAGGAGAAAGGAGCCTCAGCAGCCACCACTGCTCCGCAGCCTGCTTTTCACGGTCACACGGGGATGTCAGAGTGCCCCACACCTCGTGCACTTGACTCAGTGCTTGCCTGCAGGGGTTGCATTTCGTTAGAGCCCAACAACTTCCGAGCATTGGCAAATTCCCTCAACCAAAGGTGGGCAGTGGCCTCAAAATGTCACCAGTCATTAACCACCAGCAGGGTTGCGTTATGCTCGTCAGTGCCGTCATGTGCAAGGGGAAAGACAATTCCCACAGGCTGCCAGCTGTGTTTGGGGAGGGAATGCCAAGTGGGGAAGCTGGGGGTCCTCACCCCAGCAGCCACAGTTCCTGGCTCCAGGCCCTGCCCCAGGCTGTGCCAGGACGAAGAGCCTGGACTCTCAGAGACTCCATAGCTCGATTTCGACTCAGGTTGTGTTGTGTTGATCATTCCTTCCCTAGGCTGCCACCCATCTGTCAGTTTGTCATCATGTTGTCATTTGTCTATAGCTGTGATTGATGTAAGCGGTGTCACCAGCTACGATTATAACCAGAGCAAGCCACTCTGGACACGCTTCACCAGAGCATCCAAGCTAGGACACACTGGAAAGAAAGACCTGATGATGTACTACTGAGAATGAGTCCATGGAACCCTATGGATCAAAAGAGAATACCGACCAAACAAGTACTGGAAGAGGAGCACCCTAGGTGGGAAGACACTCACACTATTCAGTGGGAGGACTTCCTGGGTAGTGTTTGACTAGCACCCAGTAGGTCGGCAGTTAAATCCCACCCAGAATCCAAGAGGTGCCTAAGGAAGGTAGGCCTGAAAATCTGCTTCCAAAAGATCACAGCCTTAAAAACCCTATGGAACAGTTCTACTCTGAAATGCATGAGAGTCGCTATGAGTCAAAATGGACCGAAAAGCAGCTAATAACAACAACACTGTATAAAGAACAACACTGCAAGCCCTTAGGACAAAATACAGAGCAGGCACAATAGCCTCGATCCCACAGGATAGGGCAAATTATTTTCCTTTGTACCAGAGACCGGAACTGTACAACGGAATGAAACCCTGCCTGCTCTTGTGTCATCACCACAGTCGTTGGTCCATGTTGAGTCCATTTCTTTAGCCACTGTGGACATCCATCTTATCAACGGTCTTCTTCCCTCTTGCTGCCCCTGTACTTTAACAAGCATTATGTCCTTTCTTAAGAACCAGTCTCTCCTGATAGCATGTCCAATGGATGTGAGATGAAGACTTGCCATCCTCACTTCTAAGGGGCATTCTGGCCATGCTTCCTCCAAGAGGGATTTGCTTGTTCTTCTGACAGCCCAGACGACTTTCGGTATTGTTTGCACATCATTCACATGCATTGATTCTTCTTCAGTTTTCCTTACTCACTGTCCAGCTCTCACATGCATATTGACCATTGAAACTACTTACCTTGAATTCAGAGCTTAGGGTACACTACTCAAAGCCACATAGCTTGTGAGCGGCTGAAACATGTCTGCTGCCAGGATCTGTCCAATTCATTTTATTGAAAAATCATACTCAAAAGGTGCTTTAGGCAACCATATTTTGTCTTTTGACTACATGTCCCAATAATATAACAGGCTCAGACCCTAACATTGTAATGATTCAGCTATATGTCTGAGAGGAAAAAGACCGCCAACCGTAAAACTGATGGGAGAATAGGTACTGACTGTCACCTGCAATGCCATTCCTTCAACAAATATTTATTGAGTGTTATTTAAATGACAACATTTTGCAAAGCTTTAAGAAGACCCAGATGTAGAGAACACAGTCCCTGCTCACAGGAGACTCACAGATACTGCATCAGGGCATTCAGATCAGGGACACCACAGATAGATGCTGAAAGAAAAATCATAAAAAAAAAATAGCAACCACGCACGGAATCCAGGACAGATAAAATCCTCAGGAACAGCAATGGGAGTAGCGATACAGTGGTAGCTTTTTAATCTCCCATCATCTTGCATAGGGGTGGAGTCCAGACTGTCACTCCAGCCATAGCCAGTGAGGTCTCAATGTGGGCATGGCCTTCTCTTGAGGATTCTGGCAACTCCTGTATTCTTTCCTGGGGGTGAGAGACACCCATGACTTGATATTCCTGCTGACAAGATACATGGATCTACATTGACAGCAGCCAGAGCCTTGAATGGGGAGGAGTCATGTGGAGACCCATGCCACTTTCCACTTCCACTGGGTCCATAAGACATTCCACCGACTGCCCTGTGATCTTCCAGCACTTGGTGTCATTGCATGTGTTGCATAAGTCTGAAAAAAAATTACACACTGTTATTGGATATATGGGTTAATTTCATACTTATGGACGTGGTCTGGACTGGGCTGGGATGTTTTCTTAATATACAATGATTCTTCTATATAAAGCTTTTTTAGGACACATGAGTGTTTATGAATGTGCTTCTCTGGTCAACTCGAACTGACTCAGATACCATGAGGGCACAGGGTGGCTGTGTAGGGAATGGGAGGAAAAGGGAACTGATAACAATGATGGATTTAGAACACACACACACACAGCCTAGGGGCCGATTAACAGAAATATGGGTAGAGGGACACAGAAGACAGTGTGTATAAAGATATTAATTTATATATAATTTAGTAAGGGTGTGAGGGTTGAGAAAAGAGGTAAAAAACAGGAGCTGATATCAAAGGGGTCAAGTAGAATGATAGTGTTTAGAAAATGATGGTGGCAGCATATGTACAAACTCGCTTGATCTAATTGATTTATGGATTGTTATATTATCTGTCAGAGCCCCCATTAAAATGTGTTCTTTTTTTGATAACAACATAAACTCACTGCCATGGAGTCAATTTTGACTCAGTATAGAACACCCCCTGTGGATTCCTCGCTTGCTATTCTTTAAGGAAACAGAAAGCCTTTTCTTTCCCCTGCAGAGTGGCTGGTGGTTTCAACTATTGACTTTGAGATTAGCAGGCACCATAGCACCATGATTCCTAAGGATGCTGATAGAAAGGGAGAACCTTGTGGAACATAATTTAAAATTCTTTAACTATCTAGACTTACTTAACTGGAAGAGTCCCAGAGACTATGACCCTGAGTTACTCTTCAAACCTTGAATTGAAACTGTCCCCTGAAGTCATCTTTAAACTAAATAACAATTTAGCTCTTAAAGGATTGCATCCTTGAGTATTGCAGTCTTTAAAAATCAGCACAAATCTAAATGGGCTACAGATAATTCAAAATATATGTGAGAGGGTTGTGGCAGAGAGATTAAGTAAAAAGAAACACCTAGAATAGAAAGAACAAGAATGTTAATTCAATATGAAGAGTGTGACCAATGTCACTGAACATTGTGTCCAGAAAGGGTTGAAATGGAACAGATTTTGCTTTGTATGTTTTCACATATCAAAATTAAATATTAGTAGAAAAAGAGAGAGACTCGCATCTGTTTGAGGCAGACTACCAAATACTGGGTTATATATAATGCTAAGTATTGAATATTATCCCGTTTTCATATGGCAAGTATGGAAAGCCAAGGATGGAGTGAGTCATTCACAGGGGAGATGGCATTTGAATGATCCAGGAATATGGCTAAAGAAGATGCTCATTCCCGTGTTTCCACTGGGTTCGCAAAAAAATCAGCAAATGAATGTCAAATAACCCGTCTCACCCTCTAAGTCAGAGCTGTGCAACCGAACTCTCTTCTATGATGAAAATGTTCCAGAGAAGTGATTCTCAACCTGTGGGTCGCGACCCCCATGGGGAGGGGGGTCGAACAATGCTTTCACAGGGGTCATCCGATTCATCACAGTAGCAATATTATAGTTATGAAGTAGCAACAAAAATAATTTTATAGTTGGGGGGAGCACCACATATGAGGAACTATATGAAAGTGTCACAACATTAGGAAGGTTGAGAACCACTGTTCTAAAGGCATGACATTCAACCTGGTAGCTACTACATTTTATCAGGAAAGACCAGTCCATGGAAAGGGACATCATGCTTGGTAAAACTGAAGGTCCACAAGAAAAGAGACTGACCATCAAGGAGATGGGCTGACACCATGGCTGCAACAATGGACTCCAACCTAACAACCATGGCGAGATTTGGCACAAGATCAGGCAGTGTCCTCAAAGTAACATCCTTGATCTTCAGTCTTTTTAAAAGATCTGTTGTAGCACATTTAGCCAATGCAACGTGTCATTTGATGTCTTGACTGATGCTTCCTTGAGCATTGATCTGGCTTAGGGTTTAAAAATTCCCCTTGGCTTCTCAACCATACAGGAGGCCCACACAGTGATCATCTTTCCTCACTACACAGAGTGTCATGCCCCACTCACATTGGTCTCCTTGCTGTTCCAGGAAGAAGCTTGGAGAACCCAATCACAAGGCCTTTTGCACTGACTGTCTCCTACCTGGAACACTTTCCCCACCGCCACATGGCCACTCCTGTGTCTTCCTGCCTTATTCAAGTACTGCACTGTCAATGAGATCTTCCTTGGCTGCGATGCACTACTTGCCCCAAGTTTCCCATCCAGCGCAGTTTAGTGAGAAAAATCTCACTGCTACCTGCAGGGGGGGAGCCTCGGCACTGGCATCTCAGAAAATGGAGCATAATCAGAACAGAATTGTGACCCTACATCTCATGCTAAAACGCTGCTAACTGCAAGATCTAAACCACCACACAACCAGCCACTTCTCAGGAGAAAGGCTGAAAGTTAGTCTCAGAAACCTACAGGGGAAGTTCTACCCTGTCTTATGAGTCAGTATCAACTCTATGGCAGTAAATTTGCATTTGGGGGGGGGGCGCGTTCTAAGGAGCTCTGGGTCACATACCCTGATCAATCCAACTGGCAGCTGCATCAGCTGGCTAAGGCTTCAAAAGACTGAGTAGGTAACCCAGAGCTCAGTGCTGTTGGCAGAAACTTGTGGGGGGTCAGAAGGACTTGAGGTGATGGTGTCCTTCTCAGTGGCCTCAGATAATCTTCTCCCCGGTCTGGGCATCAGCATCTTCTTTGCAAAATGGGATGATTGCATTAGAGAACCACTAAACTCCTACATACCTGAGCAACCAGGAAGCAATTGTGAATCCTGGAGAGGAGCAAAGACTGTGCTGGTGGCTCTGCAAATCTTGGGAAGCTTGGATCCGATGCGGCTGGAACTGTCCACTGCGAGGCACCAAGAATCCCGAGAGCTGTAGTTCAGGTCTCCCCCTTGCCTGTGTACCATGGAAGATTTAATAAATGTTCTCCTCATGCTACCTTTAGGATCCTTGGTTGCAAAGTGGCAAAATCCCTTCACATTGGCCTGTTAACTGCAGGGTTGGCAGTTCAAACGCACCTGCTGCATTCCTGTAGGAAGGGCAGGTTTCAACTCCCACAAAAAATTGTTGTTTCAGAAATCCACAAGGACAGTTGTATCCTGTAACTATGAATCAGAACTGGCACAATAGCAGTGCGTGAGTGAGCTTTAAACTACATTTGAGACTGTGGTCTAATTTGAATTCCCCTACCTGTCTATTGGGTGTCATGGGAAGAGAGTAGATAGGAGAAAAAAGGGTAGGAGGCAGTGAGGGAGGAGGGTAGAATGTACTGGAGTAACACATTCTGGCAGAAAATTGTGTGTATGTGTGTGTGTGAGTGTTCTATTGTAATTCACACAGATTATGGGTGGGGGAGGGAATTGAAAAAGTAAATATCCATGAAAAAGAAAAAATTTTTTTCTTTGGTGATTTTCCTTTTGTTGAGCTAAGGGATGGAGAATGTACTGCATGGGCGTGACCAGCCACTGGACCGGTGTGCTGTTAACACACCCTCCTGCCTTTGCATGCTGGGGGCCTCTCTGTAAACAGAAGTGACTTGTGACTTCTGATTTCCTGGGGCTCTAAAGAGAACCCGAGAATAGAAGTTCTAAATCGTGAACAAAGGAGAGACAAAGGGTTAATGAGAGGACAGAAGTTTGAAGTTTCATTGAATGAACACAGCGCCAGCATCCAACAAACATGCCAAAGGCTGAACTCTGCCCGGAAGTAATGAATGAGCACTGCCTTTAGCCCGTGTCCTCACTCTCCCCGTCTCCTGCACTCCAAGCCAGCCTCACTAAGAGTAGTCAAAGGTGACATGGTGGTCCTTTCATCTCTCTCTGACCCCTCACGCTGCCTTCACCTCTATGCAAGTTGCTTCATCCTTCCCCCTTCTCCCTGATCTTCCTCGTGGAAAGATCTAATTCATAGTAACTGGTAAAAGTCAGTTAGCACACAAGAAAGAAGACATCTCCTTCCTCAGCCTATGCTGCAGAAAAGGAAACTCGGGCTTGAGCTCATTTGCCCAACTGTCAAAGGTCCCATCACGGGCAGGGCCATGATGTGAAAATTCAAGCAAGCAGCCCCAGAGCCAGAGTTCCCAACCCTCATCCACTGCAGTTCAAGTTCATGGGGTGAAGTGGTGAAAAGCTAACCAGAAACTGAGAGTCGATGTAGATACCCAAGGCTTACTTGCCAGGGCACTCACTCACTGCCATTGAGTCAATGCTGACTCATAACAACCCTATGGGACAGGGTAGAATTCCCCTGTGAGTTACTGAGGATGTATCTCTTTATAGGAATAGAAAGCCCCATCTTTCCCTTGTGGAGTGGCTAGTGGTATTAAACTGTTGCACAAAGCATAACCATGACACCATCAGGACTCCAAAACATGCCAGGGCAATCAATGGTTCTGTGAGATCTCTCAGGATAGAGATATACCTTGCCACTTGGCTACACACGAGAAAGCATTCACCTCCAAGCCTAGTTTGTGATCCAAGTGAGTTTTATGATAATTAGAAGAAGTTTCATGTTTTTAAAGGCACCTGCAGGGCTCTTCAGAAATGTGCATCTCCTTAGAAGCTTCCCTGAAAGTCACGAGGTCTGCTCTGTGCTCCTGCCTTTTAAATTACTCCCAGAGGTGGGGCGTGCTGGTGACCCTGGTTGAACTCATTGGCTGAACTGAATTCACCTGAGCTTGGTGGGCCAATTCAGGTGCAGGACACACCCAGGTGTACCTCCCCTTCCTGGCTGGGAACCTGAGCCTTTGAGCATGCGCAGTGTACCACTTGCTCATGGGACAAAGGCTCAGACTGCTGACCATGCGTAATGGATGCCTCAGTCCCTAAGCTAAACTACCTAGTAGTTCCAAAACCCCACTGCTATGTAGTGTTCATGAACTTTGGCAGGAACACATCCTTACCACGAAGAATCCTGGTGGCCCAATGGCTAAGCACTTGGGCTTTAGACCGCGGTCAGTAGCAATACATGAGAAAAAGGTCTTGCCATTGTAAACATTCCACCCCACTGCCATCAAACGCAAAGGACCTCTGGTGATATGGCGGGCTACTCACAGAGCTACTAAATGCAAAGTCAACAGTTCTAACCCACCAGCTTCACTGTTGGAGAAAGATGAAGCTATCTATTCCTATAGAGACATAATATCTCAGAAATCTATAGGGAAAATTCTACCCTGCCATGGACTACTAAACGAACAACCTAATCTGTCTTGGAATAAGTCAGGCCAGAGTGCCCTTGACAGAATATATGGCAAGATTTTGCCTCCCAAATATGTTGGACATATTGCCTGGAGAAGGACATCCTGCTTGGTAAAGTGGAGGGGCAGCACAAAAGAGGAAGGCCCTCAACGAGCTGGATTGACACCGTGGCTGCATCAATGGACTCAGGCAGAGAACAAATGTGATGATGGTGCAGGACCTGGAAGTGTTTGGTTCTGTTGTGCATAGGGTCACTTTGGGTCAGAAACCACTCAATGGCACCCGACAGCAACAACAACAAGTATATAAGATCACCATGAGTTGGAATCAACTCGATAGAAAGTGGGCTTTGGGTCTGTCATGGAACCAACCCTGGCTCATAGCGACCCAATCATGGGATTCTGAGGCTGTAAATCTTCATGGGAGGAGAGGGTCTCATCTGTCTCCTGCGGAGCAGCTGGTAGGTGTGAACCCCTTACTTTGTGGTTGACAGTCCAACACTTCCCTTAAAGTACCCCCCGGGGCTCCTTTGGTAATGATGACAGACTAGGAATCCCAATGGGGACATTTCGACTCTGTCACATGAAGGCATCCTATGCAGAATGGGCTCAACGGGAACTAACACCAACCCCACCACTTTTAACACCATCCCAACCTTACAGACTTTGCTAGGCTCTTGAAGGAATTGACTTTTTGCACTTCCACTGAGCGAGCTATGAGCATGCATGCCAACACGTAACTTCCGGTCCTGAACTAGGGATCAGCTGCACATGTAAGGATGTGCTTCTAATGTGGAAGGAAATAAAGAGAGGGGATCTGGAAGCAGGAAAAGCCAGGAAGCAGGAGTCACTTAGGCAGACCCCTTTCCTAAACCAACTTAATTAGCATATCACAGATCCTGGCTCAGAGGTGATGTTCAAAGAAGAATTGTTGACTGAATACACAAGGGAAGGAACAGAATAAGTAAACACAGAAATGTGCTAATGACCAAATTGACTCACAGTTCTGACCCTGCTCTTCTTCTTCCAGGTTCTTCTCTAGTTGCTAATGGTATTTGCTCGAACTCTCACAAGCACAAAAGGAGCCCTGGTGGCCTAGCAGTTAGGCAGTGGGCTGCTAACCACCAAACTAGCAGTTCTAAATTAGCAGGCATTCTGAAGGAGAACAACAAGCTGTCTGCTCCTTTAAAGAATTACAGTCTTGGGAATGCACAGTGGTAGCTCTACCCTGGCCCATAGGGCTGCTCTGAGTCTGACTCGACTGGACAGCAGTGAGTATGGGTTTGGTTTGGTTTTCACAGGTACCCCGATCCGTTGGTGGTCTTGGTAAATTGCACACGCTGGTTCAGTGGACCTTGTGTAGGGCTTGAGAATTTGCACTTCTAACAAGCTCCTGATGTTGCTAGTCTGTGACCATATTTGGGGTGGCAAAGCTCTGGACTACCCGGGTCTTCCTGGTGGCTGCTGTCACAGCGCAAGTTCCCAAGAGTGCACCGCTACTCATTTCTTTGGAATGATTTGGACTGAGTTTTCCCAGCCATTTCATCATGGTTTTTGGCTATTTGTTCCATGACACTGAAAAGTTTGGACCTGACATACGCAGCTCAGGCTGTATTATCTATCTTCTCTGCCCTCTTGGATTGGAGATGGATCACCTATGAAGCGATGAGGGAAAGAAGGGTTGGGTGTCCCCGGGTAATGTGAACAGTTAGCGCGCTCAACCACTGCTGATTAAAAGGTTTGTGGTTCAAATCCAAGGCCCCTCAGGAGAAAGGCCTGCTGATTGACATCAGAACGACCAGCCTTTGAAATCTCTGTGGGGTCCCGTGGTGCTGACCCACACGGCGTCACCGTGAGTTGGAATGGACTCCTCAGAAACGGGTTTAGTAAGCAGCACAAAGAGGAAACTCCTTGGTGAACTGGAGGCCACGGTAGCTGAAACCATGGGCTCCAACATACTACCCCTGAGGCTGGCAAAGGACCGGGCAGTGCTGCCTTGTGTTGCAAAGAAGGTCCCTGTGATGTCAGAATGACTGGACAGCACTAACAACAACAAAGGATGTCAGGGCCCTTCACTTCCCCAGACCACTGACCAGGTTCAAAGACCCGCATGCGAGTAGTTTCACAGTTAGACGTGTTTAGAAAAAATAATGTTTGCAAAAGTAAAATCTTGGTTTACATTTTACAGAGCATGCACAATTAGTAGAACTCTTAAGGTCCACCGGAACCTCTTTAGGGTCCCCTCCAGTTGCTCACCACCGATAAGTCGATTCTGACTCATATTGATCCTACAGGAGAGGATAAAATTTCCCCTGTGGGTATTTCTGAAACTGTAGCTCCTTATGGGAATAGAAAGCCTCCTCTTTCTCTGCAGCTGGTGGGTTCAAACTGCCAACCTTGTCTTTAGCAGCTCAGGACTGACTTGTATCTCTATGAAACCAAAATCTACCTCACTGCCAGGGAGGTGATGCTGACTCATAGTGACCCTATGAGGCAGAGTAGATCTGTCCCTGTGAGTTTCTGAGACTGTAACTCTTTATAGGAGTAGACAGACTCTTCTTCCCACGGAGTGGCTGGTGGTTTCAAAGTGCTGACTTTGGAGTTAGCAGCCTAACATGCAAACACTATTACACCAAAGCTCCTTTTGTACCCCTATAAGTAGATAAATATATCTCTTATATCTGTGTTTCAACCAAAGGCATGGCTATAGAGGAAAAAAGGCCATGAGTGTCAAGAATGATTTGAAAATGTGGAGTTCTTTTGGGAAAGGATATATATATATACTTGTGTATACAAATATAATTCTGACGGCAAGAGTGGTCAGGAGTTGGACTGTTAATCTCAAGGTCAGCAGTTTGAATGACCAACCGCTCCTCTGGAGAAAGAGGAGATTTTCTACTCCTCTAAAGAATCACAGTCTCAGAAACCCACGGGGGCCATTTTACTCAGTCCCATGGGCCTGTGAGTTGGAATGGACTTGATGGCAGTGAGGGCATGTAAATATGCAAACACCCACCTCGGACTTAGGGTTTAACCTGCTCCCTCAGCCCCGTGAGCATCTGCATCTGCAGCCATGGACTTGGCCTTCTGTGAAGAACCCATTAATGCACCGCCACAAAGAGAATGAGTTTCCTCTGTGTCAGTCCATTACCCTGCCAACGTTCAGGATGGAGCCAACACCCTTGGTCTCGCAGAGAAATTGGCTCAACATCCCCCTGATGTGGTTGCATGACATAGGCAACTCATGCAATGCACTGCATGTGCTCTATTTAATGCACTATCACCAACAAGTCTACATGGGTGGTAACTCTGAAAACCTTGCCCAAACAGCTGGCTTCACCAAAGTATATGGAATCCTGTGGAGTCATCGACCAGTTCGACTCTGCACTGGCTGTACATTGGCATTGCCAAGGGGGCTTTCTCACTGAACGTGACCTGAATCCTGCTTCCACTAAGCCTTGCTTCATTGGCCTGGGATGGCGCCAGGCAAATGGGAGGCTGGAAAGCTCCTAAGGGATTCCAAAGTATGACCAAGGGTGAACACTACTGCTTTTGGCCATCACATCCGGGAAGGCCCTTGGGACTTTGCCACTCAAAGTATCATAGGTCAAGGAACCAGCAACATCAGCATTAGCTTCTCCCACGCTAATGCCATCGAGTTGATGCTGACTCATAGTGACCCTACAGGATAGGGTAGAACTGCCCTTGTGGGTTTCCCAGACTGTCACTCTTGCCTGGAGTCTACAGCCTCATATTTCTCCCAAGGAGTGGCTGGTGGTTTAGGACTACTGTCCTTGTGGTTAACAGCCCAAGAGTACCAGGGCCTCTAGAACTGCTGGATCCTAGACCCCACCCTGAACCCACAAAATCAGAATCTGCCCCCCAGCCCGATTTCCAGGAACCTGGGTAAGTGCATGTATGTGAAAATTTAAGAAATACTTCCTTAGAAACCATTACTTTCCAGAACAAACTCCTCCTGACAGAGGTGCAGAAATGGAAGCCCATTAGGCCATGCTCGCCTAGAAGCAATTGGAGGTCTCAGTGCTCCTATATCCTGGCTGTCATCCAGATTTCCTTATTCTCACCTGGACTGTTGTCACTGCAACAGGTATTGGTGAGTCCTCAGCACGAACAGCCCCAAATTAGGTCTAGAGACACAGCTCCCATTTCAGAGTAGTACAATCCACAGTTTACTGTAGAGTTTCTGGCTTTTACTGGCTTGGGTTAGGGTCTAGTGGGAAACGCATCTTAGCAACAGCCATTATGTATTCTGGATGTGCACAATGAGTTTGTCTTGAGGCATATTTATGTCTGATGTTGTTATGTATTCTCTTTCTATCGCATGCAACGTTATTTCTTTGAAAATTTATATTTGCTTTTAATTATCCACACTTATAAGTGATTTATAGCTAGGTCTGATCGATTGGAATCAGATGACCACGCCTGGATTAACCGTGGGTCCTGGTGACCATTAGGCACTTCTTTCCATGAATGATATTTTCACCTGAGTGAATGCATTCACGACTTTTCTTCTCTTAAGATAAATAAGCAGGTGGGTATAATTTTGCTATGCTGGCACTTCCTTGTGCTGTTTTAAGTTCACCCAGCAATTTTTAAAAAGAGAAACATATTACAACTGTCACACACTTTATAATTCATGTGGAAAAACTTGGGGGAGAGCTAAATAGAGGTGACCCGTGGTGCAGTCTTACTTACTGCTTGTTAGAAGGTACTGAAATCTTATATACATAAACACTAGAAACCAGGAGAGAAGAAATTGTGGTTCCATGGCAGAATTCTCACTAGCCATGCAGGAAATTTGGGTTTGATTCTTGGCCAGTGCGCCTCCTGTTACAGCTACCACCTAACTGCTAGTGGAGGCTGGCATATTGCTATGATGCTGAACAGATTTTAGCGAGGTTTTCTGCCTACAGACAGACTAGGAGAAAAGGCCTGGTAAACTCCTTCAATCCATCAGCCACTGAAAACTCCCAGCTGACAAGGGGTCAAATCTACAACCCATTGAAGGAATGGGGCAGGACCAGTGGGCA
The DNA here is from genome assembly GCF_050624435.1 of Tenrec ecaudatus. Taxonomy (NCBI): domain Eukaryota; kingdom Metazoa; phylum Chordata; class Mammalia; order Afrosoricida; family Tenrecidae; genus Tenrec; species Tenrec ecaudatus. The sequence goes on along the minus strand of NW_027457555.1, from coordinate 1,582,185 downwards.
TTGAGTTCTGTAGCACATGGAGTCCGCATGAGTCAGGAGCTGGCTGACTTGAAGGCAATTGTCCACAGCACTCTCTAGTAAGGCAGTGGTTGGAGCACATAGGCGTCCTTCATGTGGCCCCATGATCATCAAGCCTTAAGTCATGCAACCAACTCTGGGAAATGAATGATGCCCGGGGTACCAGGGATATTTGAAGGACCTGGTGTAAATTGGTTCAGCCCGAGGGAGTTCTGGAAACCACCGAGGTAAGCTACCTGCTGATACCACTAACTTAGCTCCAGTGCGAGTGGATGGGTGTCTGCGCATGTACCCAGCCACCATTAGTGCGTTTTTTGTTGTTGTTGTTGTTGTTGTTGTTGTTGCCGTTCACGTCCGTAGAGTCGATGCCGATTCACAGTGACCCTATATGACAGGGTAGAATTCCCCCCGTGAGTTTCTCACACTGCGACTCTTTACGGGAGTAAAAAAGCCTCATCTTTCTCTTGAGGAGTGACTGGTGGTTTTGAATGGTTGATCTTGCCATTAGTCCATTGCGTAACCAGGTGCTGTCAATTTGGTTCCAACTCATGGCCACTCTATGTACAGCAGAACAAAACAACACGCTGCCCTGCGCATTTCTCACAGTCATTCCTACATTTGAGCCACTGTGTCAACCCATCTTGTGGAGGTTTGTCCTCCTTTTGGCTTGACCAAGCATGTTGCCCAACTCCAGGGACTGGTCCCTCCTGATAACACCCAAAGTACATGAAGCCAAATGTCACCATCCTCGCTTCTAAGAATCAATCTGGCTGTAGTTCTTTCAACATAGATTTGTTTGTTCTCCTAGAAGTTCCTTGGTGTATTCAATATTCCTCACCAGGACCATATTTCAAATGCATCAATTCTTCTCATGGGTCTTCCTTATGCATTTTCCAGCTTCCACATGAAAACAATCATGCCTTGGGATAGGATATTCTTGAGTTTTTAAGGTGGCAAAGTCACCTTGGTTCAAAAAAATGTTTAAAAGGCCTTTTGCAGCAAATTCACTGAAAGCAATTTATCCAGTGATTTCTTTACAGATATTTCTATGAGCGTTTGTTGTGGATGGGTCCAAGTAAGATGAAATGCTTCATCATTTAAATCTTTTCTCTGTTTATCATGTTGCTTATTGGTTCAGTGTTGAGGATTCTTATTCTTTTAACCTCGAATTGTAATCCATACTGAAGACTATCATCTTTGAACTTCATCAGTAAGTGCTTCAACTCCTCTTCCCTTGCAGCAAGCAAGGCTGGTTGCCTGCATATCTCAGGCTGTTCTCAAATCTTCCTACAATCCTGAAGTCTCCAATTCAGCCATTCAAAACTCAAAACAGCTCAATGCCATGGAAGTCAAGTCAATTGTGACTCCAGCAACCCTGTAGGCCAGGGAAGAACCTCCCGGAAGATTTCCAAGGCTGTAAGCTTTGTGGCAGCACATGGTCACATCTTTCTCACTCGGGATAGCTGGTTCATTCCAAGTGTTGCTCTTTCGGTTAACAGTGAAGTGCTTAAACATTGCCCTACCTGGATTCCAAGTGTGAGCTAGCAGCCACAATTTTCTTCTGAGACCAAAGGGGTTGTTAAGTGTGAATTCTCGACCAAGGGTGGTCCAGCAGACCTGCTCAGTATTCGCCCAGGTGCAAAATCCATCTGGAGGATGCATTGTCATTATTTTTAATCACATAACACACCCAGGTGTAGCAGCAACCCAGCTTTGTAATATCACCCTGGTTTTGATAAATATGTACCATTCCTTGATAATGCTTCCAAATCCTTTAATATCCTGCAGCTCAGTCCCTGATGTCTGGCTGTAACAAAATGTGTGAAGAGAGACCATATGTCAATAAACTCTCCCCGTCTGCCTCAACTCAGCGCATAATCAGCTCCAAGGTAAAATGCATGGTAAGTCAGTTATGCGCTGGCGGGGAGGGCAAGGGGCCCCTTTCAGGTTTGTCTTCTGATGAAGCTGACCAAAAGGACTTCTTATTTCAGCCTATTAGAAGAGTGAGAGTTGCCCCCCCTCCCTCGCCATTTTTCTTTTCTTTTCCCTTTTTGTCCCTTCCCACTTGGAGGGACAGCCTGCTCTGCTATTCTGAAAGGGTTGTCTGTTATTTGCTGCGCTCTCCACTCCATTAAATCACCTTTCCTCACATTAAATACAGGTCTTCAGCGTGGTCAGAGAGCTTTGCTCTGAGGGATAATGATATAATGAGGATGACGTGCATGAAAAATCATTTTTCAGCTCAATCCCAGGCAGACCACGGGAAAGCATGAAATGGGAAGGGAGAGAGGTGTACCTCACTTTAGACAAGAGCCAGGCTTCTGAGGGGGGCAGTCTAGACCTGGAAGGCTGCAGAAGGCTTCTTTACATCACTCACTCATTCACCCATTCATTCAACCAGCTTGCTACTTACTTATTAAATGCCAGACCTTGGGGCTCTCTCACTGAACAAAAGAGACAAAAATCCCCCTTCTGTCAAGAAGCTTCCATAAACGGAGGCATTCAAACACTTCCTAGAGAATGTGTTTAAAGTCCAATTTACACAAAAGCAGAAGAAGAGACTGATGCGAGGGGTTTCACATACACACATGTTCATATATGACTCCCATTGCAGTGACAAAGTGTAATACTCTTCCAGGAGACACTATTCATTGGAGTTAAATTGCTCCCCCCAAACCCCTGAGCTCTCTCTCTTTTTTTTCTTTCTTTCTGAGAGCAATTGCCCTTGGAAGGGATTAGCTGTTATCACTCTCTAGCACCTTAGTGTGAAAATTATTTATTGGCTCCTTTTCCTGCCTAGATAGGAGGGGCCTTCAGGGTTGCTAAAAGCCAGAAAAATCCCAAAAAAGGCAGCAACAAGAGAGGCAGAGGACAATTGGGGCCAGTGTTTCTCATTTGAGTGGGGGGGGCATTTGTTAAAGATGCAGATTACACACACATACAGCACACACACACTTCCCTGCCGCCCCCCCCCAATATGGCCCTACTAAATAAGGATCCTACCCCACCATCTGTCCAATAGCCCCTGAACTGGCCTTTCCCATGAAACAAGCCAGGACCATTGAAAGTGACTCTTTAGGCAAAAGACCTGTGACTTAGGTTTTCCAAACCAGGATAAAGCCCATTAGTTAAGCACTTGCATATTAACCAAAAGGTTGATGCTTCAAACCCACCCACAGGTTCCTAGGAAAGCAGGCCTGGTGATCTGTTTCTGAAAGGGCACAGTCTTGAAAAGGATCCCTGGTAACATATTGTCCTGCTAGCCATAAGGTCAGCAGTTCAATACTACCAGCTGCTCTGAGAGAAAGCTGAAGCTTTCTACTGTACAGATGTATAGTCTCAGAAACCTACCATGGCAAGTATACTCCGCTGCCATGAGTCAGAATTGACTCAATGGCAGCAAGTGAGTGGATGGGCAGGGATTGATTGGGCACCAACTAACACTAAGAACAACTATTTTGGGTGGTAGTGACATTCTTCTGCTTTATCTAGAATTTGAACTCTCAGCGTCATTAACAATGGAGGCAACAGACAAATAATTATAAACTACAGAAGGGTAAAGAGAAGCTAAAGAAGTTACTTCTGTTTGGGGTTTAGTTGTGTGTGTTTTTTTTTTAGCAGAAAATATGAACTATGAAGGAGCAGGGACTTGCTGGACTTAAATATAAACTGTAAGGTCTCTCTCCGGGCTAGAGTTACATCTCAGTTCTTGGCTCTGCATGAGAAAGAATTCACGCCAAAGCCTGGCTCGTGATCCAAGTGAGTTTAATGAAAGTTAAAAGAAGTTTCAGGTTTTACGCGGCACCCCTAGGATTCCTCCCCACCTTGTAGCCTGGCAGAGACTGCTCGAGGTCACGCAAAGATCTCTCTCCTAAGTTTTCCTCCAAAAAAAAGACCTGTCTCATGTTCTTTCTCAAGTTCTCTCCCCAGTTCCTGTCCCCAGTTTTTCCTTTCTCCCCCTCACTCCTGCCTTTTCAAGGATTCCCGGGGGGAGGCATGGTGAATGACCCCAGGTCGATCCCATTGGGCTGATCCAGGTTTAACGCCCATCCGTACCCACCAGCGGGAAAACCTAGGCTTTTGTTCTATGCTTGGTTCTCCTGGGCATGCGTCAATGGACATCTCATTCCTGCCTATCTGCCTAACAAAACCTATTTTTTCAACCCCAAGTCTTTCTTGCCAAAAAATAATGTCCCATAATAGGAATGGCATGAGCATGGCTTCTGCGTTGGATCAGATCAAGAAGATAGCTTTCATGCCCTGTACTAAGATCACAAAAGAATGTAATCCAGTGCCTTATAGACAGTCTCGTGTACACAAAAGGTTTTCTAAGAGTCTAAATAGGCTGAATTGCAGCCTAAAACAGAGAGGGACCCATTTCAAAGAGATGTGGGGACACGGCTTTCATAAAATGGAATGCATCATGTAATCCAGTGCAAGGGAAACCCACTAACTTTGGGAAGGAACTGCATTGGCTTGGACTAAACAGCCAGAGATAGTGCTACATAAAAAGAAAGAAGATGATTGATAAAGCAACCCAGACATTATTGTGGAAAAGGAAAAGGGACTTAGAAGACAATCAAAAGCTACAAGGAACCTCTCTTAGGGAGAAGTCTTGTGGTTTCAACTTGTGTGCTCTGGGGGATATTTGGCAGTCACATATTAAAATGTGCATTCAATTTAATCCCTTTAAGGGATTTTGCCACTGGGCCTACAGCCCAACTATCCTGACAAAAAAAATCTATCTTGAAAATCACCCTGCTGTGAGGAAGCTAAAGGCAAGCACATGATACGATCACATGGAGGGAAATTGGGGAGCCAATGCAACAGCAAGAACCCAGGCCCTAGACCTAGGCCCTAGACCTATGAACCAAAGCAAACCCATCTTGCCGGGTCTCGCTGCTTGAGCTGGTGGCCAATGCCGCGTGGAGTGGAGATGTGCTGCCCCAGCCAAACCTTCCTCAAATTACAAAATTATGAGCAAATAATACACCGAGGGGGATTGAAAGTCACTAAGCAGCAATAGGTAAGTAAAACATATGGGCCTACCATTACCTATCTGTAAAGAGTCTTTGGCAACTGGTTTATGGAAGACACAGGCCCTGATTACCTCCCATAACACGTATTCTTTATCATAGCCACGGACACTCATGGAAACATTAAAGTTGTGCTTGAGAGAGGAAAAGGTGAGTTAAGAACTGAGAAAGATGGTCATGTGGCCTGGATATTGCTCAAACACTCCATTCTCCTTGGTCTCTTGGAAGAAGTAGAGGGATGAGAACCCAAAGCTGTAAACATTGTGTGGATTAGAAACGTGTTAAGTTTGGCGTGAGGGCTGAAGGCCCAGGTTGGTAAAATTATTTCTGTGGGATTTTCTAGAACCAGAGCTGCTCTGAGGCCCACACTGGAGAGAATGCCATGGTCATTACCCTTGTATGCTTTATTTTGGCTGAGTCCCTCCCCCATCATGTGTCAGGGCTTACCCAGTGCCCCTTCTCAGCCCTGATACACGGTGTTGCCAAAATGGCTCAGAGATGTTAAGCAATCTGATCAAGGTTATGTGGCTTAAGGTCAGTTACAGAGCCAGACACTGAAATGCAAGAAGACTGACTCCTATGCCCAGACCTGGGACAAATCTCTCTGACAGAGCTGGGTAGATGCCCCTAAACATCCGTCTTGTGTGTGTGTGTATTTGTGTGTGTGTGTGTGTATGTGTGTATCCACATATATATGTTGGGTTTATTTTTCATCAACATAATTAGAGTACTTTCTATCCAATTAAAAAATGAATTAAGCCAAGGTTGGTGGTTTACAATTTGCACAAGTGCCTTTATGAACTATCATGGTTTACTTTCTTTCATTGGGAGGCAGCTCCAAGCTTCAGACCTCTTCACTCCCCAGGTGAGGTGCTACATCAGACCAGAGTCAGAGGAAAGGATTGACCAGAAAGAGTCAGTTCACTGAATGAGGTTCCTTTGAAAAGGAAGCCAAAATGGCCCTTAAACTCATGGCCATCAAGTCAATACTAGCTCATAGTGAGGGAGCCTGTTGAACAGGATCCTATGGTACAGGGTAGCTCTGTCCCTGTGACTCTCCAAGACTAACTCCATGGAAGCCGAAAGCACCATCTTTCTGCCACAGGGATGATGGTGGTATCAATTTACTGGCCTTTGGGATGTCAGCTCAAATTGTAACCACTGTGCCACAAGGGCCCTTAGTCAATCTAACAGGTCTGGCAAAATGTAGAGCCAGACATTATATACTGAAAATGGCTCACCACCACCACCACCACCAAAGGCTGGCTTTCTGGTGGGGTCTTCTGCTATTGACTGGTCCTCTGTTGTGGCCCTCCTCCTTTCAGGGATGCACATTCTGGCACTTTTATCAACCACATCTTGGTGCCCCAGATTTCATGCTGTGCTCTTGTCTCGGACCCCAAACTCGAGGCTATTAGGTAATTGTGAGCATAATATGAACATTCTTCCCCCAGCCATTTCATTTGCTCCATTATTTTGGTTCTCATCCATCGGGTAAGGAAATGCGTCTTAGTCTGCCCTTCCCCTTCCTTTGTGCTGAGGAGGTACAAAGGGAAAACTTGTCTCTACTTCTCTTTTGCAGGACAACTTCTACCATATCCCTCCATTATCACCTCATTGCCCTTTGCCAGTCTCTGAGTAGCTAAAACTTTGCATCATTATTAAGGAGCTTTAGTGATATAATGGGTTACTGCTACCACCAGGCAAGTAGTTCAAACCCACCAGCCTCTCCACAGGAGAAAGATGAGGCTTTCTGCTCCGCTAAAGAGTTACAGCTCCAGAAACTCACGGAGGCAGTTTTACTCTGCTCTACAGGCTCACTATGAATTGGAAGCAATTAGATGGCAGTGAGTTTGGTGGGTACGGCTTGGTTTGATTTGGTTTTCTACCATCGTGTTATCAACTCTAAGATGGGAAAGAGTAGACCACAGACCCCAGAGCTCTCTCTCTTGTGTCCCCCAGATTTCACACTCAACAGTGACTTGTCTTGCACTGCTTCTGCCCGCAGCTCTGCACTTTTACTTGAGTCCCCAGGTACTACTGCTGATGAACAAAGTACCCCACCGCAGTGACTTAAAACACCAGTCATTTTCTCATGCTGACAGAGTCTTTGGGTCAGCAATTCAGACAGGCTCCAGCGTATAGTCTCAGCTGGGAAAACACGGAGACTGAGGTGGCTTGATAACTGGGCTGATTTGTTGAAGAACTGTGGGAAGAACAGATTTTCGTATGTGATAGTGATTTGATGGTTGCATCATGAGGGTTCCTTCATTCACATATCTGCATCCCCTCTGCCCACCTAGGTTGGGAGGACTGTCAGCTGCGTATCTACAGGTGGTCTCTCTATGTAGCTCAAGCTTCTTCTTCGCAGCAGCATAGTGAATGCAGGATCATTGGATGTCTTACAAGGCAGCTCAAGACTCAAGTACAAGTGAATAAAGCAGCAACTGCACAGCCTGGCCATCAGCATCACTTACATTGTATTCTATTGGTTGAAGCAGACATCAGTTTACTCATATACAAATAGAAAGGACCCAGATCCCACCTTGTGGTGGGAGGAGTATCTAGATTAGGTGGCAAAGAGTCGACTGGTTGAGAGAGATGACTGGCTACCATCTTGGAAAATTTGATCTCACCCAGTCTGGCCTCTGGTACAATAATTTATATCCTCCCTGCTACCCTTCAATGGCTGATTCCTCCCCAGGCCGCCTTCTAAAACCCCTTCCTCCAGGAAGCCTTCTCTGATTACTCCAGTTCACCTTATCCCCAATTTTATCTCCATCATTTGTATTTAACATTACAGAGTATAATAGTGGTTGTGGTTTTTAGAGGGGGTAATAGTTAATATTATGAGGCAGAATGACTATGCTCACCTAGCAGTTATCAACGTCTGGGTCACAACCCCTTTGGGGGTCCAACAACGCTTTCACAGGGGTTGCCCAATTCATAACGAACCCAGAACTGACCATGTTCCCAAGAGTCTGCTGACCTCAGCCTCTGCCAGTCCATAACTATTCTCTTAGAAGATCTTTTAAAATCGCTTGCAGAGATTCTTCCCTGGCAGAGGGCCTGAAGCAGGGCAGGTACTGAGGGAAGATGTCAAGGCGTGTTGTGATTACGTGCCCTCCAGTTGATTTTCTATGCATGGTGACCACATGTGACAGAGAGGACTTTCTCATTGTGGGGAGAGGGGTTAGGCTGTTATCTCTATGGGAGCAAATCTTCCTCCTGAGTGGGCTCAAATCATCACAACATCAGGGCTCCTTTAATTGGCTGCATAAATACTCACCAAACCCTCTGCCAGCAAGTTGATACCGATGCACAACAACCCTATAGGACAGGGTAGAACTGCCCCTGTGGGTTTCTGAGCCGGTAACCCTTTATGAGAGTAGGAAGCTCAGTCTTTCTCCCTAAGAGTGGTTGGTGATTTTGAACTGCTGATCTTGCCAGTTAACATCTTACCTCGTAACCCCTACAATACCATGGCTCCCTTAGATACTCCAAATAATCCAGGGTGATTCCGGTGCTAAAAGGGAAGAACAAAATGAGATTTAAAAATGGTTTTCATTGTAGGCTCTTAGAGTCCTAAGGACTGAGTTGAGAGTAATGGGGTGGCCGGGATGGAAAAAGGGAGGAGAGCAGGAGCAGAGAGGAGACACACACACACACACACAATATTCACAGGAATATTGGCAATTCTTGGCTGCCAACTGCTTCAAAGCACATCTTCCAGCAGCTTTCAGCAGTCCACTCTACTCAGAAGCAGGGAAGGGCAATGGGGGCAATCACCATGGCCTAGGACCATGGAAGCAGGAAGAAATGCTGAGGTGGGCAGATAACTTTACCATCCTTAATGGGCTACTTAACTCCTTGGGGGAAGGGTAGAGGTGGCGCCAGTGAGGTGCCCCAGGCAGCAGATGGCACTGTTAGCAGCCTTTGAGAAGGGAGGGTGTCTGAGTTTAGGGTGCCCAAGAAGCAGACCTGACATAAGGAAGGAGGCAAGTGCAAGGTGTTTGTTTGGGAGATTCAAGAAACATTGGTAGGGGAATGGGGAAGGAAACCAAGAGTTGGAAGGCAGCCAATATAGGGTGTAGTAGTGAGCCAGCTGACTCTGTGGGCAGCTGGAGAGTAATTCCTCTGGGGAACGTCTGGAAAACCAGGACAATGGTGCTTCCCCAGCTTTCTGTGATGAAGGGCCAGGCTGTTGGTTACCTTTAAAAAAGACTCTTAAAACATCCTAGTGATGTCAGATTCTGAGATCATAGAGGCTTCCTCTTCCTTGCTTGGTCTTGTTGGTATGTGCTATCAAGTTGGCCTGCCTCAAAGCAACCCCCATGTACAACACAAGGAAATGCTTCCAGTCCTGGGTCACCCTCACAATCGTTCTGATGTTTGAACCCATCGTTGCAGCCTCCGAGGCCATCCATCCTGCCAACAACCTGCCTCTTTGTCGCTGGCCCTCCCCTTACTTCTGACCAGATGGGTTCATCCTCTGGCCCCCTCTCTGACAAGGTTCTGCCTTGACTTACTAGGCCTCCACCACCTGACAGTGTTTCCATGCCGAGCATAAGGTTTTCAGTGGCGAATTCCTTTGCAGTGGGCAGCCGATTTTTCTTCATTCTTAGCTTGTCCTCTGTCTGGAAACTCCTAAGCACCCTTTGCCCTTTGGATGACGTTGCTGGCATTGGAAATACCTGTGACATGGCCTCCAGCCTTCCTTTGTGTACCTAGCTGAAAATGGACAGATAATAAACATCTCACAGTTTATCACCGGTTCATGTACCACCCTTGGAGCAGCACTGGTGTAGATCATACATCACTGAGATCTCCTGCACAAGGAGATGGAGCCCTCATGGCTGAGTGGTTATACACATCAGCTGCTCCAGGGGAGAAAAGGTGGCTTTCTATTCCAGTAAAGAGTTAACAACCTCAGAAACCCACATGGGCAGTTCTACCGTGTCATATAGAGTCATTATGAGCTAGAATCAACTCAATGGCAGGAGTCTGAGTTTTGGCTGTCATGTTAGCCAGTGGGGGAAGGTTGGTGGCCAGGGTGTTGGTTTGACTGGGGCACAAGTGGGGAGGGATAAACTCCTCTGTGTGCATTGCACTAGAAAAGTGGCCATTTCCTCTTTCTAGCATGCGATTGAAAAAGAACTGCAGTTAGTGGCAGTTGATAGTCAGCCTGAAAACACTGTTGGACAAAGTGTAGGGTGCCCAAGCATATGCTCCTGAGGGGCCCACCAAGGTCTTTGCCCATCCCGTCCCAGTTAGTGACACTCTGGGCACTTAAGGGAAATGCAAAGACTAGACGAAGTGTCTGGAAAAATGTCCCAGTGTCATGACTTCACTCTGACTAGTTTTAAAGACGGAGGCATTGTGAGGTGGGCCCTACTTTACCTGCTGTGATAGTTACGGTTTATTAACTATCCAGGCCAACAAACACATGTGGGATTAATTGTAGGGCAGGGAGATAAATGCCTCAGTAATAAGCCTCGCCTTTCTCTTTCTCTGGTTTCTTGTTCTCTGATGGTCAGACCAGTGTGCCTTAGCAGTAAAGCCTTAGACATTCTTTACCTCAACTGGTAAGGCTCACTTTCTGTGAGCCATCCCTGAGGAGAAGCCACATGGACCTACCCTGATGCAGCCCTGGGTGCTGGAGAAGCCAAATGAAGACCCCTGCCAGTGCTGATATGCTTATGCGCTCACTGATTCGGCTTTTCTCCTGCACCCGGCATCACTGCATGTGCTTGGTAAGATGGAGGAGGACTTTGTGTATTGGTGGTGACATACAGGCCAATGTTGGACGTGGTGACATACAGGCCAATGTTGGACTTGTGGACTTGGACAGCACTGGGTTGGGAGGTTTTTTTGGTGTGCATTTACCCTTTATTTAAATCTCTCTTATACATATGAGTTTCTGTGGATTTGTTTCTCTAATGTACCCAGACTAATACACCTGCCTAACCCAGTATCAGAGTTCAGTTTTCCTCAAAGTAGTGATACCACTATTGAGATAGTTAAAGTTTATTCTGACAACCTGGCCAACTAACACAGGTGGGGTTAATGGAAGGGCAGAGAGATCAATGGCTTGGTGAGCCTCGCCTTTCTTGTTCTTGGGTCCCTTGCTTTCTGATGGTCAGATTCGGTTGCAGCTGTCTTAGCCAGTTCTCTGCTTCAGGTGGCAAGGCTGACTTACTGCAAGACATCCCTGAGGAGAAGCCACATAGACCTGCCCCGATGCTGTCCTGGGTCCTAGAGAAGCAGACTGGAGATCCCTGCCAGCGCTGAGAGATGCTTACATGTTCACTTATTCGGCTTTCCTCCTGCAGCCGGCACCACTGTGTTTGGTAAGATGGAGGAGAACTTTGTGGATTGGTGTGGGACACATGGGCTAATGTTGGACATGTGGGTTTGGGCAGCACTGGGTTGGGATGTTTTCTTGATGTGCACTTAACCTTTATCCAAAACTGTCTTTTATACATAAGATTTTCTGTGGATTTATTTCTCCAATGTACTTAGACTAACACAACTACTATAAGAAAAGCCAGGACACAAGTTAGCACCCTTGTCAGTTTGGGAATGACACTAAATACAGAAAAGTTATTCTCCCCCATGGCATCTCTGGGTGGCATCCCTGGATGGCACAAACAGTTAAGAGCTCAATTCCTGACTAAAATATACTTCTGAATCTATATGATGGTGCCTCAGAAGACAGACCTGGGGGTCTGCTTCTGAACGCTCACACAGCCTTGAAGCCCCTAGCTAACATGGTTCAGTTTGGCTCTGCACACATGGTAGTTCTGTGACTTGGAATCAACCTCACAGCAACTGGTTTGGATGACAGGTACTCAGTCCCTGAGTTATGACCGGCACCATTCTGACGATTCTGTTATGAGTCAGTCCTGACAGAAGTCAAATATCTCATTATTCTTACCTTTTATTTTCATCTTTACACATCTGACCATCATTAGTTTGTGGGGGTTGAAAACATTGGATATAAACTTACAGCTAGAATGACATCAGAGATATATGCTATAGTATTACATGTAGTGCATGCTACTTATGGGAAATTTTCTAAAAAAGAAAGAAAAGCAGATGGTCATAATGCAGCTCATCTCAACTTGAATACAGCACAAATCAGAGATTGTGTTTTCTGGGTCTTTGAACTGATATGAGCCAATTCAGTTGTGGGCTGATGAAAAGAAGTGAAGTAGACCTGTTTTTAAAAGCTTTAACGATCTCGAAGGCTAAATGGAATGGGGGCAAATATGGTTTAAATCCCTGGAATAGAGATTTGGGAACCTTTCACAAACCTGTTTCATGACACCAATTTACTTCCAACACTGTTGAGAGCGACACACTTTCAATGCAGCAAGTGGTTTGCTGCCATCTTTGAGCAGGCTCTATTATTTTCTACTCAGCCTATCCAGACATTTACTTGCATGCTGGCCTTATTTTTTTTTAAGCGAAATACGTTTCTAATGGTTTAAAATTTTTAAAATTTCTGTAGACCACATCATTTAATAACAAAGAAATTAAATAAAAACTGAACAAAGGAAGAGGTGGCTATAAAGTAGAATCAGCAGGGTTGTTGGGTAAAAGACAGGGACTGCACGACACAGGGTTCTAGGAACTTCAGAAGCTTAGGGATTTGGGTGGAGACACTGATTTAGGCCAAAGTGACTTAATCCTGGCCACGACTAAACCAGGGTGAACCACTTTGAGAAGCTCTAGTGTTTTCTCCTCTTCTCGGTTGTCTGATCTTCTCTCACCTTAAGCTATTGATTCCATGTCTCCTCTTCTCCAGGCTAGTTTTTCAGGGCATTGACAGCTCTTTCTAGACTTGTGACAAACTCTTAGTCTGCAGGTTTGGAGTCTGGGGCTGGCTGCAGTTTTGTCTATGGGAGTGAGAGGGCCATCGAGAACAAAGGGTCTATTCAGATGGTCTCTGTGTCCTACTGGAGAAGTCAGACAGAACAGTCTGGTCACTGTAGTTGCCATCGCCCCTGGGACAGAGTTTTGGGTGCAGGAGAAGAAAGATAGGGATAAAAGTGATGCAAACACAAGCAAGTATCTTTAATACATAGATCCCTTCAGACTCCAGCCTGGACACTGTTCCTTTGTTGGTCTTTACATACACTCTCCCCTGATTCGAGAAACAGTTCTGAGTAGTCGGTGATTGTGACTGAGTAGGAGGGCTCACTGCCCAGATGTCACATTTCCTAGGTCTGCCTGATGGCTGTTCCACCACAAGTGCTCTCTTAGTGTGCCTCCGTTTCCTTGTCTGGAAAATGGGGTTGATAGTTCTCCCCACCTCATCCACTTAGTGGTTAGTCAATTAAATAACTAAACACGCCAATAGGTTATTTAAAGTTAAGGAGCTTGCCTGCTAACCCAAAGGCTGGCTATTTGAATCCACCCAGAGGTGCCTTAGAAGAAAGGCCTGGTGTTCTACTTCCGAACTCTCAACCCTGGGAAACCTATGGAGCAGAGTTCTATGACAGACAGAGTGTCGCAAAGGGTGGGAGCAGGTAGATTTCCACTCCTCAGAACCCTAGGGATCAGTTCTGCTCTGTTCACGTGATCACTATATATCAGAATCGATTTAATAGCAGTGGATGGCTTTAAAACTCACATTGAATCCCTATCGGGGCAGGGATTTAAGCATCTGGATGCTAACTGCAAGTTTGGTGTAAAGTTGAAGCTCTCTGCTCCCATAAAGTCCCACAGCCTTGGAAACCCCGGTGGGGTTTCCTACTCTGTCCTGCAGGGTCACTATGAATCAGAGTTGACTCTACGGCAGTAAGTGTGCTTTTTATGGCCTGTCCTTACATAGTTGGCTGGACAAGTTGCCCAAGGAGACCATGGGATGCAAACACTTCCCAGATGAAGTATGTTAAAGCTTCAAATTCACAGATCTATGTAGCCTCATGCCCATGGCAGAGAAGCAGAGAGCCTCAGGCACTTGAGGTGGAAAGCCTTCAGTGTACTGGAAACTGTCTCCCACAGCTGCTGAGTTGCAGTGCTACACCCGAGCAGAGAGTAAGGCGGATGTCTAGAGCCCCAGCTTGATTTGCCCGAAATCAACCTCTCAATCTTAGTTGGATGAAAGAAGTTGCTCAGTTGACCACAGAGGGTTGCTATGAAGATAAAATCCGAGAATGTGTGGAAGAGGATGTTAAAAATTGATAAGCACTACCAAAATGGAATGTATATTAAGCATTATTCAGTTAAGAATGAAAGGGAGAGAAAAGAGGGAAAGAGGGAAGGGCAGAAGAAAAGTGGGGGAGGGAAGAAGGAAATAGCCTCATAAAAATAACGTCCAAGTAACAAAATTATTTGGTAAAAAATTTTTATTGAGTGCCTTATTTTTTACCCGGTAATGTAAATAGGTAATAAGGAATAAATAGTGACTCAAACAAACCAAATGCCTGCCCTCACAGAGCTTACATTTTAGGGGGAAAGTAAAATGGATAACAAATTAGAAAAGTACTATTAAAAGAAACCAGACAAAGGAGCTGGGGTGGGAGTTGAGAGGGGGTGTTTGGGGAGAATGATAGGGTTTCTGTTTTGAATGGGATGGTCAGCCAGGGGAGGTGTCACAAAGGTGACTTTGAGATCAAAACCTGAAGGAGATGAGAGGGAAAGTGACACAGATCTCTGGAGGAGAGGGTTCCAAACAATGAGATCCTGTGGGCAAAGGTCCTCAGATGGATATGTGCCTGGTCTGTGGCAGGAGTGGCAAGGCCACAAGCTTGGCCACATCACAGAGAGCAATGGGGAGGGAGGGAAGGAGGGAGGAAGGAAGGAATAGAAGACCCGTGGGCTGAAGGGATACTGAGGGAGATGTATACAGAATATACAGAGCTCTACAGGGCATTGTGAAGAATTTGTCTTCCTTGGGGGTAGATGAGCCATTAGAAGGTAGTGCGTGGGCATGACATGGCCCACCGTGCATTTTAAAAGGGCATTAGCTTCTGTGTTAACAGCAGGCTTTAAGGGAACAAAGATGGAAAGCAGTCAGTGAATTGGGAGGTTAGGAAAGCAGTGCAGGCATGAACAGATGGTGGTAGGGCAAGGGCGGTAGTAGTGGAAAGGGTGGGACAGAACAGGATTCTGAATCTACCATAATAATGGATAGAAAGAAAGAGGCAAGTTATGGATGCATCTACAGCACTTGACCTGAGCAACTGGAGGTAAGGAGCTGCTAACACTGAGCTACAGAAGTCTAGGGGAGGAACAATCTTGAGTAAGGGGTGACGGAGAACGTGGCTATGTTTGAGAGGCTGTGAAGGTCCAAGTAGAATAGCAATGGGTGGAGTCTGTGTCGTAGTCATGAATATGGCAATCCTCAGTATAAGAGATTATTTCAAGTCACAAAATGGGATAAGGACATCTACATGGAAGGGTGTAGGCAGAGAACAGAAGAAATTCAGAGTTAGTCTTTGGGTAACACAAGAATAAGAGGTCAAGGAGGCCAGAAAGAACCAGCAAAAAAGACTCAAAAGGAGTGGCTAGAGAGATGAAGAAAACCCAAGAAGCCAAGTGAAGCATGAGATCATTGTAGAAGTGAGGCTCTGTGGACGAGCCGGGTGATACAACGAAAAAAAGTTCTCCTAAGGAGAGCATATTCCAATGGGTTTTCTACTTGACACAGTGCTTGCCTTTTAAGACAGGTGTTTGAACTGTCCACCATTTCCATCCATGCCTGGCCTCTACCCTGCCCTGAGCCGCCTCTGCCTTGTGGTATCACATACCCTAGCATCTAGCCCAATCCTTGAAGCACTGTGAGCCCCAGACTACATGTGTCTGAGCTATCCCTATTTAGATCACACCTAGTTCCAGACCCATCATCTGTCCCCTCAAATCAGCAGTGGCCAGGGTTTGCGGCTGCGGCTGCTACTACTGTTACACAGAGTCTCAGTGAGAGAGTTGGGTAAGCATTGGGCTGAAATTGTAAGGGCAGCGGTTCATACTCATCAGCCCATCCGCTAAGAACAATGTGCCTGGCTGCTCCTGAAAAATGCAGTCCCAGAAATTCCAGGGAGTAGGCCTACTCTGCCCTAAAGGGTGGCTATGAGTCAGAATGGATTCCCTGGCAGTGATGTTTGTTTTGGAGTTAGGTGGTTGTTGTTAATGTCCTTGAAGTAGGCTCCCCTCATGGTGACCTTATGTACAAAAGAACAAAACATTGACCATGACTGTACCATCTTCAGAGCACTGGTGTGCTTGAGTCCTTTGCAGGGATACTGTGTCCATTGGTTTCATGGATGAGCTCCCCTGGTTTGTTTACCTAATTTGCAAAGCATGATGTCATTTTTTAGCTATCAGCACTTTGTGATGACATGTCCACAGTATCAAGCCACAACCTTGCCATCGTCATTTCCTAATAGGGTTCTGGTTGTATTTCTTCGAAGATGGATTGTTCATTCTTTTGATAGTCCACTGTAAATTCAATATCTGAAATATACCTGGGCCAACCTCTAATGTTCTATCACCACCCCTTATAAAATAGCACGACTTCCTGGCAATCAGCTTGCTTGTTATTTGTGTACTAGGTTAGCCAACAGGCTAGTGTAAGTCTTCTGGAACTTTCCAGGGAGCATAACTTCTTTCCTCCCACTTGGCCAACGCCAAAGTAATCCAGTATTACAAAGTCTTGATCTGCAGAACTGACTTGAATTTAACGGAACACACACACACACACACACACACACGGCCATCATCATCCTTTGTAACTAGAGCCATTGCCGAACGACTCAGCTGTCCGCAGTTATTGGGAATCATGACAGAGTGATCCAAACTGTGAACATCGCATCTCTTCTTGCCACTCTGAGGCAGCAAGGACCCTTAAATACCCATTAGAACATCCTCCCATTCCAGAATAAATAAATGCAGGTCTCTGACAAGGGAGCCAAAATGGGAGGCTCTGAAGCACTGGGTGGGTTTTTCCCTTGCCACAGCAAGCTCTTCACTCATCAGAGGCTGGCTCAGGTTTTAGGGAAAGGTAGGGCAATGACTCCTGAGATTAAAACATGCCTGCTTCTCAGATATGTATTCTAAATGAAAATGTGGTTTATGGGCATCAGGTTCTAAATCTAAAGGCCAAGCAATTCTACTTATGACCATCAATCATGGAAGTTACACTCGCAGAGAATGAAAATGTACACAACCACTGTTAGCCCATACCCAGCCAAGGAGCGTCTTCTACCAAGGAACCAGGTTTCCCTGACAAAAACTATCTGCCCTGTGTTTACTCATTGGTACCCAAACTAGTGGCATTGACTCTCAAACAAGGGGATTTATCACGAGTTGCTCTCAAGGCCAATCTCTTCTGATTTGTAGAGAGGGCATTATATTAGGAGTCAGAAAAAAAGGGTTTGATTGCCACCTTGGCTGTTTACAACTCATGTAGAACTTGGCCATTCCCTCTCTTTGTCTCAGTTTTCTCCCCTACCTAGAAGTACTTAAGAGTCTGCGAATCTCCTTTGCATCAGTTGCTATTAGAATTGTCTTAGTTCAGAATAGCATAGTGGTTAGTGAATATCTCACACATCAGATTACTCTTGGAAATCTAACTCTTCTTCTTTTTTTTTTGAGCCAAGTCTTTTTTTTCTTTCTCTCATCTCTTAATTTTTTTTCATTTCTTTTTTTTAATTTTTATTATTGTATTTTATTGGGAGCTCTTACAGTTCATCATAATCCATACATATATCCATTGCCTCAAACACATCTGTACATATGTTGTCATCTTTTTTAAAAAAATATTTTTATTGGGGCTCATAATGTTCTTATCACAGTCTGCACATACATCAATTGAGCAAAGCACCCTTATACATTCGTTGCACTCGTCATTCTCATAATTCACCTTCCACTTGGGTTCCTGGAATCAGCTTGGTTTCCCTTTTTCCCCCTATCCCCCTCCCTCCCCGATCCCACCCCTGGTCCCTTAATAGTTTATAAATAATTTTATATCTTATCTTACACTCCCTGGCGTCTCCCCTCACCCGCCACCCCATTGCCATCTCCCAGAGAGGAGGTTACACATAGATCTCCGAGATAGGTTCTCCCTTTCTACACCCCCTTCCCCCCTGGTGTCACCACTCCCACCGCTGGTGTTGAGGGGTTCATCTGTACTAGATTCCCTGTGCCTCCAGATCCCCTCTGCACCGCTGTGCATCCTCTGGTATAACCAGGTCCGCAAGGCAAGGTAGAATTGGGGTCATGATGATTTGAAGGGGAGGAAGTGTTCAGGAACTAGAGGAAGGTTTTGAGTTTCATTGTTGCTACACTGAACCCTGAGTGCCCCATCTCCTCCACACTACCCCTCTGGAAGGGGTGTCCAGCTGTCTCCAGATGGGTATTGGGTCACCATCACGCACTCTCCCTCTTTCACGGTGATGTGATTCTCACCACCACCCCACCTTTGTTGTTGGAGACCTAGTCTCCTCTGCCCTTCACGATCACCTATGTTGGTGTGCTGCTTCCGTGTGGGCTTGGTTGCTTCTGGACTAGATGGCCGCTTGTTTGCTTTCAAGCCTTCAAGTCCCCAGACGCTATATCTCTCAGTAGCCGGGCACCATCAGCCTTCTTCACCACACTTGCTTATGCACACTTTCGTCTTCAGCGATTATGTGAGGAAGGTGTTCACACAATGATTGTTTTTGTTCCTTTGTATCTGCTACATGGTCCATTCAACACCTTGTATTCACTTAGGCTGTGTGCTTCTTCTCGGTGGGCTTTGTTGCTTCTGAGTTAGATGGTCGCTTATTTGCCTTCAAGCCTTTAAGACCCCAGACGCTATATCTTTGTGATACCCGGGCACCATCAGCTTTCTTCACCACGT
This sequence comes from Tenrec ecaudatus, assembly GCF_050624435.1. Classification (NCBI taxonomy): domain Eukaryota; kingdom Metazoa; phylum Chordata; class Mammalia; order Afrosoricida; family Tenrecidae; genus Tenrec; species Tenrec ecaudatus. Next base: position 1,563,282 of record NW_027457555.1, on the reverse strand, counting down.
TTGCCTACACACACGTCTGTCTTCAGTGATCATGTCGGGAAGATGGGTATCCTGCAATGACTGTTTAGCAGGGCGAGGTGCTATTGTATTGGGGGATTATGTATGAGGAGGCCCAATGTCCATCTGCTACTCTACTACTGAACCTATAAATATATGCATATAAATCTATTGCCCCCATAATCATAAATATATTTAAATATGTACATGTCTGTATTTAGGCTTCTCTCTATGCACTTTGCCTCCTACTCCTTTCCTCTATTTCCATTCGCTTTCCTCCCGACCCATTACCATGTTTAGCCTTCATTCTGGATTCAGTAGTTCCTCTCAGTTACCTTGCTCTTGGTCACTCCCTACCAGTCCTCCCCTCCCCTCCCTCCTCTGGTTTTGAACCACTTGCTGTTCCCTTGTCCCTCTGTAGGGCGACACCTCCTCCCTTCCCGTACCTCCCACGCTCTCATGTCCCTCCAGGACCGTTGGTCCTGTTGTTTTCTTTTCTCATTATTTGTCCAGCCTATCTTGTCTAGGTGGACCTGCTGACATAGTAATATGTGCATACAAATGCATATGACTTTGACTGCGCCCAAGTGGCACATAAGAACATGGCTTTGACAGAAGCAACATCGACACGCTGATAAGCAGAAAAGCCACTAACATACAAAATTTAGAAGGTAAAAAACAAAACCAATTAAAAAAAAGACTAAACAAAAAGATAGCAAATATTAAAAAGAAAAATTGCTAGTAGTTCAAGGTCAGTTCGTTGGCCTTTAGGAGTGTTTTCTAGGTGTAGCTTGTGAGGCGCCACGTCCTGGCCCGGAAGACCATCCTTTATTCTCCCTCGGGATCCCTTTGCTCTGCTTCCTCCACTGCTCCATTGCACGCCCCCAGTGTTTGCCTCAGTGTGGCGTGGTCAGCTCAGTCGCACATCCCCCATTGTATCTCAGGTGCTGTCCCGTGTAGGGCCATGTGTTGGTGCAGGATGTTGCATCTCATAGTGTGGCCAGCTGAATGGTGGACCCAGGTGTACTCCACTAAGACCATTCTCCTTCTTTTGTTTCAGCTTCCTTCTGGATGTGGTGTGGTGGGTCAGTTCCTTTCCCACTCCAGACGATCTATTTTAGTTTTCTGTGGTATTCCCTTCAAGTGTGGGCGTCGGCCTAATTCTGGTTTGGGCCAGCGTGTCATCCAGCCTCTTTGTGTAGACCTCTGTACTTTGCGTTGGCCTCCTTGTTTGGTGTGTCGTGGTGGGTCCATATTCATGTTCCAGATCTGTGGGGACACAACCGATACTCTCCCCCAGGTGGGTTAGTACCCTGCCCCACCCCATACCATCCATTCGGATTCTCCCCCTCCAGGTTCTCCCTCTCCCTGCCCCACTACTCCTTTTTTATGCTGGGCTCTCATGTACCTCCCTAAGTGTGGCCTGCCCTCCCTCCAACTATCTATGCTTTCACCCATTTATTGTGGGATGGATGTTTATTCTTCCATTTCTGTCATGCTGATTGTACTTACCTCAGGGGACTCATGTTGTACCTGTCCCTTTGGGTCTGGCTTACCTCGCTTAGCATAATTCCTTCCAGCTCTTACCATGAAATAACGTGTTTCATGTGCTCATCGGTGCTTTTCAGTGCTGCATAATACTCCATTGTGTGTATGTGCCAAAGTTTGCTAATCCACTCGTCTATCGATGGAATCTTAGGCTGTTTCCAAGTCTTTGCTATTGTGAATTGTGCCGCAATAAACATTGGAGCGCATATGACTGGTCGTGTTTTATGTGCTGCTTCAACCGGGTATATGCCCAGTAGAGGGATGGCTGGGTCATAAGGTAGATCAATTTCCATTTTCTTTAGGTATCGCCAAATTGCTTTTCACAGTGGCTGTACAAATCTGCACGACCACCAGCAGTGGAGGAGGGTTTCTGCTTCACCACAGCCTCTCCAACACTTGTTGCTCTCTGATTTACTGATCTGGGCTAGCATCAGGGGTGTTAGGTGGTATCTCATGGTTGTTTTGATTTGCATTTCTCTTATGGCAAGGGACTTCGAGCACTTTCTCATATGTTTATTGGCCATATTGATCTCCTCTCTAGTGAAAGTTCTTCTCAATTCTTTTGCACACTTCCTTAGGGGGTTAACTGTTTTCCTCTTTTTGCAGGTCACGATGGTGTTGCAGATTTTAGTAATGAGCCCTTTGTCTGATGTGTCATTACTAAAAATCTTCTCCCAGTCTGTGGGTTGCCTTGTCACACGCTTGGCGAAGAATTTCGAGGTGCACAGGTGTTTTATTCTTATTAGATCCCATTTGTCGATTTCCAGTTCACCTGTGTGTGTTCCCTTCCCTGTTGCAGTGAGTCATGTGCTCCCTGGGCCAGTGCTCTGAGATTAGTGCCGATTCCCTCCTTAATGGTCCTGATGGTTTGGGGTTTGACTTCTAGATCTGTGATCCACCTTGAGTGTATTCTTGTGCATGGGGTGAGGTAAACGTCTTGTTTCATCTTTCTACATGTGGATATCTATTGTTTCCAGCAGCACTTATTAAAGAGAGCATCTGCTTCCCACTTGACGTTTTTGGGACCCTTGTCGAAGATCAGTTGTCTATATGCTGATGATTTTACTCCTGGGCTTTCTATTCTTTCCCACTGGTCTGAGTATCTATCATTGTGCCAGTACCATGCTGTTTTGACCACTGTAGCTGTGTAGTAGGCATTAAAATCAGGTAGGGCGAGTCCTCCAATTGTGTCCTTCTTCTTGAGGAGTTCTCTGCTAATTCTGGGTTTCTTCCCTCTCCATATGAAGTTGGTGGTCAGTTTTTCCAATTCTTTGAAGAAGGTTGATGGTAATTGGATTGGTATAGCATTGAACTTGTAGAGTGCTTTAGGAAGAACTGTCATCTTTACTATGTTCAGCCTACCTAACCATGAGCAGGGGAGGGTCATCCATTTGTGAAGGTCACTTTTGGTTTCCTGTAATAGGGTTTTATAATTATGCTTATAAAGGTCTTTAGTATTTTTTGTTAATTATATTCCTAGGTATTTCAGTTTGTTGTTGGCTACTGTGAAGGGTACTTCCCTCTTAATCGCCTCTTCCATGGCCCTGTCCGATGTGTATAGAAACCCTACCGACTTCTGTTTATTGATCTGGTATCCTGCTACTCTTTCATATTCCTCTATTGCTGTGAGCCAACTGTGGAGTTTTGGGGGTCTTCAATGTATAGGATCATGTCATCTACAAATAGCGATAGTTTCTCCTCCTCCTCTCCCAACTGGATCCCTTTGATGTCCTTCTGCTGTCTTATGTTGTTAGCCAGACCCTCCAAAACGATATTGAATAGAAGAGGGGACAGGGGGCATCCTTGTCTTGTACACTTTTTCAGTGGGATTGTTCTTGTCTTTTCTCCATTGACTATGATGTTGGCTGTTGGTCTTTCATTGATAGCTTATATGAGCTTGAGGAACTTACCTTCCAATCCTATCTTCATGAGCGTTTTGATTAGGAATGGGTGCTGGATGTGGTCAAATGCTTTTTCTGCATCTATGGATATTATCATATGGTTTTTATCCTTTTTCTTCTCGATGTGGTGTATGATATTGATGGATTTTCGGATGTTAAACCAGCCCTGCATCCCTGGGATGAATCCTACTTGGTTGTGGTGGATGATATGTTTGATGTTCCTTTGTATTTTATTGGCCAATATTTTGTTAAGGATTTTTGCATCTATGTTCATTAGAGATATTGGTCTATAATTCTCTACACCTGTGGGGTCTTTTCCCTGTTTGGGTATCAAAGTAATGCTGGCTTCGTAAAATGAGTTTGGGAGCTTGCCGTTCTTTTCTATGTTATGGAATACTTTGTGGAGGATCGGTGTCAGCTCTTCCCTGAATGTTTGGTAAAATTCTGCTGTGTAGCCATCTGGCCCTGGGGCCTTTTTCCTTGGTAGGTTTTTGATGACACTCTCTATTTCTTCCTTCGCTATGGGTTTGTTGAGGTTCTTGATCTCTGTCTCAGATAATCTAGGGAGAGATTGTTTTTCTAAATATTTATCCATGTCTTCCAGGTTTCTGAATTCATTAGAATACAAACCTTCATTGTACTTTTTGATTATCCTTTTTGTCTCATTGGGGTCTGTTGTTATTGCCCCCGATTCATCCCTCATCCTGGCTATTGATGTTTGCTCCTTTCTATCTTTGGTAGCTTTGCCAGATGAGTGTCAATTTTATTAATTCGTTCATAAAACCAGCTTCTAGTTGCGTTAATCCTTTGCATTGTTCTTTTGTCTTCCCCCTGGTTTAACTCCGCCCTGATTTTTATTATTTCTTTTCTCTTGCTATTGGAGGGGTAGTTCTGTTGACTCTTCTAGATGTTGGAGGTTTTGTGTTAACATATCTGTCATATGCCTTTCTTCTTTTTTCATATATGCATTCAGTGATATCAAGCTGCCTCTGATAACTGCCTTTGCAGTATCCCATAAGTTTTGATATGTTGTATGCTCGTTCTCATTAGTTTCTAGAAACTTCCAAATATCCTCTCTGATCTGGACCTTAACCCATTCATGTCGCAGGAGATCGTTATTTATTCTCCAATTGGTTGTCCTTGCTTTTCTGGGTCCCTCTTATTAATCTCCAGCTTTATGGCATGGTGGTCTGAGAAAGACATCTGGATAATATCTATGTGTTTGAATATACTCAGGCTGGCCTTGTGTCCCAGCATGTGATCTATTCTTGAGAAAGATCCGTGTGGATTGGAGAAGGATGTGAAACTTTTTGCTTTTGGATGAAAGGCTCTATAGATGTCTATCAGGCCCTGTTGCCTAATTACATTGTTTAGCTCTCTGGCCTCTTTGCTGAGCGTCTTCCCCTGTGACCTGTCTTTCTCTGATAGTGGAGTGTTGAATTCCCCCACTATTATTGTTGTTTCCGTGATTTCTTCTGTCATTTTTTTAATAGTTTGTTTGACGAAATTTGCCGCGCCATTATTAGGTGCGTAAATATTCCGTATGCTAAGTGCTTCCTGGTTTACTGAACCTTTGAGCATTATGTAGTGTCCCTCTTTGTCTCTTTTTATGTTTTGCATCTTGAAATCCATTTTGTCGGAGATTAAGATAGCCACTCCTGCCTTCTTGGAGTTACCATTTGCTTGGTAAACTTTCTGCCAGCCCTTTATTCTCAGCATATGCTTGTCTGCTCGCTTAAGGTGTGTCTCTTGCAGGCAGTAGATTGATGGGTTATGTTTTCTAATCCAGTCCTCCAGCCTCTTTCTTTTAATGTATGAATTGAACCCATTTGTATTCAGAGTGATTATTACTATCTCTGGCTTCATAGTTGCCATATTCTGGTTTGTGTTTTGGGTCTTTACCTATCTTCCTTTATATCAGTGTACTGCGTTTGAGTGGAGGGTTTCTATCATGTCCTCTTTTCCATCTGAGACCCTGTTGTCCTGGTACGTGTTGCTGGAATGTTAGCTTCTAGATGGAGATGGGCTATATGGTGGTCTCCTGATGGTTCTAGTTGGAGCTTGATCTTCTGGCCATAGTGAGTCAGCCAGTATGTTCTGCATGGTCGGGTGACTTGCAGCATATTTTTTGAGTTCTTCCTTGTCCTGGAAGACCCTTATCTTACCCTCTATCTTAATGGATAACTTGGCAGGGTATAGGATTCTGGGGGGGCATTTTTATCTTTCAGTTTTTGGAAGATGTTGCTCCATGCTCTCCTCCTCTTCATGGTTTCTGCTCATAAGTCTGAGCATATTCTTACCTGCGCTCCTTTTTATGTGACTGTCTTCCTTTCTCTTGCTGCTCGTAAAATTTTCTCTTTTTCCTCTAAGTTGGATGTTTTTACTATTATATGTCTTGGCGTGTTCTTCTTGGTGTTTAGCTTAGCCGGCGTCCTTTCTGCGTCCTGTATGAGAGTCGGATTCTCCTTTGTTAGGTTGGGAAAATTTTCTTCCAGAAATTCCTTTGCTATCTTGGCTGTCGAATTGTGTGTTATGTTGTGTTCCGGTAGACCGATTATTCGAATATTATTCCTCTTCATAGCATCTGTCATTGATCTCAAGCTGTCTTCTGTTTCTTTAATTTTCCTATCTGATTGTTTTTCTCGCTTGCTTCGTTTGTTTTGACTGTCCTCTAGTTTACTGATATGGTTCTCAGCCTCCTCAAGCCTAGATGTAGCTTCTGTGACCTTTTGTGTGGCCTGTGCTACCTCCTCTGTTAGTTTCTGCAGTTCCTTTTGGTGGGTAGAATTCATCCCCTCTATTGTGGACTTAATCCCCTCTATTGTGCATTTCATCCCCTCTATAGTTGCATCCTTATTCTGGTTTGCTTCTCTTAGCTCCTGTATTACTGCAAGCAGAGTTCTGAAGATTTCCTTTTGTGGCTGATCTATATCTGTTTCTTCTATGAGTGACGTTAGGTCTGTTAAAGTGCCTCGTTTCTCTGATTTTTTGTTGGGAGTGATGTGGTCTGTTGATTTTTCCTTGATCCTTTCATAGGCCCCATGCTTCTGGGAGACAGGAGTAACCTTATCTATGTTATTGTTAAGGATTCTTTCAGGTAATTGCCTATGCCCTCCTGTAAGGGTGGGTCAGACTGCTATGTAGACCGAGTTACCTGTCGGGTTGGTGACCCGCAGTGCCGAGATGTTTCAGCAGCTGGAGTGGGTGCTGGGGCCTCAGTGAGTGCCCTCAGGCTGCTTTGACCAGGGGTGACAAGGTACCCTTAGCAGCCCCCTTTATGGGGAGGGGGGGTTAGTAATAAAAGGATTTAAAAAGTTAATGATATTAAAATAGTTTTTGACGGAATATTGGGCAGAGGAAGAAAAAATTGGAGGGAGGGGGAAGAGAATCTATAATAGAAGAGGGACAAGCTGTGATACTAGTAGAGGTGGAAGGAGAAGAAAAAAGATAGTGAAGGAGAATCTATAGAAAAGGGGCAGAAGAGAAGTACAAGCATTAATGAAAAAGTAGGAAGGAAGGAGAGAGAAAATACAGCACAGAAAGTAAAAGAAAGGGAAGAAGGAATAAAGAAAAACAAACCAAAACACGAAAAAGAAAAAAACACACGCACACACAAAAAAAACTATGCTAGATGGAGGATGGGTGGATGTGTATGTCTGAAAATTTCCCCCTTTCCCTCTAAGCGCCGGTGATGCCTAATAGAGCGCAGAGGTGGCTGAGTTCATATTGTCCCACGATGTGGTGCTGATCTATGTGTTGTTGGTAATGCTCTTCAGCTCAGCAAGACCTCCCAGGTGAGCTGCTTCCCACTGGCGGGCCTTGTGCTCTAGCTGGGAAGTGCTAGGGCAGCTAAGGGTACTGTGTGGAGGCACAGGCCACCGTGCCCGTCTCCTGTGGTGGCTGGGGAGGGCTGTGGCAGGCTTAGGGCTGGCACTGGGGACCCCACAGGGCCTCCAGGTGGTGAGAGCCGGCTGGAGCTCACTGACGGCTCCGCAGGGACTGCAAAGTCGAGTCCCAGGCTCCGCTGCAGGTGGAATGTTAGATCTGCCCAGGCTGTGAGCAGGCGCGGGAAGCCCCTCGGACAGCCACGCAGACAGCGGCGTGAAACTGCAGGGGACAATGGTGCCCGTCCTCCGCCCCGGCTCAGAGCTCAGAACCGCGCAGACAGCGGCGGCTTGGCGCGAAACTGCAGGGGGCAATGGTGCCCGTCCTCTGCTCAAGCTCAGAGCCGCGGGCGCCGGGGTCCCCACAGCATCCTGGGGAGGGTACCTACTCTTGTGCCTGGCGCTGGGAGGGACCCTCGGCGGGCTGACTCAGCAGCGTAGGCCGCGGCGCTCCGCGGGAGCGCAGGCTTCCGGACACTCGTGGGTTGGGCAATGGCTCCCGTCGGCAGGAAGTGCTCAGCGCAGGGGCCCGACCTGGAGTGGAGCTGGCACTAGGCTGCCGGGGGTCGGCGGGGGTGGGCGGCTAGCACAAGGAGGGCCGGTGGAGAGGTCCGCGGCAGCGGTGGGGGTGGATGGTCCCCCTTGGGGGTTGCCAGACAACCCGCGGGTCCGCTCCCCGGAGATTGGATGAATGGCAGGAGGGACGCGGGCCCTAGGGCAGATCGTTGCCCTGCGGGGAGAGGGGAACCGCGGGAGAGGAAAGCTTCTCTCCCAGTGGGGATCCGCGTGGGCCGCTGGTGTAGGGGAGCGTGTGACCTGCTGTGCCTGTCTAGGCAGGGCAGGCAAGCGACTCTGGGCTGGGGTCTGGTTTGGGGATGGAGCTTAAGCTAGTCGCCAGTGAGCTCACGGCAGCTTAGTGACCAGAGATGTCCCACAAGTCCGGTCCTCTTTCACCTAGACCCCTGCTCAGGACAAATGTGTGGGGTGGGACTGGGGTGCTGTCCCAGGGGGATATTTCACTCACCAGACTCCTACTATTCAGCTACCTGGTCACCAAATCCGCTTTGTTTGGAGGAGCTCTCAGTGTATGCGGGTGTCCCCGTCGGCCATCTTCCCGGACTCCTCAAACTCTTCTATTTACTCACTGTGTAACCTTGGGCTGATCATTTGACCTCTCCATGCCCTGACCTCCTCTGCCAAGTAACAATAGTACCTGCCTCATACTAGCATTTGTTGAGTTGGAAGAATTAATAATTTTGCAGGATTGACCCTCATCGCAGCCACTGGCCCCAAAAGGGATACAGCTGCTGTGCTGTGGGTCAAAATGCCACAGCAACGCATGGTGGCAGGGCCCATGCAGGGCTGCGCAGCAGGCGCGGGAGCACATGAGGCAGGCAAGGAATCTGGAGCTTGCACAGGGGGCCCTGGTCGGCAAGCCCTGCTGCACCACTGAGCGCGGGAAGTCTGCACACAGTAGGCCCGCTGCATTGTGGGCAGTGCAAGTGTAGAGCCCAGCGTCCTCGGGCCGCGCATTGTACAGTATTAGCTGCCTGATGCTGGTGACCCCCACATTGCCTTACATCTGGTCCAGGCGCAGGATCAGGTTCTCAGGCTGCTCACCCTGCTGCTCCCAGGTGATGGCGGGCAGGGGGCGCCCGAACTGAAATCAAAGTGCAGGCTGGCCATGCCCCCAACAGCCACAGCCTGCTGTGAGGAGGGGTTGCTGTAAAGCATGGCAGTTCTGGCGCATCAGGTGACGTCCCTAGTGTGGTGCAAGCATGTGGTCTTAGGCAGCTCCTGCGTGGTCCCTGGGTTGGGTGCACTGTGGGGTCTGGAGGTTGGGGCTGCTGGGGGAGCAGCCCAGCACTGCCTTGCAGGGCATGATGCACAGGCACAGGCCGCACAAGCACGCGGTGAAGTTGGGCTCCTTGCTCAGCGCTCGAGGCAGAGGCACATGGCTGCCAGTCCCAGATGCAGCAGTCGGAGCCCTGCTGCGTGAACACTAAGCCCTCACAAGAGGCAGCGGCTGGTGCTGTGGGCCCCTGGGACTGAAGTGCACCACCACGCACCTCCACAGGCCACACACTTTGGGGCAGCCTCGCTCTAGTCCTGCGCAGTCCTGAGGATAGAGGGGGTGGCTCAATGTGGGACCACTGCTGCTTTTCTGCTCCTGCCAGGACCGGTCCACACACCTAGCCTTCCAATCCAAGACTAGGATTCTAGTGGTACATGCGCTTCCGAATCAGCCTCACTATTCTATTTACAAGCTTGTCTGCTTTCTGGAAAGCTGATGAGTCATGCTCCTCTTTGTTGGGTGACCAGAGTTACTGCCCCCCCTTCTTAGGACCACCTCCACTCCCTCACCCAGTCAAGTTTCATTCTTCCAGGCCCAGAGCCTTCACCCCACTGCTCCCAGGATGCCTGTCTCACTCCCTAGACCCACTTTCAGTGGCCAGAGTGCAGCACTAAGAGGTCTCGGTGTTCAGGTTGGAAGGGGTGGGATCCCAGAGTACGGGGATCCAGGGGTAGAGCCTGCATGGTACCCCCGAAGACCTATCCCCTGATGATGTTCTGTTGCTCTCCTCCCTTAAAAAAAAATGTGTAGGACTTACGACATTGTCCGGCAAATGGTAAGTGCTAAATTCTACTTCCTTACATAAAATTCATTCATTCAACATTTATTGAGCACTTATTATGGGTCAAATACACAACCAGGCAGTGAGAATACAAAAATTATGGAAATGTGGCCACCCTTTAGGGAGTTCATATTGGAATGTGGGAAGCGGGCTTATGAGCCATTAATCCAAATAAATATTGAATCAGGGAAATGCATAAAACATGAAGGCAAAGGGAACATGGACAGTGGAGCCAGAAGACAGACTTCCGAAGGCTTTACAGAAGACGTGGCCTTTGTGCTGGCTCTCCAAGCAGGGGCTGCATTGGCACTCCCGACAGGCACAACGCCTCACCAGAGCCACGGGAGTGTGGAAGCACACGAAATGTTGTGGGAATTCAAGGTCTACCTGTGACTGTCATGTCAGATAGGACACAGGAATGATAGATCCAGAAACATTGCTCAGAACCGATTTTGAAAGGCCTTGAATTCCAAGTTACTAAGTTTGAATTTTACCCTATAAAATCTTGCCTTAGATCAAGGTCCCCAGAAGCCAACTATGAGCATGATTCTTATGAAAATGATTTATTAGGTGTTACCAGGAAAAGCTAGAAAGGGATAGAAAAAAAGGTATACGGCAAACAAACCAAATAAGTCAAAGTGTGCTACCAAGTGCTATGAGAGACAATTTAGCTCAATCTTTCAGGGTCACTCTGGAGACTGGAAAAGTGACTCCTCAAGCGTGGTCTCCATGGAAGTAAGAGAATAAGAGACTTGTAGCTACTCACCCCTCAGTCACTGTTTCTGGGCTCCCCTGGGTACTCTATGGAATAGGGAGTTGTTCAGGCAGCCTGGGGTCATCAGAGGGTCTGAGAGGAGCATCTGCAGAGCTATGAAGAATCATTGATATTTTAAAACAAGACAATGATACAGTCTAATCCCTATGTCGGAAATCTAACTGGTAATGGCACACAAAATTGGAGATGCATCTAAGGGTGAGAAAATCACTCAGACAGCCATGGTCATGGTCCAGGCAAGAGCTACTGCAGGTACAAACAAAGGTTACAGGTGAGGATGAACTAGAGAGGAGGAAGCGAATTGGAGAAGCATTTATGGCTAGGACCTGATGATCATTTGAATTTCAGGACGAGGTAGCTAACTTGTGTAGCCATCAAGGACGAAGGGACACAAAGTACATTTGCCAAAAAAGATGGGAGAATGATGTTGAGCATGTTGGATACCTGGAGGACACTCAGCTAGAAACACCCAGCGGATTGGTGTAAATGTGGGCCTGGACATCAGGAGAGAGGCCTTGGCTAGAGCCATACATTTGGAAGGCATCGACAGGTAGATGTCAGTTGTTGTTCTTGTTAGGTGCAGTTGAGACACTTCTGACACATTGTGACCCTATGCACAACAGAATAAAACCCAACCCAGTCCTGCACAATGCTTACAATTGTTCTTATCTCTAAGCCCATTGTTGCAGTCGCTGTCTCAATCCATGTTGAGAGCCTTCCTCTTTTTCACTGCCCCTCCACTTTACCAAACATGATGTCCTCCAGGGACTTGTCTCTCCTGACAATATGTCCAAAGTACATGAGATGAATTCTTGCCGTGCTTGCCTCTAAAGAGAATTCTGAGTGTACTTTTCCCAAGATCTGTTTGTTCTTCTGGCAGCCTATGGTACTTCCGAAAGCTTTTCCATAATTTGAATGTATCACTTATTCTTCCATCTTCCTTATCCAATGTCCAACTTTCACATGCATATGAGATGATTGAAAATACCATGACTTGGTCCAGGAGAACTTTTGTCCTCAAAGTAACATGCTTTATTTTCAAACTTTAAAAAAAATTTGTGCAGCAAATATTTCCATCGTAATGCTTCATTGGATCTCTTGATTGCTACTTCCACGAGCATTAATTGTGGAGCCAAGAAAAATGAAATCCTTGAAAAATTAAAACTTTTCCCCATTTATCATGATGTTATCCATTGGTCCCGTTGTGAGGATTTTGGTTTGCTTTATATTGAGTTATAATCCACACTGGAGCTTGCTATCCTTGATCCTCACCAGTTGTTATTTTTAGGTCAAGTCAGCTCTGACCCAAAGCGACCCAGTGCACAGCAGAACAAAACACTGCACTGTCCGCTGTTGCCTTCACAATTGTTCCTATACCTGAGTCCATGGTTGTAGCTATAGTGTCAATCCGTCTCAGGGGAGTCTTCCTTTTTTTCACTGCTCTTTTACTTTATCAAACATGTCCTCCTGCAGGGACCGGCCTCTCCTGGCTATATGTCCAAATTGAAGTCTTGCCATCCTTTGCCTCTACGCAAGTGCTTCAAAGTGTAAGGCACCTTGCTTGATCTTAATTCTTATAACATAAATCGTTTTGTCTTTTTAGGAGTCCATTTACCTTTCTATATTCCTCCCCAGCACCACAACTCAAGTGCTTCTATTCTTCTAAAGTCTTCCTTATTCAATGTCCAATGTTCCCAAGTGTATGATGGGATAGAGAAGACTATGACTTTGAGGACTAAGGTGTGCCTGACCCAAGTTACGGTCTGATCTTCAATCTAAAGCAGTCTTGAGCAGCAGATTTACCTAAAGCAGTACGCCTTTTGGTCTCTCAACTGCTGCTTCCGTGAACATTGATTGTTCATCCAAGTAAGACACAGTCCTTGACGACTAAAATCTTTTCTCCATTTGTCATGATGTTACCTATTGGTCCAATGGTGAGGATTTGGGTCTTCTTTACACTTATTTGTAACCCACACTGAAGGCTGTAATCCTTGATCTTCATCAGCAAGTGCTTCAAGTCCTCCTCCCTTTCAGCAAGCAAGGTTGTTGAATATCTGTATATTTCATGTTTTTAGTAAGCCTTCCCTTCAATCCTGATACCACATTCTTCTTCATGTAATCTAGCTTCTCTGATGATTTGCTCAACATGCAGATTGAAAAAGCATGGTGAGAGGATTCAACCCTAACACCTTTCGTGACTTTAAGCCATTCAGTTTGTCCTTATTCTGTTAACAGATCTACCTCTTGATCCATGTACATATTCTGAACATTGTATCGTGTTCTGGAAGTCCATTCTCCTTAAAGTTATCCACGGTTTATTATGAATCACAGAGTTGAATGCCTTTGCATAGTCAATGAATCACAAGTAAACATCTTTCTGGTATTCTTTGCTTTGAGCTAAGGTCCATTTGACATCACCAAGAGTATCCCGTGTTTCACGTCCTCTTGTAAATCCAGCCTGAACTCCTGGAAGCAGTTCCCTGTCAATATACTGCTGCAACCATTGTGGGATGATCTTTAGCAAAATTTTACTTGTGCGAAATATCAATGATATTGTTCTATAGTTGGAGCATTTTGTTGGATCACCTTGCTTTGGAATGGGGACCAATATTGATCTCTTCCAAGCAGTTGGCCGAGTAACTCTTCCAAATTCCCTAGCATTGATGAGTAAGTGCTTCCAGTGCTTTTCCAGCTTGCTGAAACATTTCAATGGATATTCCATCAATTCCTGGAGCTTTGTGCTTGGCTAATACTTTCAGTGAAGTTTGAAATTCTTGCTTCAGCACCATTGGTTCTTGTTCATATGGTGCTTCCTAAAATGGTGGGATGTTGACTAGTGCTTTTTTGTACAGTGACTCTGTGTAGTCTTTTCATCTTCCCTTGATGCTTCCTGTATCATTCATTATTTTGTTTACAGAATCTTTAAAGATTCCAACTTGAGGCTTGAATTTTTTTCCTTGACCTTATACAGAGCTTCTTCATCAGTAGGAACCAGAAAAAAGAGAACACCAAAGAGTGCCAGCTATTGAGATGAGGAAGTGCGATTGATTGACCTGTATACTTCCCCACATAAAAATATGTTGAAGTACGAGCCCACTTAAAACTCATTGTCATCAAGTTGATGCCGACTCATAACGACCCTATAGGATAGGGTAGACTTCCCCGGTGGGTCTCCAAGACTATAATTTTTTTATGAGATTAAAACAGCTCCATTTTTCTTCCTAAGTGCAGCTGGTGGTGTCCAACTAATGACCTTGAGGATTGCCGCTCAACTAGGCATGGTGAACATGACCTCATTTGGACGGGGGATTTAAACATGCCTAATTAGTTATACAAGGAGATCATTAGACTGAATCCAAATCGTGTATAACAGATGCCCTCATGGGAAGAGAAGGGACACAGACCAATTCAAATGGAAAAATGTCAAGTGAAGAGAGAGGCAAAGATTGGAGTTGTGCTGTCATCAGCTAAAATTTTGCTGAGGCTACAAGAAGAAACAAAAAATTCCCTAGAGCGTTTGTAGTAAGCATGGCCCTGCTAACACCTTGACTTCAGTCTTCTAGCCTCCAGAACTATGAGAGAACTAAGTGTCTCTTGTGAACTGGTGATGATTTGTTACCATAGTCCCAGGACACTCATGGAGCCTGGAAAAAGTGAGTATTAAGGAGCGTACAGCACTAGAAGAGGCATGTTTCAAGAGGCAAGGTAAAAGAAGCACCAAATAGGAAAGCATGCTCCCTTGGCATTTAATGATACACAGAGGTCACTGGAGGTCAAAGGATGAGCAGAGGTCATTAGGTTAGACTATATTCCAAAAGCATTGACCCCCCCCCCCCTCAGAGAAACCATGATGAAGGGGGAAACCATATTGTAAGAGGTTTAACAGGAGGGGGAAGAAGAATACAGGTGGCAAGTGAAAGCGTGATCTGTGGACCTGCAGCCTCAGCATCATCTGGGAGCTTGTTAAGCACAAACAGAGCATTCTTGGGCCTCACTCCAGAATTACTGTATTTAGAAATCTGAAGGTAAAGTCCAACAATCTGTCTTAAGAAATCCTCCAGGTGATTCTGATGCCTGCTCATGTTTGAGGCCCACTAATGTCTACAACCTTAAAGAAGTTTGGGAACACAAAGCAATATGACAGCTAACTACAGGGGAGCCAGAAACCGGTACTCATCACCTGTCAGTTTGTTGTACTGCAGTGGCTTGTGTATTGCTGCGATGCTGGAAGCTATATTATTGGTATTTCAAATACCAGCAGGGTTACCCAAGGTTAACAGATTCAACAGAATGTCCAGACTAAGAGCAGACTACATAGAAGAAATAGGCTGTCCACTTTTGAGGACTTAGCCACAGAAAACGTTATGAATAACAAAGAATAGACAACCAAAAAATTATCAGATGACATAGATAAGACTGACATCCACCCGCAAATGGCTAAGATGAGTGGCCACTGGATATGTGACTTCTATTTCTTTGGGAGCACAGACTCATCACATGGGCTAAAATTGTGAATTGTCTCTCTCCATCACAGCATGTTATAATAAAATAGTGACCGATGATTGCCGTGTGTATCCAGCATGAAATAAACCATCAACTAGGTCACAAAAACCAATTGAACCTCTGTGTTTACACAGGCAGAGAAGTTGAAAAGCTAAAATAAGTTTGTTGCCACAAATGGTGCAATAGAACCCAAATTCTCATTCCTAATGTCCAGCATCACTCTAGTTTGTTGTTATTATTTTTGTTGTAAACCATCCACCCCAAACTAGTGCATAAAATATGAGGGGTGGGGAGTGGGAGGTGATCCTGGAGACGGATGGCAAGAAGTAGCTCTTTGGGTTGGAGGGAACCTGTGAGCAGCTCAAGTACCTGGTGAGCCAGGAGTGCCTGGCTTCCCTGATTCCTGAACAGGACAAAGAGCCAGTTCAAGGTCTGGTTCCAGAACCACTAGACCAGGTGCTGCAAGTGCCACATGGTGGAGATGTGGTTGGTCAAGAGGAGGCAGCCCTTTGATACGGAGAATCTGAGGTGGGTAGCTCAGGCACAAAGGGTGGTGATGAGTAAATCAGCTTCTGAGACCCCAACTTGAGCGATGGAAAGATTCTGTGGGCGCTGAAGTGCAAAGGTTGCCCTGGTTAGCCCACATGGCAGCTTCTAATCAAAACTGTGGCTTCTGAAGGGATCTGCTGGGCCAGTGAAATTCAAAGCAGGGAGGGCAGCTCAGAAGGTGATGGTGACTTTTTTGGTTTGGGGATCTGACAGGGATCATCTGGATAGATTCTCTCAAGGGACACAGTACGATCAAAGAACGTGTCAAAGCAAGTGATCCAAGTCCCCCAATAATGCCAAAAAGACCCTGTTGGACATGGTATGTCGTGTGACTAGAAGTGTATTGAGCAGAGAAAACCTCAGAGAATAATTACAGAAGTCTGTAGAGCAGTGGTCAGGGATACACTGCGGGTCTCTCGGTCCATGCATGTGGCTCTGAAGTAAAATGGAAACCTTTCAAGGACAGTTATTATTCAGATACCCAAGCACTCCCTCAATGCATGAATACTTTCTTTTATTAAATTTTCACTGTATGATGCTCACTCTCCCGACACAACTGCTGAAGCCAAAGTGGGTGAACAAGTAAATGTGGTGAAGAAAGCCGATGGTGCCCGGCTATCAAAAGAGATAGTGACTGGGGTCTTAAAGGCTTGAAGATAAACAAGCGGCCATCTAGCTCAGAAGCAACAAAGCCCACATGGAAGAACACACCATCCTGTGTGATCGCGTGGTCCCAAAGGGATCAGTTATAAGGCATCAAAGAACAAAAAATCATATCATTGGCTGCACACCTCCCTGATACGATCACCGAAGACAAACAGGTACATAAGCAAATGTGGTGAAGAAAGCTGATGGTGCCCAGCTATCGAAAGAGATAGTGTCTGGGGTCGTAAAGGCTTGAAGGTGAACAAGCGGTCATCTAGCTCAGAAGCAATAAAGCCCACATGGAAGAAGCACACCAGCCGGTGCGATCACGAGGTGCCAAAGGGACCAGGTATAAGGCATCATGCCCCCCCCCCAAAATATATATATGTGTGTGATATATATATATATATATATATATATATATATATATATATATATATATATACCATAGTGAATGAAGGGGGAAGTGCAGAGTGGAGACCCGAAGCCCAAGTGTCGACAACTGGTGATCCACTCACGGAGGGGTTTAGGAGAGGAGACGGGTCAAGCAGGGTGCAATGTTGTACCGATGAAGAACACAGCTCTCCCCCAGATCCTGGATGCTTCCTCCCCCCAACTACCATGATCCGAATTCTACCTTGCAGGACTGGATAGGGCAGAGATTGTACACTGGTGCATATGGGAGCTGGAGGCACAGGGAATCCAGGGTGGACTATTCCTTTAGGACCAGGGGTGTGAGGGGCGATGCTGGGAGAGTGGAGGGTGAGTGGAGGAGCTGATTAAAAGGATCCACATGTGACCTCCTCCCTGGGAGATAGACGGCAGAGAAGGGGGGGGGGAGGGAGACTCCGGATAGGGCAAGATATGACAAAATAACAATCTGTGGATTTTCAAGGGCTCAGGAGGGAGGGGGTAGCGGGGAGGGAAGGGAAAAAAAAAGAGGACCTGATGCAGAGTGCTTAAGTGGAGAGCAAATGCTTTGAGAATGATTGGGGCAGGGAATGTGTGGATGTGCTTTATACAATTGATGTATGTATATGTGTGGATTGTGATAAGAGTTGTATGAGCCCCTAATAAAATGTAAAAATTATTAAAATATATTTTTATTTCTTTGAAATAATTTTTCAATTGTTGTGAGGGACAAATTTGGCTCTTCTATCTCAAAACTTTGCCTCCTGGATGTAGGCTATGTCTAGACACAGTCGCCTCACATATTGATATTTTTGCTTAAAAAGTGTCTGTGGTATTGGAGCAATGCTTTCTGACTTACCCGCACATACTTTTACAGAATAAGTGATGAACCAGCTGCTTTGAATGGTGAACACATGGAAGCTGGGAAGGGTGAGAACCAGAAAGAATCACTAGACAATAAATAATGTAATACATCTGCGTCAGGACCTTGGCTCCAGAGCTACAACTTCAGTGCTGTGCAGCACATGTCTTCTGTTTTGAAACACAATTGCAGTCAATTATTATCTTCCTCATGAGTCATTATTTCCTATGGCTCTGGGGATTGGCAGTACTAAGCTAGCAGATTCTTCTGTGGGCTTGACGTCAGGCAATGGCTTATGATGGAGACATCTCACACAACTTCCCCACTGGTAAGTACAAGACAATGGCCACTGGTGTTTGCTGGGACTTTAAGGGGGACTATTGTCAGCATCTGCATGTGGCCTCTACATCACACTTCCTCACAGCAAGGCGACTGGACTCCGAAGGTCTTGTGCAGAGAAGGAGCCAGGTGGGAGTTATATTACCTCAGAAGTCACAACGCACCTCAACTGCCATATTTTACTCCTGGAGAGCCATAAGGCCGGCGTGCATTCAAGGGAAGAAACATAAACTCCAACTTTGGATGGGGAATGACAAGATTCTGGAAGACCTTGTAGGGAAGAAGCAGTCCCTGGAAGGCATTTTGTGAGCTACAGTCTGCCCCAGGACATAAACCTTAACTGGGAAACTCAATGATAGCCTTGCACACTCTGGCTGGTGAGTTCCAGTGACTTTCTTTGAAGGAAGGGAAGGCAAATTTGGAAGGGAACCCTCAGAAGCCCCCAAGTGACCTGAATCCGCACCTTGGCAGACATCCACTGAGCATTCCTTCCTCCTTCAGGGATTAAGCTGGGGGAAAGAATGGTTGCTGGGAAGACAAAAGGAATTGACTAACACTCTGGAATTACATCACTCCCTCTCTTTGTTCATTTTTCACTATTCTTTTCTTGTGTTGAATTTATCTTGTCCTTACTCTCCCCTAGGACCTTCCACTTAGATATGGGGTTGGGGTGAGGGGTTGATTGATCTTTGCTGAAATCAGGGAGGGTGGTAGTAATAGAAGGATCACCTTACTCCCCCATATTTTCCATAGCAACCGGGACCAATTGTTGGGATCAATGGGCAGATAAATGCCGCATTGTGGGGTTCGGTGCTTGGTGGAGGTGAAGGCTGACGTATCTAGAGTGGAGAGAGGAAAACAGCCTGCTGGGCAAATGTTGTTGGAGATGGCTTTGAGACTAGCCTCTGCTGGTCTCTTGTTCCTCACTCTCCCCTTGGTAGTGGCATGTGTGTGTGTCCCCACCTGCCATCCCTTCATCCCCACTTGGAGCCCTTCTGGCTATTATTTCCTCATGGCAAAACTGTCAGCTCATCATCCTGCTTTCTTCCATTCATGCTTCTTTAGCTGTGTGTTGACTTCTAACTGGAGAGAATCAGAAAAGTCAAGTCCCCTCCCCACAGGGCCTTTGCTGAAGGAGACAGCCCAGATCTGTGCTGCAATCTGGGTACGGAATCTCTCCTAGCTCACTCTCCCACTTCTCCTTAACAGGTTTTTCCTGCCACTGCTCCTGGCTGGACGGGATGGAGTGTTCAAGTGATGCCACAGAAGTCACAGCAAATGAACCAAGGGACTCGGCAAAGGCCATTCATGAGGTGGAATATGCTATAAGCTCTTGAATGGGAAGCCACCATTCTGGCAGTGAACATGGTCCTATGGACCCTCCTCGTTCTAAGGCTTTAGTGCAGTCCTACCTGACTGAGTGCTCCCCAAGTGAGTTCCTCCTGAAAGTGAAAGAAGGCTTATCCTTCTTTAGCTTTGAAGCTACTCCTTCTTCACCTGGTGGATTCATATATTGAGGATCTTTGCTTCCTGATTCCTGAGCTCAACTGTGCTGACTGATAGCTTCATGGCTAAGGACACTGACACAGCTCTGTATTCTCTATTCACTCTCTTTGTTTCCCATTGATTTCCTTTTGTCTAATTGTGTAAAAGAAATCCCTGGGGATGGTTTGTTCTAGAGTAAAGTTCTTCCAATTCCCTAAAGGAGGGTATAGAGAAATACAAAGTTAACTGGAGTCTCTCCAGCACACACTGGAACCCCAAGGGGGCTGCATAGGTCTCAATCAAAGGTGGAGGTCTGCTGCCTCACCCCTAGACAGGGAACACATCATGGGCAGGAGCCAAGTGCTGTTTCTATCTGGACCTTCAGTGTCTTCGCAGTGCCTGGCTCATAGAGGAAATGAAAAATGCTTGTTTCTTCTTAACAAGTCAGAGATTTACTATTGTTGTTAGGGTCGGTCCTGTTGGTTCCCACTCATAACAACCCTATGTCAAACAGAACACAATGCCACCCGGTACCATCATCACAATTGTTCTCATGTTTGAGCCCATTATTGCAGCCCCCATGTTCATCCATCTCATGAGAGCCTTCCTCTTTTCTATTGCCCTTCCACTTTACCAAGCACGATGTCCTTTTCCAGGGCCTGGTCTCTCTTGACAGCATGTTGAAAGTACATGTCCAAAGGGTGGTAAAATATGGCCATCCTTACTTCTAAGGAGCATTTGGCCTGTGCTTCTTCCAAGACACAATTCTTGGTACTTCTGGTAGTCCATGATACTTTCAATGTTTTTTTTCTTTCCCTAGCACCATAATTCACATGCATCGATTCTTCTTTGGACTTCCTTATTTAATCTCCAAATTTTACATGCATAGGAAGTGTTTGAACATACTATGGCTCGTGTCAGATGCACCTTAGTTCTCAAAACAACATCCCTGCTTTTCAATACTCTAAAGAGGTCTTGTGAATATTTACCCAATACAATGCTGTGCATTTTTTAAGCTCTTGACTGTTGTTTGCATGAGTGTTGATCATGGATCCAAGGAAGAGGAAATCCTTGACCACCTCACAATTCTACATCTAAGCATATACCTCAAAGAATAACAAACAGAAACTCAATGAGATAGTGCTATACAAGTTCACTGCAGCACTACCCACAAGAGCTGAAAGGTGGCTATTACCAAAATGCCTGGCCTCCAAAGAATGGATAAACCAAACCAAAATATCTAAGTCATACAATGGAATATTATTTAGCCTTTAAAAAGGAATGATGCTTTGGAACATGATACACCATGAAGGGACCTTGAAAACCTTCTGCTGAGTGAAACAAGTCAGATCAAAATGAGACATTGATATGAAATATGCAGAATCCATAGGCAAATCCGTAGAGACAGCAAGCATAGTCACTGTTGATAAGTGCTGGGTGACGAAGGCAATGGAGAGTGACTGGTTAATGAGCACTGACTGCGTCTCCATGCAGAGTGATCCAAATGTTCTGGAACTAGATGGGGGTGATGGTTGTACATCATTTTGAATGTTCTTCAGTGGATTGTACATGGAAAAAGAGAAAATGCTCGGCTTTTGTCACTGCCAGATAAGAGGAGGTGTGGGAGCAAGGTTATGTGTCTTTGTAGTCAGAACTCCAGAGCCTCGGAGCACTCTGCTGGTTTTCTTTAGATGCCTTTCCTCCCACATACCCAACAACCCGTTCCCCTATTTTAGCATTGAAAGTCCCTCCACCCAGGCCAACTGGTTTGATCATGTATTCGATTTGCATGCAGCCCCTCCCCTCTCCTGATGGGTAGCCTCAGTGAAGGCACTGACAGTCTCAGAATCTTGGTTTCCTGACCTGTGCATGTGCTGGAAAGTTTACATGGGATGATAAATAATAACACTGATCGCAATGAACAATTATAAGCACTTACTATGGGCCAGACATTGTTCCTCAGTGCTTCTAGCAGGCACACAAATGCCATGTCCTTGGGGCCTACAAGAACTCAGATTCCACTTCAGCAGATCTGAAGCAAGCTGTGAGAAATGGAGTTTCTACAACAGTGAGGAACAGGATTCTAAGAAGGATTGAGGCATTCAAATGACCGTGATGGCAAAGACCATGTATTGAGTATACTGTGGGTGGCCAAAAGAATGAGCAAATCAGTCCTGGAGGAAATCAAACCAGGACCGGGCAGCGTTTCATTATATTGTGCGTAGAGTTGCTGAGAGTCAAAACCCACTCGACAGCAACTAACAGCAACACACAAAAAGGACTTGAGCTTCTAAAAATATGCTGACGTAGATCTTAAGAGATTCTCCTCTTAGTTTAGAGCAGGCTTCTCAACCTATGTATCACGAACCCTTTTGGGGAGTGAGTGGGTTGAATGACCCTTTCACAAGGGTTGCCTGATTCATAAGATTAGCAAAATTTCAGTAATGAAATATCAGCGAAAATTTTGTATGACTGGGGTCCACCAATCTATTGGGAACTGCATGAAAGGGTCGTGGAATTAGGAAGATTGAGAACCACTGTCCGAGAGGAATTCACAAATGTTGGTAGAGTAGAAGGGCAGCAAAGGAGAGGCAGCCCCTCCAAGTTGGAATAGCTCAGTGGCTGAAACAACCAGCACAAGCAAAGAACCATTGTGAGGAATGCACAGGATGGGGGAGCGTTTCGTTACATTTTGCATAGAGTTGCTATGAGCCAAAACCCACTTGAAGGCACCTAAATACAATAACAACAGGACTTTTGCGTCTAACAATGTGCTGAAATATATCTTAAGAGACATTCTTCATAGTTTGGAGCAGAGATTCTCAACCTGTGCATCACGACTCCATTAGGGTGATGAACTACCCTTGCACATGGGTGGCCCAATTCATAGCAGTAGCTTCATTACAGTTATGAAGTAGCAATGAAGATAAATTTATGACTGGGATTGTACCCACTACATGAGGAGTGGTATAAAAGGCCTGTGGCATTATAGGAAGGTTGAGAGCCACTGTCCTCGAGCAAGACAGAAATCTTGGCAGAGCAGAAAGGCAGCAAATGAGAGGCAGACCCCCAATGATAGATTAGCGCAGTGGCTGCAACAATGAGTGCAGACAAGAAACCACTGTGAGGATGGCACAGGACGGGGCAGCGTTTCATTATCTTGTGCGTAGAGTTGCTGAGAGTCGAAACCCACTGGGCAACACCTAACAACAATCACTGTAGGACTCATGCTTTTCACAATATGGTGCTGTAGATCCTAAGAGAAACTCCTCTTAGTATAGAGCAGTGGTTCTCAACCTGTGGGTCGATAGCCCTTTGGGGGGGTCAAATGACCCTTTCAGTGTGGAGGCCTGATTCATAACTGTAGCAAAATTAAAGTTACGAAGTAGCAATGAAAATAATTTTATGATTGGGGGTTCATCACTACCTGAGGAAATGAATGAAAGGGCAGTAGAGGGGCAGCAAAAGAGAGGGAGCCCCTCAAAAGTTGGATTAGCCCATGGCTGCAACAATGACAATAAGCAAAATAACCACTGTGAGGGTGTCACGAGACGGGCTCATGTTTCATTATATTGTGTATAGAGTTGCTATGACCCAGCTCACACTCAAAGGCACCAAACAAAAACTACAGGACTGTGCTTCGATGAATATGCTGAAGTAGACCTTAAGAGAAACTCCCCTTAGTTTAGACCAGTGGTTCTCAAACTGTGTCACAGTGCCTTTAGAAGACTAATGAACCTTTCACATGGGTGGCCTGATCCATAACAGAAGCGAAATTACAGTTATGATGTAGCAATGAAAATATTTTATGGTTGGGGTGTCATCACTACATGAGGACTGGTATGAAATAGTAGTGGCATTCAGAAAGTTGAGAACCACTATTCTTGAGGAAGACACAAATCTTGGTACGGAAGGGCAGGAAAAGAGAGGTAGTCCCTAACAAGATGGATTACCACAGTGGCCGCAACAATGAGCACAAACAGAAGAACCACTGTGAGGATCCAACGGGCAGGACAACGTTTCATTACATTGTGCATAGAGTTGGTATGAGCCAAAACCCACTCGAAGGCAGCCAAAAACAAGAACAGGATTTGTGCTTCTAACAATATGCTGAAACATACCTTAAAAAGAAACTCCTCTTAGTGTAGAATAGCAGTTCTCAAACTGTGGGTCGTGATGCCTTTTGGGGGGTGGGGGGGGAGAATGACTATATCACATGGTGGCCTGATTCATAACAGTAGCATAATTTTAGTTATAAAGTAACAAGGAAAGTAATTTTATGATTGGGGGGCGGTCACCAATACATGAGGAATGGTGTGTGAGAGTCGTGCATTAGGAAGTTTGAGAACCACTGCCCTAGAGGAAGACACAAATCTGGGTACAGTAGAAGGTCAGCAAATGAGAGGCAGTACCCCAAAAGATGGATTAGCACAGAGACTGCAACAATGAGAGAAAACAAAAGAAAAGTGTGAGGGTGTTAGAGGATGGAACAGTGTTTCATGATACTGTGCATAGAGTTGTTATGAGCCAACTATGAGCCAAACCCACTCGACAGCCCCTAACAACAATAAGAACAGGACTCGTGCGTGTAATAATATACTGAGCTAGACCACAGGAGAAACTCCTCTTAATTTAGAACAGCAGTTCTCAACCTGTGATTTGTGACCACTTTGTTTGGTTGAACAACCCATTCACAGGGTGACTAGATTCATAAGAGTGCAAAATTACAGTTATGGAAAAACAGTAGAAAAAAACCTTTATGCTTTGGGGACCACCACTACACATTGGGAAGTGTATGGAAAGGTCATAGAAATAGGTAGGGTGAGAAACGCTGTCCTAGAGGAAGAAGCAAGTACAGTAGAAGGGCAGCAGAAGAGAGGAAGTCCCTACAAGACGGATTTCCACGGTGGCTGCAACAATGAGCGCAAGCAAAGAACCACTGTGAGGATGATGCAAGTCTGAGCAGGCCTGTGTTATATTGTGCACAGGGTTGCTATGAGCCCAAACCCTCTCCACGGCACGAACAACAAAAACAGGAGGAATCATACATCTAACAATATGCTCAACTAAACCTTGAGAGAAACTGCTCTTAGTTTAGAGCAGCCATTCTCAACTTGTGAGTGGTAAATCCTTTGGGGGTGTTTGAAAGACCCGCCCATAGGCGTGGGCCGATACATAACAGTAGCAAAATTACAGTTATGAAGTAGCAACAGTATATATTTTTTTTGGTTGGGGGGTCATAACTACACGAGGCACTGCATGAAAGGGTCGTGGCATTAGGATTGCTGAAAACCACAGTCCTACAGGAAGACACAAGTCTTGATACAGTTGAAGGGCCGCAATATAGAGTCAGCCCCCCAAATAGATGCAATAGCACAGTGGCTGCAGCAATGAGCTCAAGCTAAGGGTTCACTGTGAGGATGGCACAAGATGGGGCAGCATTACATTAAATGGAGCATAGAGTTGCTATGAGTCAAAACCCACTCGACTGCACCTGACAACAAAACAACAGGACTTGTGTTTCTTATAACGTGCTGAAGTAGACTTTAAGAGAAACTCCTATTAGTTTGGTGCAGCGGTTCTCAACTTTTGGGTCACAAGCCCTGTTGGGGGATGAATGAACCTTTCATAGTGGTGGCCCAGTCATAACAGTAGAAAAATTAGAGTTACAAAGTTGCAATGAAAATAATTTTATGATTTGGCAGTCAGCACTATATGAGGAACGGTATGAATATGTTGTGGCATTAGGAAGGTTGAGAACCACTGCCCTAAAGGAAGACACAAATCTTGGTAGAGTAGAAGGGCAACAAAAAATAGCCAGCCCCCCCCCCAATATGGCTCCAATAATAAGCACTAGCAAACAACCACTGTCAGGATGGCACAGGTCTGGGAAGCATTTCATGATATTGTGCTTAGAGATGCGATGAGCCAAAACCCCCTCCGCGGAACTTAACAACAATAACAACAGGACTTGTGTGTTTAACAGTATGCTGAAGTAAATCTTAAGAGCAACTCTTCTTAGTTTACAGCAGGGTTCTCAACATTGGGTTGTGAACACTTTCAGGTGGGGGGTGTTTCGAAACACCCCTTCACAGTGATGGCCTGATTCCTAACTGTAGCAAAAGTACAGTTATGAAATATCAATGAATATAATTTTATAATTTTATGTTTGGGGTCCACCACTACATTGGGAACTGTACGAAAGGGCTGCAGAATTAGGATGTATGAGAAACATTGTCCTAGAGGAAGACACAAATGTTGGTACAGCAGAAGGGCTGCAAAAGTCAGGCAGCCCCTACAAGATGGAATAGATGCAGCAGTGAGCGCAAGCAAAGGACCACAGTGAGATGGCACGAGATGGGGCCGAGTTTCATTATATTGTGCATACAGTTGCTATGAGCCAACACACACTCAAAGGCACCAAACAATAATAAAAAGAACTTGGGCTTCTAAGAATATTCTGAAGTAGACCTTAAGAGAAACTCCTATTCGTATAGACCATTGGTTCTCCAACTGTTTGTCGAGACGCCTTTGAGGAGACTAACGAACCTTTCACATGGGTGGCCTGATCCATAACAGAAGCAAAATTACAATTATGATGTAGCAATGCAAATATTTTATGGTTGGATGTCACCACTGTACGAGGAATAGTGTGAAGTGGTTGTGGCATTTGGAAAGTTGAGAACCACTGCTCTAGAGGAAGACACATATCTTGGTACAGAAGGACAGGAAAAGAGAGGCAGTGCCCAACAAGATGGATTAGCACAGCGGCTACAAAAATGAGTGTGAGCAAAAGAACCACTGTATGGAAGGCACAGGGCAGGAAAGCATTTCATTACATGGTGCATAGAGTTGGCATGAGCCTGAACCCATTCGAAGGCACCAAACAACAGGATTTGTGCCTCTAACAATATGCTGAAGAAGACTTTAAAAGAAACTCTTAGTGTAGAGTAACAGTTCTCTAACTGTGGGTCACATGGGTGACCTGATTCATAACAGTAGCAAATTTGTAGTTATGGAGTAACAAGGAAAATAATTTTATGATTGGGGGGGGGGGTCACTAGTACATCAGGAATGGTGTGAAAGAGTCATGACATTAGGAAGGTTGAGAACCACTGCCCTCGAGGGAGACCTAGATCTGTGTATAGTAGAAGGGCAGCAAAAAGAGGCAGCACACAGCACGATGGAATACAACAGTGGCTGCAACAATTACAATCCGCGCAAGCAAAAGAACCACTGGGAGGATGGCGCAGGACAGGACACCTTTCCTTCATATTGTGCTTAGAGTTGCTAGGCGTCGAGAGCTACACAACAGAATCTAACAATAACTAGGATTTGTGCTTCTGACAATAGGTTGAAGTAGATATTAAGAGAAACTCCTCTTAGTTTAGACCAGCGGTTTTTAACTTGTGGTTCGCGACCACTTTTGGCCATCGAATGACCCTTTCAAGGTGTGAAATGATTCATAACTGTGGGAAAATTACAGTTATGAAGTAACAATAATGTTATGATGGAGTCACCACTACATGAGGAACTGTATGAAAGAGTCATAGCATTAGGAAATTTGACAACCACTGCCCTAGAGGAGGACAAAAGTCTTGGTACAGCAGAAAGGCCACAAGAAAGACGCAGCTACCCAAAAGTTGGATTAGCACAGTGGCTGCAACAAAGAGCACAAGCAAAAGAACCACTGTGAGGATGGCATAGGATGGGAAAGCGTTTCATTATATTGTGCATAGAGTTACTATGAGCCAAAACCCACTCAATGGTACCTAACACCAATAACAACAGAACTTGTGCATCTACCAGTATGCTGAATTCTATCTTAAGAGAATCTCCTCTTAGTTTAGAGCAGGGGATCTTCACCTGTGTGTCGCGACCCCTTTGTGGGTATGGAATGAAAATTTCACAGGGGTGTCGTGACTCATAACAGTAACAAAATTACAGTTATGAAGCTGCAATGAAATCATTTTTATGGTTGGGGGGGTCGGTCACCACTAAATGAGAATCGGTATGAAAATATCATGGCATTAGGAATGTTGAGAACCACTGCTCTAGTGGAAGTCCCAAATCTTGGTATGAAAGGGCAGGAAAAGAGAGGCGGTCCCCAACAAGATGCATTAGCACAGTGGCTGCAACAATGAGCGCAAGCAGGGAACCACTGTGAGGATGTCACAGGACAGGGCGGCATTTCATTATATTGTGCGTAGAGTTGCTATGAGACATACCCACTCGACGACACCTAACAACAACAACAAATGGACTTGAGCTTCTAACAGTATGGTGAAATAGACCTTAAGAGAAACTCCTCTAAATTTAGAGCAGCGGTTCTCACCATGTGGGTCGTGACCCCTTTGGGGCTTAGACGAACCCTTTACAGGGTGGCACTATTCATAACTTGTAACAAAACGAGAGTTACGAAGTAGCAAAGAATATAATTTTATGATTGGGGGTCTACCACTAAAAAGGAAACTGTATGAAAGTGCCGTGGATTTAGGAAAGTTGAGAAGCACTGTCCTAGAGGAAAACACAGATATTGATAGAGTAGATGGGCATCAAAGGAGAGGCATCCCCTACAATTTGGAATAGCTCAGTGGCTGCAACAATGAGCGCAAGCAAAGAACCACTGTGAGGAATGCACAGGATGGGGCAGCGTTTCAGTACATTCTTCATAGAGTTGCTGTGAACCAAAATCCACTCGACGGCACCTAACAACAGCAACAATAGGACTTGGGCGTCTAACAATATACTGAACTACATCTTAAAGAAACACCTCTTAGTTAAGAGCAGCGGTTCTCAACCTGTGGATCGGGACCCCTTTGGGGGTTGAGCTACCCATTCACAGGGGTCGGTATCTTCTTCATAGTAGCAAAATTACAGTTATGAAGTAGCAACGAAAATAATTTTATGAATGGATGTTCACCACAACATCAGGAACTTCATTATAGTGCCAAGGAATTAGGAAGGTTGAGAACCACTGGTTTAGAGCATAGGAAATCTGATGAAATACTGCATATTTTAACACACATGATGTTGGAGAGTAATGGAAATTGGGAGAGGACAGTAATATCAAATTCCTATGAGTCAGAATTGCTCTATATCATAGAGTAGCTAAGACAATGAGAAGAAATGACAAAGTCAAAGAGCTGAAGAGAAAATTCCATAGGACACGTGGCAACAGCTTTATGCTCTTGTTAGACCCTTGGGGCCTCCCTATCTTTTGTTGGCTTTCTTAAGCCCATCCCCACCACTGTGAATAGTCTTCATTAAACTCTCTTTAATTAAACCTTCTGCATGGTTTGTTTTCTGCTGGACCCCTAACAGATATCATTTAATTTTCTTGATTGCAATTCATCTCTAGTATACAGAAATCTTTCAAGAGTTTGTTTTATGTTTTGTTTTCATCCACAATAGCATTTCCTTCCAGATTTGTTTGTCCTTGAAACATGATCAATAGTTCTTTCCTCTCCAATGAAACCCAAGTGATACGCTGCCTGACTGCCTATGAAGTTCATGTGTAGCCTACATGGAGATCCCAACCATTCCCTAGACAAGTGTTTCTCAACCTTCCGAATGCCATGATTCTTTCATACAGTTCCTCACGTTGTGTTTACCCCGATCATAAAAATTATTTCATTGCTAATTCATCACTGTAATTGTGCTACTGCGATGAACCAGGCAACCCCTGTGAATGTGTCATTGGACCCCCAAAAGTGTCGTGACCCACTGGTTGAGATCCACTACCTTAGACCAACGTACGGCCTGAGGGCTGTATAGGGCACCCCAAATAATCAATAGCTGCCAGCATCACACATCTCACAAACGAGAAGCATTTGGAGCCATCACCTTAGGGGTGAGTTCATTAATTATTTGACCTGTATGGCCCCATGAATGATGTTATCAATCACCACATGGTCCTTGGCAGAAAAACAGTTTTCCAGCTCCTGCTCCAGAGCAAAGGTTCCCAAACTTATTCTGCCTACTGCCCTCTTTTCAGAAAAAGAATTTACTCAGGACCCCCCAGCAATGAAAGAATTTTGGACTATAGCCCACCATCCAGGATAAAACGTAGATATCTGCTTTGTAGATCTCTGGATTTTTCTGTGCCCAGTAGGTGGGTGGTGTTGCCCACTTTGGGAAACGAGACTCTAGGAAAATCAGGTGTGTTTTCACTTTCTCTGCAAGAATTTCAGTTGAGGAGCAAGATCTGTCTTGAAAGAAGTGTATCCAGAATGCTCCTTAGAGGCAAGGATGGCTAGACTTCATCTCACGTCCTTGGGCATCAGGAGCTATGAGGAGGAACGTCATGGAAAAGGCCATCATGCTTGGTAAAGGGGCGCCCAAATGGGGAGGACCCTCACCAAGATGGATGGACACAGTTTCTACAACAACACACTAAAACATAACAATTGTGAGGCTGGCACAGGAGCAGGCAGTGTTTCTTTCGGTTGTATGTAGGGTCCCCACGAGTTGAAACCAACTTGACAGCATCCAACAAAACCAGATGTGGAGAAAGCATGGCCTGGTCTGTGTACAGTGGCCCCATCGAGGTTCCTCATCAGTTGTGTTTGAATGGGCCAGGTGCTCTCACAAACCTCCTCTTCAATAGACAACTTAGAATGTTTGCTTTCTGCCCAGGAACCATCCTGAAATTTAAAATGACCATTTGACACTGAGTTGATTGCGATTCATAGTGAGTCATAGGACTTTCATTCGGCATAACCTTTTAGAAACAGATGGCCAGGCTTTTCTTCCAAGGTATTTCTGGGTGCGCTTGAACCTCCTCAGTTTCTGTTAATGGCCAAGTGTTTTAACCATTTGTACTCTCCAGGGATGACTCACAGCTCTATATATCCTTAAAACTGACATCTCTCCTCTCTTTGGAAAGCCATGGCAATTGTTCTGTTTCAGTAGATTTACCTTCTTTAAATATAGGAATGACATATACTTCTACCACCTCACAGAAAATGTCAGAAACTCGTAGCTCTCATTTAATAATTGCGTGGGTGATTACATATTGGGCTGCTAATCCCAAAGCCAACAGTTCAAAACCACCAGCCACTCTCAGGGAAAAACATGAAACTTTCCAATCCTATAAAGTTACAATCTCAAATACCCACAGGAGCAGTTGGACCCTGTCCTATAGGGTAGAACTCAGGTCATGGGGAGTCAGAGTGGATTCGATGGCAGTGAGTTTGGTTTGGTTTTTGGACTCCCCTCCTACCACAATAGCTCACAATTACTAAGTGCATGTTATGTACTAGTGTTCTAAGCATTGCATGTACATTCACTCATTTCATCCCACTGGTGGTGGTGTGGGTGAAGCATTAGAACTGCTAACCAGAAGGTCGGTGGTTCAAACCCACCAGCTGTTCTTTGGGATCATGTTGGGGCTGTCTGAGCTCATAAAGATTTTCAGGGTCGGACGTCTGCAGGGACAGTTATTACTTTATCCTGCTGAGTTGCTATGAGTCTGAATGAACTCAAGAGAAGTGGGGTTTTGGTGACTTTTGCAACCCCTTTAAGAGGAGCGCTGGCGGGGCAATAGAGAAGCCCTTGACTATTTACCACTAGCTCAGCGAAACCCTCGGCAGCTTCCCATGAGAATGATGCGTCAATTTGCTTCAGTATCAGTCACAGCCTATGGGAACGCCTATAGAATGGTTCCACTCTGTCCTCCAGGCTCACTATGAGTTGGAATCGAGTGACCCATTGGTAGTACATCAGCTTCCGTCTATAGGTGAGGACCCGAATGCACAGAGATGTGAAGCCATCTGGCCCAGGGGTAATCAGGTTATCCAAGGGGGAGCTGGATTTTAAATCCCAGCAGACCAGCCTCAGAGACTACAGGCTTAGCTCTACCGTCTGCTGAAATCTGGACTAGAAGTGGTTGGATTTTGCCTGCTTTTCCCTACACATCATCTCCACTGTCCCCTATCAAGCAAAATTAGCTTGAGCATTGAACAGGCACCCTCCAGCCCTGCCCGATTGCACACACGCAGGTGAGAAAAGGATGGGGAGATCACTGGGCTGTTTTAGCTGCCACCTCTACTCCCACTGCGCCAACACACCCACAACGAAGTCAGAGAAAGAATTCTTGGCCTTGTAACCACTCCTCAGCCCTGACCCCTTGGAGGGAGCCAAAGCCACTCTCTTGGATACCCACTCGACTGCTACCTGGGAACTTCCCTTGGAGCACTTGGGGACAAAGGAGAGGGAGCACGCCTGCAATGTAATTAACATCATGACAACTTGTTCCCCCCTTGGAGAATGACACCATTAGCTGCTTCAATTGTGCATGAAATGTAAATTACACGACTCAGGGGTATCACATCTGAGCAGCCATGATGCTAAGTGACGAGGCTCTCCATCGAGCAGCCCCTCCCCAAGCAGCAGGAACTAAGAAACCCAAGCCCCGTGGCGACAGCTGAGACTGAGGTCCTATGGTCTTTGAGTGTGCCTGCTCCACAGAGCCCACAAGGGAGGATCTTTCTGGGTGGCCCTGGATGTCAGGCTGGGATGTTCCAGCCACCTGCTGTCATCACCCTGGACCTCCCATTTTCTCTAAAGGGAGTCGAAGCTGGACAGCACTCTTTCCTCTCTATCTCTCAGAAAATTAGGAAAAAGGGGTGGTGGCTGTGGTTGTGGTAATATCCTTCTTGCTAAGGAGTTTTGGTAATGCTGTGGGTTAAGCATCCCGCTACTAATCTCAAAGCCAGCAGTTCAAACCCACTAGCTGCTCTGAGAGGGAGAAAGATGAGGCCGTCTGACAATGGACAAATTTATAGTGTCAGAAACCCACAGAGGCAGATCCAAACTCTTCCCCCAGATGACTTCCATATCCATTCTGCCTCCCATTCATTACTCTGTCTGGCTCAAAATATTCCGTGTTCACTCCCTGGCCAGCTCTCCACATTTCCCTACCCCCTTTCACCACGAACTCTCTGGACACTACTCTAAATCAGCTTGAGACACTGGATCAGCCACACTTCTTTGTGGCCCATGAAAGAACTTTCCAAAACCTCATGTCACAAGCAGTTCCACTTGCTTTTAGAGAAGAGGCATAGGCGAAATTGTATGTGTCCACCTTGAGAGGGGCAAGCACCACCATGTACAATTAGTAGGTGACCACCAGTGTGTCACTTTTTTGGTCACTACACATCTCCTTTGGGGACCCATTTGCCCCTCTCCTAGCACCCTGATCCCTGGTGCCATGGCTAGACTGGGATGGGAAATCCCTGTGCTCAACCAGGAAATTCCAGGTGGAATCAGAGTCACTGTCCCCTCTGCAGAGCCTCTGTGAGGACAGGGAGTTTGGAAACACAGCCTAAATATGCAGTAGGATAAATTTAAGAAATGATCACGCATTTACCCTAATGTCAACTGTACAAATCCCACAAACAAACTTCAAATGCCCTCCACTGAGCAGAGCCAAAAGCAGGAAGAGCCAAAACCTACATATGGGTACAGGAAGACCTCTGGAAGGTGTCCCTGTGGGGGGCCGGGGAAGGGGGAGAGTGGAGATGAGGAGGCTCGGGGGCTAAGGCTCAGGCTGGGAAAGAGCCAGAGTTCCTACTTCGACTCTCTCTTTGTCTCTCTGCCTAACCACGCACCTCCCACCTAGTCCAGGAGATTCTTTGAACAGGGCCCACAGGGTCAGAGGTGAGAGCTGGCAGCTCCTGTTACTACCCTGGCATGGGAAACCTCCCACTTTCTGGAAATGCAAATATTTTCTTGGACTTTGATCAAGACCCAGGTCAAGCCTCCCCTCCCCCTTTCCTCACAGAGGCACTTGGTCAGAATGGCAAATAGCCCTCAACTGTGCCATGCACTCCGCCTCTTCATTCCCTGTTCCCTTCGAACCATCTGCTGCAAAAAATCACAAAACAGCCCGATGGAGGGCAGGTCGGTGCTTCTTTTTCAGACTTCCCTCTCATTCTTTCTCTGGTCTCATCGTCATTCCAGGTACAGCAAACCCATTACTGTCCAGTCAATTCCAACTCATGGAGACCCTATGTAAGTTTTCCAACATTGTCCAACATTACTGGAACAGACAGCCTCATCATTTTCCTTGAAGCAGCTGATGGTTTTAACTGTCAACTTTGAGCTAGCAGTTCAACATTTACATGACATCCCTTCAGAGTGGTGAGTAATAGTCTGCAGACACCGTGGGCAAGAATCATTGTTCTGGCTTATTTTCTTAAGGTGAGATTCTAGGTAGGCAGGTTTGACGCAGGTGTAACTGGAAATCGACTTGATGGCAACAAACAACAACACTGATGTCATTGTTTCGGGACTTGGGAACTGAGACCTATGAGGCATGGAGCTAAGTAACAGCTACTTCAGGTTTGTTAGGTACTTCATTGCTGAGCTCTGTTCTAGATACTGGGAATACAGCTAGAAGGAAGGTGGCATCTCTGTTCCTGGGGTTGAGAGATGAGAGGGGTTGGGAAACTTCCTGTCCTGTTAGTAGTGGGTGTAGACGTTGTTTCTGCTGTTAGATGTCATTGAGTCAGTTCAAACCCCTAGCCACCCTATGGATAATAGAACGAAACACCACCCTGTCCTGCACCATCCTCTCAATTGTTGTTATGTTTGAGCCCTTTGTTGCAGCCACTGTGTCAATCCATTGGCCGAAGTTCTTCCTCATTTTCACTGCCTCTCTGCTTCACCAAGCAGGACGTCCTTCCTCCTCCAGGGACTGGTCTCTCCCTAACAGTATGTCCAAGGTGTGTGAGGGGAAGCCTCACCATCCTGGCTTCTAAGGAGTATTCTGGCTGTACTTCTAACCCACATTTGTTTGTTTTTTGGCAGTTCATAGTACTTTCAATATCCTTCACCAGCCTCCCAATTCAAATGCATTGATTCTTCTCTGATCTTCCTTTTCAATGTCCAACTTTCACGTGCATAGAAGGCCATCGAAAATATGACTAAGATGGCTTTAGTCAGGTGCACCTTAATGTAACATTCTTGCTCTTAAACACTTTGAAGAACACTTTTGAAAGAGGTCTCTGGCGGCAGCACCCGGCCCCTTTAAGGGTGAGGAGGAGGGGCGCACAGGTGGAAGCCCATGGCCCCTTTAAGGCTTGGCCTACTTGGCAGCAGCTGGAGCCTATTGAGAACATGACAGGAGGCCAGCCAGCAGTTCCTATAGAGGTCAAGGGCTCAGGAGCTGAGCGAGCCAAGCTCTGAAGGCTGTGAGCCAGCTTCGTTGCCGCACTGCCTCCATGGGCCATAATGACCTGATGCGCAAGGCCTAGGACTTCAAAGACCAGGTGTGGTCTGTGCAGCCTTCCTGCCCCTTCCCAGAATCCTGCCCACCAGGGAGGGCCTTGCCACCATGACCCCTCATGTGGGTCTGCAGCCCACCAGGCACCTGGCCAGCCACCAGGATCCCTGCCCTTCCCAGTTGACCCACCCAGGACCACACTCCAGACCCCCTGCCCCCACCCTGGGCCTGCTCACCACCAAGACTCTGCCCTGGGCCCGCTGCCACCCAGGAACCTGCATCAGGGCCCTTGCCAACCCTGGGTCCAGTCCAGGCCGGGCACACACCTGGGATCCCTGTTTCAGGTCCCTGCCCACCTGGGTCTGGGCCTGCCACAAAGACCCTGCCCGAGGCCCTCTGCCTACCCAGGAGACACCCCCTGCCCAGCTAGCCCCTGGCTCATCTGGGCACTGCCCCAGGCCCCCTGCCTGCCCAAGACCTTATGTTAGCCTGACTGGCCATGGAGGATGGAGAGGAAGAGGGACCCTGCCCAGGCCCTTGCACCCCATCCCACTTGGGTTGCCCTGGGTTGGCCCAGCCCCAAAGGTGGCTCCCTTCCCCCAGGCCCACATGCCCAGAACTCCATTGGGCCCACTGCTTACCTTAGGCCTCCCCATCAAGGGCTTGGGATATGTAACCCCAGCCTGGGATGGGCTCCTAGCTTGCTAGAGCCCCATGCCATTCTCCTTAAGCCCCAACTACTTAAGATCCCTAGAAAGTGCCTGTGGGGGCCTTGTTGAGTCACACTCTGGCTGTAAGGGGCTAGGCTGTAGCTCTTGAAACTTGTCTTCTCCATTCTGAACTTTTAGGACATTGGTCCTTCCACAGGGCAGTTCTACAGAAGTGGCAGGGAACTCTATTCCTGAGTGCAGTTGGCCAGGTTTGAGTGGGGGGTGCCCTGGCAGGGACCCCAACTTGGGAGAACAGCCCATCTCCTCTTTCTCATTCCCAACTGCAAAAAAAGAAAAAAAGAAAGAGATCTCAAAGAGCAGATTTACCCAATACAATACATCCCTTGAGTTCTTGACCGGGGCTCACATGATAATTTATTGTGGACTCCAGAAAGAAGATAGCCCTGATCACTTCAGTCTTTTCTCCATTTATCATGATCATGTTGTAGATGACAGGGTCATAATTACATATAAATATGTCCCTGGAACCCAGCTCCTGGGGAGTCCCAAACTTCTTGATGTAAAGAAAATAAGAGAGAGAAAACAAGCACTCTGGGCTCTTGGTTGGAAGGACAGTCCTTTGTGAATAGAGAGCTGCAAGGATATTGGAGTTCCTGAAGGGGGGCAAACAGTTCCAAACATAACTATTTAACAAATCATTTGCCGTTGGAACCCACCCAGGGACACCATGGAGGAAAGGCCTGGCAACCTCCTTAAAGCCTATAGTCTTGAAAGTCCTATGCAATGTACACATGGGGGCACCATGAGTCAGAATCAACTCTCTCATGCCTGTTTTGGTTTGGGGCGAGGAGCTATTAGAAGCAGTGGGGTTTAATGTTGAATCCCAAAAAAGGAAGGATTTGGTCACCATTAAAGTGACTTCTGACCAAATTACTAACAATCATAGGGACTTTTTGTGGGAGAAAGATGAGGATTTCTACCGCTGTAAATATTTCGTGTCAAAAACCCACAGA
The DNA here is from genome assembly GCF_050624435.1 of Tenrec ecaudatus. Lineage (NCBI taxonomy): Eukaryota > Metazoa > Chordata > Mammalia > Afrosoricida > Tenrecidae > Tenrec > Tenrec ecaudatus. The sequence goes on along the minus strand of NW_027457555.1, from coordinate 1,526,834 downwards.
CAGTTCTCCCCTGTCCTATACAGTCGCTGACTTGCTGTCAACTGGATGGCATTAAGATAGCACCTATCTGCTGAAAGGTTGCCATGCGGCAGGACTTGTGCCAAGTCCATTATGGTAATGCCTATGATCTTTGTGGGAGACAAAGCCTTGCTTATGTTTAATGTCTCTGTTGTCAGATCGCTCCATTGTCCAGTCCTGGCTCTATGTCCTTCTAGCTCCATGACCTGGGACAAATCATTGAACCCCCTTTGCGCTGCTGTGTGTAGAAGGGAAGTGAAAAATAGTGCTTAGGTTGTGTGTTCGAGGTTGAGATTGAATGCATCAATAGATAGAAAGACCTTGTTGTTGTTGTTAGTCTCCAGTAAGTCAAATTTGATTCCTTTTGACTGTAGGTCTGATAAGACAAATCACTGCCAGATCCTATGCCATCTTCCTGCCCATCTGCAGGTTTGAGGTCATTGTTGCGGTTATGGAGCCAGTCCGTGTCATGAAGAGTTTCCCCAGACCCACATGATGTCCTCTTCTTGCAACTGGTCTTTCCTAACGACATGACCAAAATCAGCATGACAAAAATTTGCCATTCTCTCTTCTGGGAACATTCTGTGAAGAGTGTCCTGGCTCAATTTCCTCCAGGACAGATTTGCTCATTCTCCTGGCCACACACAGTATACCCCAAACACGGTCTTTGCCATCACTGCCATTCAAATGCCTCAATCCTTCTGAGAATCCTGGTCCTCACTGTTGTCCCCAGGAGAAACTCCATTTCTCGCAGCTTGCTTCAGCACTGCTGAAGTGGAATCTGAGTTTCTGTTAGGCCCCAAGGGCATTTTATTTGTGTGCCTACTAGAAGCACGGCTGGGGAACAACGTTTGGCCCATAGTAAGTGCTTTATAATTATTGGTTGTGATCAGTGTCATTATTTATTACTCCATCTAATCTTTCCAGCACACTCACAGATCAGGAAACCAAGATTCTCAGCCTGTCAGTGCCTTTGCTGAGGCTACCCCTCAGGAGATGGCAGGGGCTCCATGCAAACCGAATATAGGATCAGGCCAACATTTGGATCACTCTGAATGGAGACACAGTCAATGCTCATTAACCAGTCACTCCCCATTGCCTTCGTCACCCAACCCTTATCAACCGTGAGTCTGCTTGCTGTCTATGGATTTCCCTATGGATTCTGCATATTTTATATCAATCTCATTATGGTCTGACTTGTTTCACTCAGCAGAAGGTGTTCAAGGTCCCTGCATGGTGTAGAGTTTTCCCAAACATCAATTCCTTTTTAAAGGCTGAATAATATTCCATTGTATGACTTAGTTATTGTTTGGTTTATCCATTCTTCGGGCCCCGGGCACTTTGGTAATAGTCACCTTTCAGCTATTGTGGGTAGTGCTGCAGTGAACTTGTATACCACTATCTCTTTGAGTCTCTGTTTGTTATTCTTTGAGGTATATGCTTAGATGTAGAATTGTGAGGTGGTCAAGGATTTCCTCTTCCTTGGATCCATGATCAACGCTCATGCAAGCAGCACTCAAGAGATTAAAAAATGCATTGCATTGTATTGGCTAAATATTCACAAGACCTCTTTAAAGCATTGAAAAGCAGGGATGTTATTATGAGAACTAAGGTGCATCTGACACAAGCCATAGTATGTTCAAACATTTCCTATGCATGTAAAATGTGTAGATTAAATAAGGCAGGCCAAAGAAGAATCGATGCATTTGAATTAAGGTGCTAGGAAAAAAGAACCATAGAAAGTACTATGGACTACCAGAAGCACCAATAAACTTGTCTTGGAAGAAGCACAGGCCAAATGCTCCTTAGAAGTAAGGATGGCCAGATTTTGTCACCCTTTGGTCATGTACTTTCAACATGTTGTCAAGAGAGACCAGGCCCAGGAATAGGACATCATGCTTGGTAAAGTGGAAGTGCAATGGAAAAGAGGGAGGCTCTCATAAGATGGATGGACATGGGGGCTGCAGTAATGGGCTCAAACATAAGAACAATTGTGATGAGGGTACCGGGTGGCGTTGTCTTCTGTTTGACATAGGGTTGTTATGAGTGGGAACCAACAGGACCGACCCTAACAACAATAGTAAATCTCTGACTTGTTAAGAAGAAACAAGCATTTTTCATTTCCTCTATGAGCCAGGCACTGCGAAGTCCCTGAAGGTCCAGATAGAAACAGCACTTGGCCCCTACCCATGATGGGTTCCCAGGCTAGGGGTGAGGCAGCAGATCTCCACTTTTGGATGAGACCTATGCAGCCCCCTTGGGGTTCCAGTGTGTGCTGGAGAGACTCCAGTTAACGTTGCCTTTCTCTATATCCGCCTTAGGAAAGTGGAAGAACTTTAGAATAAACATCCTCCGAGATTTCTGTTGCACAGTTAGACAAAAGGAAACCAATGGTGGCTAAAGAGAGCGAACAGAGAATCCAGAGCTGTGTCTGGGTCCTTGGCCATGCAGCTATCAATCAACACAGTTGAGCTCAGGAATCAGGAAGCGAAGATCCTCAATATCTGGATCCAGTAGATATAGAAGGCATAGCTTCAAAGATAAAGAAGGATAAGCCCTCTTTCGCTTTCGGGAGGAACTCACCCAGGGAGAACTCATTCAGGTGGGACTGCACTAAAGCCTTAGAACTGGGAGGGTCCATAGGAGCATGTTTACTGCCAGAATGGTGCCTTCCCATTCAAGAGCTTCTATAATATTCCAGCTCATGAATGGTCTTTGCTAAGTGCCTTGGTTCTTTTGCTGTGACTTCTGTGGCATCACTTGAACTCTCCATCCCCTCCAGCCAGGAGCAGTGGCAGGAAAAATCTATTAGAGAGAAGTGAGAGAGTAAGCAAGGAGATATTCCATACACAGCTTGCCATCTCCTTCAGCAAAGGCCCTGTGGGGTGGGGACTTAACTTTTCTGATTATCTCCTATTAGAAGTCAACACGGAGCTAAAGAAGCATGAATGGAAGAAAGCAGGATAATGAGCTGACAGCTTTTCCATAAGGAAATAATAGCCAGAAGGGCTCCAAGTTGGGATGAGGCATGGTGGGGAGGGGAACACACGTGCTGCTACCAAGAGGAGAGTGAGGAGCAAGAGACCAGCAGAGGCTAGTCTCAAAGCCATCTCCAATAACATTTCCCCAACAGGCTGTTTTCCTCTCTCCACTCTAAACATGTCAGCCTTCACCTCCACCAAGCACCGAAAACCCCCATTCCTCCCACCAAATGATCCAGGTTGCTATGGGAACTATGGGAGTAGTAAGTGGTTCCCGCTATTACTACCTACCTCCCTGATTTCAGCAGCAAAAAGTTTTATGACTGGGGGTCCACCACTACATTGGGAACTGTATGAAAGGGTCATGAAATTAGGAAGGTTGAGAACCACTGTCTGAGAGGAACACACAAATGTTGGTATAGTAGAGGAGCAGCAAAGGAGAGGCAGCCCCCACAAGTTGGAATAGCACAGTGGCTGCAACACAAAGCACAAGCAAGGAAGCACGGTGAGGATGGCACAGGGCAGTGTTTCATTATATTTGCATAGAGTTACTGTGAGCTGAATCCCACTCTATGGCACCTAAATACAATAACAAAAGACTTGTGCTTCTAACAATGTGTTTAAATATATCTAAAGAAAAATTCTTCATAGTTTAGAGCAGCGGTTCTCAACCTGTGGGCCTGGACACAATTTAGGTGATAAATGACCCTTTCACAGGGGTGTCCCAGTACATAACGGTAGCAAAATTACAGTTATGAAGTAGTAATGAAAATAAATTTATGATTGGGGGGTATGCACTACATCAGGAATGGTATGAAAGGGTTGTGGAATTAGGGAGGTTGAGAACCACTGGCCTAATGGAAGACAAAAATCTTGGTAGAGTAGAAAGCCAGCAAATGAGAGCAGACCCCCAAATGATGGAAGAGCACAGTGACTACAACAATGAGCGCAAGCAAAGAGCCACTGTGAGGATTGCATAAGTGGCGGCAGCATTTCATTATATTGTGCGTAGAGTTGCTGTGAGACGAAACTACTGGACAGCACCTAACAACAATAACTACAGGACTTGTGCTTCTCACAATATGGTGACGTAGATCCTAAGAGAAACTACTGTTAGTTTAGAGCAGCGATTCTCAACCTGTGGGTCGCGACCCCTTGGGGGGGGGTTCAAATGACCCTTTCACAGTGGAGGCCCAATTCATAACTACAGCAAAATTAAAGTTGCGAAGTAGCAATGAAAATAATTTTACGATTGGGGGTTCATCACTACATGAGGAAATGTATGCAAGGGTCATGACATTAGCATATTTGAGAAGCACTGCCCTAGAGGAAGACACAAATCTTGGTATATTAGAGGGGCAGCAAAAGAGAGGCAGCACTCCAAAAGTTGGATTAGTACAATGGCTGAAACAATGAGCACAAGCAAAATCACCACTGTGAAGATCGCACAAGATGGGGCCGGGTATCATTATATTGTGCATACAGTTGCTATGAGCCAACACACACTAAAAGGCACCTAACAATAAAAAACAGGACTTGTGGTTCGAAGAATATTCTGAAGTGGACCTTTAGAGAAACTCCTATTAATTTAGAACATTGGTTCTCAAACTGTGTGTCCTGACACCTTTGAGGAGACTAATGAACCTTTCCCATGTGTGGCCTGATTCATAACAGAAGCAAAATTACAGTTATGATGTAGCAATGAATATATTTTATGGTTGGGATGTCACCACAACATGAGGAACGGTGTGAAATGGTAGAGGCATTCAGAAAATTAAGAACTACTGCTCTAGAGGAAGACACAAATCTGTGTATAGAAGGGCAGGAAAAGAGGCAGTGACCAACAAGATGGATTGGCACAGTGGCTGCAACAATGAGCATGAGCAAAAGAACCACTGTGAGGAAGGCACAGGACGGGAAAGCATTTCATTACACGGTGCATAGAGTTGGTATGAGCCAAAACCCACTCGAAGGCAGCCAAAAACAAAAGGACTTGTGCCTCTAATAATATGCTGAAGTAGACCTTAAAAGAAACTCCTCTTAGTGTAGAGTAGCAGCTCTCAAACTGTGGATCACAACGTTTTAAGGGGGAGGAATGACCATTTCACATGTGTGGCCTGATTCATAACAGTAGTAAAATTATAGTTATGAAATAACAAGGAAAATAATTTGATGATTGGGGGGTGTCACCAGTACAAGAGAAATGGTGTGAAAGAGTCGTGGCATTAGGAAAGTAGAGAACCACTGCCCTAGAGAAAGACATAAATCTGGGTAAAGTAGAAGGGGAGCAAAAAAGAGGCAACCCACAGCAAGATGGAATACGACTGTGGCTGTAACAATCCGAGCAAGCAAAAGAACCACTGTGAGTATGGCACAGGACAGGACACCTTTCCACCATATTGTTCTTAGAGTAGCTGTACGTCGAAAGCTATGCGACAGAATCTAACAACAATAACTACGGGATTTGTGCTTCTAACAATAGGGTGAAATAGATATTAAGAGAAACTCCTCTTAGTTTAGACCAGCAGTTTTCAATCTGTGGGTCGCGACCGCTTTTGGCGGCCAAATGACCCTTTCAAAAGTATGACCCGATTCATAACTGTAGGAAAATTACAGTTACAATGTAACAATGAAATTAATTTTATGATGTGAGTCACCACTACATGAGGAACTATATGAAAGGGTCATGGCATTAGGAAATTTGACAACCACTGCCCTAGAGGAAGACACAATTCTTGGTACAGTAGAAAGGCCACAAAAAAGAGGCAGCTACCCAAAAGTTGGTTTAGCACAGTGGCTGCTACAATGAGCGCAAGTGTAAGAACCACTGTGGCATAGGACGGGAAAGTGTTTCTTTGCATTGTGCATAGAGTTGTTATGAGCCAAAACCCACTCAATGGTACCTAACAACAGAACTTCTGCATCTACAAATATGCTGAATTCTATCTTAAGAGAATCTCCTCTTAGTTAAGAGCAGAGGATTTTCACCTGCGTGTCACAACCCCTTTGTAGTGTGGAATGAAAATTACACAAGGGTGTCATGATTCATAACAGTAACAAAATTACAGTTATGAATGTGCAATGAAAATAATTTTATGGTTGGGGGTCACCACTAAATGAGAATCAGTATGAAAAGAAAATGGCATTAGGAAAGTTGAGAGCCACTGCTCTAAAGGAAGACCCAAATCTTGGTACAGAAGGGCAGGAAAAGAGAGGCAGTCCCCAACAAGATACATTAGCACAGTGGCTGAACATAATCAAAGAACCACTATGAGGAGGGCACAGGACAGGGCGGCGTTCCATTATAATGTGCATAGAGTTGCTATGAGACACACCCACTCTACGGCACCTAACAACAACAACAAATGGACTTGAGCTTCTAACAGTATGGTGAAGCAGACCTTAAGAGAAACTCCTCTGAATTTAGAGCAGCAGTTCTCAACATGTGGGTCGTGACCAATTTGGGGCTTAGACGAACATTTTACAGGGTGGCACTATTCATAACAGTGCCAAAACTAGAGCTATGAAGTAGCAAAGAATATAATTTTATGATTGAAGGTCTACCACTACATTGGAAAGTGTTGTGGAATTAGGAAGGTTGAAATCACTGTCCTAGAGGATGACACAAATATTGATACAGTAGAAGGGCAGCAAAAGAGAGGCAGCCCCTACAATTTGGAATAGCTCAGTGGCTGCAACATAGAACCCAAGCAAAGAACCACTGTGAGGAATGCACAGGATGGGTCAGCATTTCAGTACATTGTACATAGAGTTGCTGTGAGCCAAAACCCACTCGATTGCACCTAACAACAGCAACAACAGGACTTGGGCGTCTAACAATATACTGAACTACATCTTAAAGAAACACTTCTTAGTTTAGAGCAGCAGTTTACAACCTGTGGATCAGGACCTCTTTGGGGCTTGAGCTTCCCATTCACAGGGGTTGGCCTCTTCTTATTCGTAGCAAAATTACAGGTATAAAGTAGCAACAAAAATAATTTTATGAATGGATGTTCACCACAACATCAGGGACTTCACTATAGTGCCAAGGAATTACGAAGTTTGAGAACCACTGGTTTAGAGCATAGTAAATCTGATTAAATACTACATATTTTAACACGAATGAAGTTGGAAAGTAATGGAAATTGGGAGAGGACAGTAGTATAAAATTCCTATGAGGCAGAATTGCTCTACATCATAGAGTAGCTAAGACAATGAGATGATATGAAGTCAAAGAGCTGTAGAGGAAATTCCATAGGACACGTGGCAACAGCTTTATGCTCTTGTTAACCCCTTGGGGCCACCCTATCTTTTGTTGGTTCCCTTAACCCCATCCGCACCACTGTGAACATGTCTTCATTAAACTCTCTTTAATTAAAACTTCTGAATGGTTTGTTTTCTGCTGGACCCCTAACAGATATCATTTAATTTTCTTGATTGCAATTCATCTCTAGCATACAGAAATCTTTCAAGAGTTTGTTTTATGTTTTGTTTTCATCCACAAAAGCATTTACTTCCAGATTTGTTTGTCCTTGAAACAAGATCAATAGTTCTTTCCTCTCCAGTGAAACCCAAGTGCTACACTGCCTGAATGCCTATGAAGTTCATGTTTTCCTACATTGAGATCCCAACCATTCCCTACACCAGTGTTTCTCAGCCTTCCTAATGCCGTGACTTTTTCATATATTTCCTCAGTTTGTGGTGACACCTGACCACAAAATTATTTCATTTCTAATTCATCACTGTAATTTTGTTACTGTGATGAATCAGGCCACCCCCGTGAAAGTCTCATTCGACCCCCAAAGGAGTCATGACCCACCAGTTGAGATCCACTACCCTAGACCAACGTTTGGCCCGAGGGCTGTATATGGCCCCCCAAATCATCAATACCTGCCAGCATCACACATCTCACCAAAGAGAAACATTTGTAGCCATCACCTTAGGGTTGAGTTCATTAAATATTTGACCTGTATGGCCCCATGAATGACATTATAAATCACATGATCCTTGGCAGAAAAACAAGTATCCAGCGCCTGCTCTAGACCAAAAGTTCCGAAACTTATTCTGCCTACTGCCCTCTTTTCAGAAAAAGAAATTACTCAGGGACCCCTGTTAATGAAAGAATTTTGTACTATAGCACACCATCCAGGATAAAATGTAGATATCTGCTTTGTACATCCCTGGATTTTTCCATGCCAAGCAGATGGTGGTGTTGCCCACTGTGGGAAATGAGACTCTAGGTAAATCAGGTTTGTTTTCACTCTCTGTGCAAGAATTTCAGTTGAGGAGCAAGATCTGTCTTGAAAGAAGTGTATACAGAATGCTCCTTAGAGGCAAGAATGGCTAGAATTCGTCTCACATACTTGAACATCAGGAGCTATGAGGAGCAACATCATAGAGAAGGCCATCATGCTTGGTATAGGGGCACCAAAAAGAGGAAGGCCCTCACCAAGATGGATGGACAGTTTCTGCAGCAATAGTCTAAAACATAACAATTGTTGAGAATGGCACAGGAACAGGAAGTGTTTCTTTCGGTTGTACAAAGAGTCGCTGTGAGTTGAAACCAACTTGACAGCATCCAACAAAACTAGATGTGGAGAAAGCATGGACTGGTCTGTGTACAGTGACCCCAGCGAGGTTCCTCGTCCATTTTTGTGTTTAAATGGGCCAGGTGCTGTCACAAACCACCTCTTCAATAGACAACTTAGATTTTTTCTTTCATCCCAGGAACCATTCTGAAATTTAAAATGACCATTTGACACTGAGTTGATTGTGATTCATGGCAATTCATAGGATTTCCAATGGGCATATCCTTTCAGAAACAGATGGCCAGACTTTCTTCCAAGGTATTCTGGGTGCGCTTGAGCCTCCTACGTTTCTGTTAATGGCCAAGTGTTTTCACCATTTGTACTATCCAGGATTGACTTCCAGCTCTATATATCCTTAAAATTGACATCTCTCCTCTCTTTGTAAAGTCATGACCATTGCTGTGTTTCAGTCGATTTACCGTATTCAAATATAGAAATGACAAATAATTCTACCACCTCACAGAAAATGTCAGAAACTCGTTGCTCTCATTTAATAGTGGCGTGGGTGATTACATATTGGACTGCTAATCCCAAAGTCAACAGTTCAAAACGACCAGCCACTCTCAGGGAAAAAGATGAGGCTTTCCACTCCTACCAATTACAGTCTCAAATAACCACAGGAGCAGTTGGACCCTGTCCTATAGGGTAGAACTCAGGTCATGGTGAGTCTGAGTGGACTGGATGGCAGTGAGTTGGTTTGGTTTTTGGACTCCCCTCCTACCACAATATCACACAATTACTAAGTTCATGTTATGTACCAGTGTTCTAAGCATTGCATGTACATTCACTCATTTCATCCCACTGGTGGTGGTGTGGGTGAAGCATTAGAACTGCTAACCAGAAGGCCGGTGGTTCAAATACACCAGCTGTTCTTCGGGATCAAGATTGGGCTGTCAGCTTTCATAAAGGTGTTCAGGGTTGGACATCTGCCGGGACAGTTATTACTTTATCCTGCCGAGTTGCTATGGGTCTGAATGAACTCAAGAGCAGTGGGGTTTTGGTGGCTTTTGCAACCCTTTTAAGAGGAGCGCTGGTGGGGCAATAGAGAAGCCCTTGACTATTTACCACAAGCTCAGAAAAACCCTCAGCAGCTTCCCCTGAGAATGATGCATCAATTTTCTCCAGGACAAGTCACAGCTTATAGGAACACCTCTAGAATGGTTCCACTCTGTCCTGCAGGCTCACTATGAATTGGAATTGACTGACCCATTGGTAGTGAGTGCATCAGCTACCGTCTATTGGTGAGAACATGAATGCACAGAAAAGTGAAACAATCTAGCCCAGAGGTGACCAGGTTATCAAAGGGGGAGCTAGATTTCATATCCCAGCAGACCAACCTCAGAGACTACAGGCTTAGCTCCACACTCTGCTGATGTCTTGACTACAAGTGGTTGGATTTTGCATCCCTTCCCCTACACATCATCTCCACTGTCCAATATCGATCAATGTTAGCATGAGAACTGAAGAGTCACACTCTAGCCCTGCCCCATCCCACACGTACAGGTGAGAAAAAAATGGTGAGACCACTGGGCAGTTTTAGCTGCCACCTCTACTTCCACCGCCTCAATGCACACAAAAAGAAGTCAGAGAAAGCATTTTTGGCCTTGCCACCACTCCTTAGCCCTGACACCTTGGGGCCTGTCCCCTGGACACCCACAAGACGGCTACCTGGGAACTTCCCCTGGGGCACTTGGGGACAAAGGAAAGGGCACACGCCTGCAATGAAATTCACACTGTAACAACTTGTTTCCCCCTTGGAAAATGACACCATTAGCTGCTTCAATTGTGCATGAAATATAAATTACATGACTCAGAGGTATCATGTCGGAGCAGCCATGATGCTAAGTGATGAGGCTCTCCATCGAGCAGCCCCTCTCCAACCAGCAGGTCCAAAGAAACCCAAGACCCGAGGCTGACAGCTGAGAACGAGGTTCTGTGGTCTTTGAGTGTGCCTGCTTTATAGAGCCCACAAGGGAGAATCTTTCCGGGTGACCCAGGATGCCAGGCTGGAATGTTCCAGCCATCTGCTGTCATCACCCTGGACCTCCCATTTTCTTTAAAGGGAGTCGAATACTGAACAGTACTCTTTCCTTCCATAACCCCCAGAAAAGTAGGGAAAAGTGGTGGTGATTGTGGTAATATCCTTCTTGCTAAGGAGATTTGGTGATGCTGTGGGTTAAGCATCTCACTACTAATCACAAGGCCAGCAGTTCAAACCCACTAGCTGTTCTGAGAGGGAGAAAGATGAGGCCGTCTGACAATGGACAAATTTATGGTGTCAGAAACCCACACAGGAAGTTCTACTATTTCCTCTAGGATTGCTATGCATCTGAATTGGCTGGATTCACCAGAAGTAGGTTTTGCTTCTTCGGAGTGTATTTGTACATGTGTGTGTACATGTGCGTGTGCGTGCCTGTGAGTGCGTGTGTCTGCATTGTCGCTTCTGTGGTTTGGAAGCCCAGAGCAGGCAGACCGAGGCTGCATAGGAAGCAGTTGAGAAGAGAGAAGGGTGAGATCCTTCAAGAGGTAGATAGATCCAAACTCATTTCCCAGATCCCTTCTATATTCATTCTGCCTCCCATTCATAACTCTTTCTGGCTCAAATTATTCCGTATTCTCTCCCTGGCTAGCGCCCCACAGCTTTCTACCCCATTTCACCACTAGATCTCTGGACACTACTCTAAATCAGCTTGAGATACTCAATGATTGATGAGCTGCTGAAGGATTGGATCAGCCACCCTTCTTTGTGTCCATGAAAGAACTTTCCAAAACCTCATGTCACAAGCAAGTACCCTTGCTTTTAGAGAAGAGGCATAGGCTAATTTGTATGTTTCCACCTTGAGAGGGCCAAGCACCACCATGTACAATTAGTAGATAACCATAAGTGTGTCACTTTTGTGGTCACTACACATCTCCTTTGGAGGACCCATTTGCCCCTCTCCTAGCACCGTGATCCCTGGTGCCATGGCTAGACTGGGATGGGACATCCATGTGCTCAACCAGGAACTGCCAGGTGGAATCAGAGCCAGTGTCCCCTCTGCAGAGCCTCTGTGAGGACAGGGAGTTTGGAAACACAGCCTAAAGCTGCGGGAGGAGAAATTTAGGAAATTATCACGCATTTATGCTAATGACAACTGTACAAAACCCACAACCACCCTTCAAATGCCCTGCCACTGAGCAGAGCCAAAAGAAGGAAAAGCCAAAATCCACATATGGGTACAGGAAGACCTCTGGATGGTGTCTTTGTGGGGGGCTGGGAAGCGGGAGTGTGGACTTGAGGAGGCTCAAGGGCTCAGGCTGGGAAAGAGCCAAGATGCCTGTCGACAAAACCCTTCAGACCAGACACAACCAGAGGAAGTTCAACTCTCTCTCTTTGTCTATCTGCCTAACCACCAACCTCTTACCCAGTGCAGGAGCTTCTTTGAACAGGGTCCACAAGGCCAGATGTGAGAGCTAGCAGCTCCTGTTACTACCCTGGCTTGGGAAACCTCCCACTTTCTGGAAATGCAAATATTTTCTTGGACTTTGATCAAGACCAAGATCAACCCTACCCTCCTCCTTTTCTCACAGAGGCACTTGGTCAGAATGGCAAATAGCGCTCAACTGCCATGTGCTCCGCCTCTTTATTCCTTGTTCCATTTGAACCAACTGCTGCAAAAAATCACAAAACTGCCAGATGGAGGGCAGGGCAGTGCTTTCTTTTCAGGCTTCCCTCTCATTCTTTCTCTGGTCGCATCATCATTCCAGGTACAGCAAACTCATTGCAGTCCAGTCAATTCCTTATGTAAGTTTTCCAAGGTTGTACAGCATTACTGGAACAGACAGCCCCATCATTTTACCATGAAGCAGCTGGTGGGTTTCAACTGTCAACCTTTCAGCTAGCCATTCAACATTTACATGACAGTGCCTTCAGAGTGGTGAGTCATAGTCTGCAGACACCGTGGGAAAGAATCATTCTTCTGCCTTATTTTCATAAGGTGGGTTACTAGGTAGGCAGGTGTGAGGCAGGTGTAAGTAGAAATCAACTTGATGGCAACAAACAACAACACCGATGTTATTGTTTTGGGGCTGGGGAAATGAGACCTATGAGGCATGGAGCTAAGTAACAGCTACTTCAGGTTTGTTAGGCACTTCGTCGTTGAGCTCTGTTCTAGATACTGGTTATACAGCTAGAAGGAAGGTAGCATCTCTGTTCCTGGGATTGAGAGATGCGAGGGGTTGGGAAACTTCCTGTCCCGTTAGTAGTGTGTGTAGATTTTGTTTCTGTTGTTAGATGCCATTGAGTCAATTCCAACTCCTAGCCACCCTATGGACAATAGAACGAAACACCACCCAGTCCTGCACCATCCTCTCAATAGTTGTTATGGTTCAGCCCCTTGTTGCAGCCACTGTGTCAATCCATTTACTGAAGGTCTTCCTCATTTTCGCTTATCTCTCTTCACCTGGCAGAATGTCCTTACTCCTCCAGGGACTGATCTCTCACTAACAGTATGTCTAAGGTACATGAGGGGAAGTCTCACCATTCTTGCTTCTAAGGAGTATTCTGGCTGCACATCTAACCCACATTTGTTTGTTCTTTTCGCAGTTCATAGTACTTCCAATATTATTCACCAGCATCCCAATATAAATGCATTGATTCTTCTTTGATCTTCCTTTTCAATGTCCAACTTTCACGTGCATACAAGGCCATTGAATATAATACTCAGATGGCTTTATTCAGGTACACCTTCAGCTTCAAGGTAACATCCTTGCTCTTAAACACTTTGGAGAACACTTTTGAAAGAGGTCTCTGGCTGCAACGCGTGGCGCCTTTAAGGATGAAGAGGCGGGGGGCACAGGTGGAAGCCCATGGCCCCTTAAGCCTTGGCCTTTTTGGCAGCAGCTGGAGCCACTATTGAGGACAAGGCAAGAGGCCAGCCAGCACTTCCTGTGGAGGCCAAGGGCTCAGGACCTGAGCAGGTTAAGCTCTGAGTGCTGAGTGAGCCAGCCTCAGAGCCGCACCACCTCCATGGGCCAAAATGACCTGATGGGCAAGGCCTAGGGTTTCACAGACCAGGTGTGGTTCCTGCGGCCTCCCCGCCCTATCCCAGACTCCTGCCCACCCGGGCCTTGCCACCATAACCCCTGATGTGGGTCTGCAGCCCACCTGGTGCCTCCCTAGGCCCCAGAACTCCTGCCCTGCCTGGTCCACGCACCTGAGACCTCACTCCAGGCCCCGTGTCCCAACCCTGGTCCTGCTCCAGGCCCCCTCCCTGCCCAAGACTTTGTTAGTCTGGTTGGTCATGAGGGATGGAAAGGAGGAGGGATCCTGCCCAGGCCCCTGCACCCCATCCAACTTGGGATGCTATGGGTTGGTCCAGCCCCCAAGGTGGCTTCCCTCCCACAGGCCCATATACCCAGAACTCCATTGGACCCACTGGGTACGTGAGGCCTCCCCATCAAGGGCTCGGGATATGTGCCCACATCCTGGAATGGGATCCTAGCTTGCTAGAGCCCCACTCCCCTCCCCTTAAGCCCCAACAACTTAAGATCCCTAGAAAGTGTCTGTTTGTGGGGGCCCTTGTGGGGTCACACTCTGGCTGTGAAGGGCTAGGCTATGGATTTTGGCACTTGTCTTCTCCATTCTGAATCTTTAGACCATTGGTCCTTCCACGGGGCAGTTCTACAGGAGTATCAGGGAACTCTATTCGGGAGTGAAGTTGGCCAGATTTGAGTAGGGGTGCCCTGGCAGGGATGCCAACTTGGGAGAAGAGCCCATCTCCCCTTTCTCTTTCCCAGCTGCAAAAAAAAATTAAAAAAGGAAGAGGTCTCATAGAGCAGATTTACCCAATGCAATACATCCTTTGTGTTCTTGACTGGGGCTCGCGTGATAATTTATTGTGGATCGCAGCAAGGAGATAGCACTGATCACTTCAGTATTTTATCCATTTATAATGATCATGTTGTAGATGACAGGGACATAATTACATATAAATATGTCCCTGGGACCCAACTCCTGGGGAGTCCCAAACAACTTGATGAAAAGGAAAATGGGAGAGAGAAGACAAGCACTCTGAGCCTAGGTTGGAAGGACAGTCCTTTGTGAATAGAGAGCTTCAAGGGTATTGGAGTTCCTGGAGGAGGGCAAAGAGTTCCACACTCAACTATTCAGCAAATCATTGGCAGTTGGAACACACACAGGGGCACCATGGAGGAAAGGCCTGGAAACCTGCTTAAAGCCTATAGTCTTGAAAGTCCTATGGAATCCACACATAAGGCACCATGAGTCAGAATCAACTCTCTCATGCCTGTTTTGGTTTGGGTAGAGGAGCTATTAGAAGCAGTGGGGTATAATGTTGAATCCAAGAAGAGGAAGGATTTGGTCACCATTAAAGTGACTTCTGACCCAATTAATAACAATCATACAGACTTTTGTGGGAGAAAGATGAGGATTTCTATGGCTGTAAATATTTAGTGTCAAAAACCCACATAGACAGTTCTACCCTGCCCTATACAGTCGCTGATTTGGTGTCAACTGGATGGCACTAAGATATCAACTATTTGCTGAAAGGTTGCCATGTGGAAGAGCTTGTGCCAAGTCCGTTATGGATATGCCTATGATCTTTGTGGGAGACAAAGGTCCTGCTTAAGATTAATGTCTCTGGTGTCAAATCGCTCCATTGTCCAGTCTTGACTCTATGTCCTTCTAGCTCTATAACCTCGGAAAAATCATTGAACCCCCTTTGTTCTGCTGTGTGTACAAGGGAAGTGAAAAATAGTTCTTAGGTTGTGTGTTCGAGGTTGAGATTGAATGATAGAAAGACCTTGTTGTTGTTAGTCGCCAGCAAAGCAAATTTGATTCCTTGTGACCTTATGCCGGATAGGACTAATTACTGCTAGATCCTATGCAATCTTCCTGCCAATTGGCAGGTTTGAGGTCATTGTTGCGGTTATTGTGCCAGTCCGTGTCATGAAGAGTTTCCCCAGATCCACTATTTTACCAAACATGATGTTCTCGTCTCGCAATTGGTCTTTCCTAACGACATGTCCAAAATCAGCATGACAAAATTTTGCCATTCTATCTTCTAGGAACATTCTTCGAAGAATGTCCTGGTTCGATTTCCTCCAGGACTGATTTGCTCATTCTTTTGGCCACCCACAGTATACTCAATACATGGTCTTTTCCATCACGGTCATTTGAATGCCTCAATCCTTCTTAGAATCCTGGTCCTCACTGTTGTAGAAACTCCATTTCTCACAGCTTGCTTCAGATCTGCTGAAGTGGAATCTGAGTTCTTGTAGGCCCCAAGGACATGGCATTTGTGTGCCTGCTAGAAGCACTGAGGAACAACGTCTGGCCCATAGTAAGTTCTTATAATTGTTCATTGCGATCCGTGTTATTATTTATCATCCCATGTAAACTTTCCAGCACACGCACAAGTCAGGAAACCAAGATTCTGAGCCTGTCAGTGCCTTCACTGAGTCTACCCCTCAGGAGAGGGGAGGGGCTGCATGCAAATCGAATACATGATCAAACCAGTTGGCCTGGGTGGAGGGACTTTCAATGCTAAAATAGGGGGACGGGTTGTTGGGTATGTGGGAGGAAAGACATCTAAAGAAAATCAGCAGAGTGCTCCGAGGCTCTGGAGTTCTGACTACAAAGACACATAACCCAGGCCTATATATCTTTGGGGGATGTGCAAGACCAGTAATTACAGGTAAAGACATACATCACAGGAAGGGGTTGCACTATAGGGTATACAGCAATGAGAGAGGGACAATATAGGGATATACACAATAGGAAGAGGAGGGATTGGGGGCACAAATGTGACAAGGGCAGATCCTAGATTCAGGATGGCAGCCTAACTTGGAATGTCACTGAGCTGGTTTGACCTGTTTTCTGGGTCTCCATAGAAACAATTATCAGTAGGGTGTAAACTCTTCCTATGGGAACCAAGCTAATGGTCACAAGCATTTAGGGAGAACTAGCCCATTGTCCTTAACAGCAGGGAGGCGGGGACCTCTACCTGCCCTGGGAGCAGACAGTTGTCTGGCCAATGACTGCCTTCAGGGAGGATGTCTCCAAGCATCTGGCCTCCCACGATATGCTAGCAAATAGGCTCTAGTGTTTGACATGTCTTTTGGGAGACAAATCTGGGGAGAAGTCTCTTTATAATTCCACATACATGATGTAAGGTATCGGTCCATGTGCCTTCATTCCTTTGCATGTGGCGACTCAGTGGTCATAGCACTGTGTATTGAATAAGTGGGTCTTCCCCCATTCACATAATTGTCAAATCACAAGTTACCATAGGTGTACGGGTGTATTTCTTGATTCTCATTTCTACTCCTTGGACTGCCCTCTTAGGAGTACCACACTCTTTTGATGATTGTGGCTTTGTTAGATCTCTCGGGAGATCGAGTTGTACCTCGTTAGAAAGAATTCACGCCGGAGCCTGGTTCGTGATCCAAGTGAGTTTGATGAGAGGTAGAAGAAGTTTCAGGTTTTACACAGCACCCATAGGACTCCTCCAGACCATGTAGCTTGGCTGAAGCTGCTCAGCGTCACGCAAAGATCTCCCCTTCCCTGCGACTCTCTGCTCTCTGTTAGATCTCTCTCTCTCTCTCTCTCTCTCTCTCTCTCTCTCTCTCTCTCTCTCTCTCTCTCTCTCTATCTCCCTTCTCCCCCTCCCCCTCCCCCACCCCTCCCTTTTCATGGATTCCAGGGGGAGGCATGGTGGACGACCCCAGATGGACCCCATTGGCTGAACGGAATTCACCTGGCTCAGGTGGGCTGATCCAGGTTTAGCACCCACCCAATCCCACTGGTGGGAAACCTGAGCCTCTGAGCATGTGCAGTGTGCCGCTCTTTGTTCCCTTGCCTGGCTCTCTGGGCATGGCTTAAGGGACATCCCATCCCTGCGCTAGTCTGCCTAACAATGTTACAGTACATTTTTAAATTGGAAAGGATGAAACTTCCTATTTTTAAAAATTTATTTTTTATTTTATTTTGAAACCTCCTATTTTGTTCTTCTTTTTTTCAAGATCATTTTTACGATTTGAGGCCCTTTGCAATCATGTGAATTTGAGAATTGACTTTCCGTTCCCCTAAAAGGAACATAAAAGCTGTTGGAATTTTTATAGGGATTGCAGATCACTTTGGTCATATTGTCATCTTAACAATATTAAGCCTTCTAATTTATTTATGTCTTCTTTAAATTCCCTCAGAAGTATTTTTAGTATTTGTCTCCCTCATTAAATTATTCCCCAGTCCCATCTACATTTAACCTCCTTTCTGGGAAATGGGCAATGCGACGGTGGGTGAGGGGAGACGCGGGGCAGTGTAAGATAAGATAAAATAATAATTTATAAACTATTAAGGGTTCATGGGGGAGGGGGAGGGGGAGCGGAGAGGGAGGGGAGGGGAAAAAAGGAAAAAGCTGATTCCAGGAACCCAAGTGGAAGACGAATTTTGAGAATGATGAGGACAACGAATGTATAAGGGTGCTTTACTCAATTGATGTATGTATGGATTCTGATAAGAGTTGTATGAGCCCCAATAAAACGATTTATTAAAAAAAATATTCCTCAGTCCTTTAGTTGTTTAGATGGTATTAGAAATGGAATTGTTCTCTTTCTTTCCTTTTCCGATTGTTTGCTGCTGGTGTATGGAAGCACAACATATTTTTAAAGAATCTTTTTATTAGGGACTCATACAACTCCCATCACAATCCATATACACATCAATTATGTAAAGCACATCCGTACATTCATTGCCCTCATCGTTCTCAAAACATTTGCTCTCCACCTAAGCCCCTAGCATCAGGTCCTCATTTTTTCCCTCCCTCCCTGTTCCCCCCTCCCTCATGAACCCTTGATAATTTATAAATTATTATTTTGCCATATCTTTTCCTGTCCGATATCTCCCTTCACCCACCCCTCTGTTGTCTGTCCCCCAGAGAGGAGGTCACATGTAGATCCTTGTAATTGGTTCCCCGTTTCCAACCCATCCTCCCTCTACCCTCCCAGCATCACCACTCACACCACTGGTCCTGAAGGGATCATCTGCCCTTGATTCCCTGTGTTTCCAGTTCCCATCTGTACCAGTGTACATCCTCTGGTCTAGGCAGACTTGCAAGGTAGAATTGGGATCATGATAGTGGGGGAGGAGGAAGCATTTAGGAACTTAAGGAAAGTTGTATTTTTCATCATTGCTACATCGCACCCTGACTGGCTTGTCTCCTCCCCGAGACGCTTCTGTAAGGGGGTGTTGTCCAGTGGCCCACAAATGGACTTTGGGTCTCCACTCTGCACTCCACCCCTCATTCACTATGATATAATTTTTTGTTCTGATGATGCCTGATACTTGATCCCTTCAACACCTCGTGATCGCACAGGCTGGTGTGCTTTGTCCATGTGGGCTTTTTTTGCTTCTGAGCTAGATGGCTGCTTGTTTACCTTCAAACCTTTAAGACCCCGACTCTATAGCCGGGCACCATCAGCTTTCTTCACCACATTTGCTTATGCACCCATTTGTCTTCAGCGATCAAATCAGGGAGGTGAGCACACAATGATATGAATTTTTGTTCTTTGATGCCTGATAAGTGATGGCTTCGGCACCTCTTGATCACACAGGCTGGTGTGCTTCTTCCATGTGGGCTTTGTTGCTTCTGAGTTAGATGGCCGCTCGTTTACCTTCAAGCCTTTAAGACCTCAGATGCTATTATCTTTTGATAGCCGGGCACCATCAGCTTTCTTCACCACATTTGCTTATTCACCCGCTTTGTCTTCAGCAGTTGTATCAGGAAGGTGAGCCTCATAGAGTGTCAATTTAAAAGAAGAAAGTATTCTTGCATTGAGGGAGTACTTGAGTGGAGGCCCAAAGTCCTTCTGCTACCTTAATACTAAACCTATAAATATATGCACATAGATCTGTAAGGTCTCTCTCTCCGGGACTAGATTTCAGCCTTGGTCCTTGGCTCCGCGCGAGAAAGATTTTATGCTGAAGCCGGGCTCGTGATCCAAGTTAATTTAATGAAAGTTCAAAGAAGCATCAGGTTTTATGCGGCACCCATAGGATTCCTTTGACCATGCGGCCTGGCAGAGACTGCTCCGGGACACGCAAGGATCTCTCCCCTCCCACGGAGATGACCAGACCCTCTCCCTCTCGGTTCCTGCCTTCTTAAGGGTTCCTGGGGGAGGCGTGGTGAACGACCCCAGGTCGATCCCATTGGCTGAATTGTAGTAAACTGGCCCAGGTGGGCTGCTCCAGGTGTAACGCCCATCTCCACCCACTGGCGGGAAAATCCAGCTTTGTCCTTTGCTGGTTCTCCTGGGCATGCGTAAATGGACTTCCCAATTACCTAGGCTAAGCTACCTAACAGATCTATTTCCCCATCCTCATATATAAACATATTTGCCTATGTACATATCTTTATCTAGAACTCTATAAATGCCCTTTGCCTCCCAGCTCTTTCCTCTATTTCCTTTTTTGACTTTCCTCCTTTCCCTCTATCATGCTCAGTCCCCACCAGGGTTTCAGCAATTCCTCTTGGTTACATTACCCTTGATCATGCCCTACCAAGCCTCCCACACCCTCCTCACCACCGATTTGGGTCACTTGTTCCTTTGTCCCTGGGTTTGTTAACACCACTACCTTTCCCCCCACTTCCCCCTCTCCCATGTCCCCTCAGAATTGTTGGTTCCATTGTTTTCTCCTCCAGATTGTTCATCCACCCTATCTTATTTAGACAGACCTGAGGAGGTAATAACATGCACAAAAACAAGACAGAGCAAAACCAAGAAACAATATACAGCAAAACAACAACAAACCAATGACAAAAACCAAAACAAAACACAATAAGAAAAAAAAGCTTGTAGTTAGTTCAAGGATTGTTTGTTGGCCTTTAGGAGTGTTTTCCAGTCCAGTCTGTTGGGGCACCATGCTGGCTCCAAAGTCCACCTTCAGCATTCCCTGGGGACCTCGCCACTCCAATCCCTTGCTGTTGCACCCCTTTAGTGTTTTGCCTCAGTGTGGCAGGATCATATTGGGTGCAATTCCCACACTGTGTCTCCATTGTTGTCCCCTGTAGGGCTATGAGTCAGTGAGGGGCGCCATGTCTCCTAGTTTGGCTGGCCATGTGGTCCTCTCTGTGAACTGGCTGTTCTAATTGGAAATATCGTCCCCATGGCCTGGTGGTCCAGGATGTGCTCCACTCTCCTCGTTCCCCTTCCTCTGCTCCCGTGTGCTCTAATCAGATATGTCCCTCTCCTGGAGCTTCAGATTCAATGCCGCCCTTTGAAATAAATTCTTCTGGGGGGAGGGGCAGGTGTCCATTTAGTAGTTGGGATTGGGACCGGCCCCTCAAACCTCTCCACTGGTTCCCTACTGCATGCTGGCATGCTGCATTCACATCTTGGAGCATTGGGTTGAAGTCTGGTCTCTCTTTCCCTGTGGAGATAAAAACAATACCCGCTCCCCTTGGGTGGGTTAGTGAGGCTGAAATTCTTTAAGTGAGCAGACAGCGTCTATTTTCTCCTGAGGAGTGGCCAATGGGTTTGAACCACTGACCTTGCTGTTAGCAGCTACTGGGGTTCCTTACAGTTAGCCGTAGGCACACTAAATGAAGAGACAGTAGGTTAGAAGATAAATGTGGGGAAATCAGTTAAGTGGAATGAGGGGCTCCGGGATGGAGGTTCAATAGGGTGAGTAGAGCGGGCCTCAATGAGGAGGTGGCTCTTGGGCACAGACTCAAGGGCGGGGAGGGAGGGAGTGTGCAGACACATGCGGGGGCAGTTCACGGAAGGCAAACACCCTGAGTCGGAGAGAGGTTGGTGCGCTCGGGAGAGGGAAGCGTTTTTCCCATGTGTTTTTGGTTGGTTAAATTCCTAGCAGAGGAATTATGGGGTCAAAGGAATTGTCTAGATCTCCTTTGAAATTCTCTCGTTTCAAAGCCCTGGGATAGAAGAGTGACCGTACTCCAAAAGAAATCTATACAAATGCAAGAAAATCAAAATGGAAGAAGAGTAGAAAACATAAAGGGGCTAAAAATAGCAGTTAGCACCTCTGTTAAGAATTTCTGTGAGAATCTCAGGGGTTTACTGAGTCATCTTCTGCGGTGCCTGTTACAGTGGGCTGGCACAGCTTGGCCACGTGTCACCCCTCCGCGTTCCTGTATCTACTAGGTAGGATCCTTCTTGCCTCTTTGCCAGTGACTTTCAAGTACCAATCAGCTCTTCCCTTTCCACCTTCCCAGGTCCCCTGGGACCTTCCTATTCAGCTCCAATTTCTGATCTAGCTAAAGACATCCCCACTTTCCCACTGACCGTGAGACTAATCGGGTGACTTCACTGGAGGCACGCGACCTTGTGGTTCAGGGGTAGGTCAGTGGTCTTGAAGCACAGGGGGGACCTTCCTCTCTACCCAAGGGAAAGAATGGAGGGAGCTGCAGGGCCAGGGAGCAGGGAGGGTGTGTGGTAAGGGGCCGGCTCCAGGCAGAGGCTAATCAGAGGAGAAGAATGGGTTGGGCCCCGTTACCAAGGCCAGGCAGACTTTATTCTCCAAGTGGTAAGTCATCAAAGGAGGTTTGCTCAGAGTGACAACATGAGGCTGCCTTTCAAGAAGATGTCTGGAGCTGGGGTGATAAATGCTTTTGGAAGGAGGGGAGTTAAGCCAGGGGAACCAGTTAGTTCACTGTGGCAGGAGATATTGTAAGCCTTTCATCCAGTCATTAAGCCAGTGTGTACTGGGGATCCTTTGCGTGCTGGGCACTGTGCTCCATCCTGGGAAGGCATAACCCACACCCCCACCCTCATGGAGATCACATTCTAGCCGGGGACAGAGACAGCTATCCAGTGGAAATCAATTGAGTAGATAGTATATTAACCTGTTTGCAAACCTGTCACTGGAGTCGTAGAACTGCCCCGTATTGTGTCTGAGGAAACAGATTGGCCACCACGTCTCTCTCCCGAGGGGCACCTGGTGGACTGAGATCATACCCTCCTGGTTAGCAGCCACGTGCTTAAGCACCGTGCCACCACCAGGGCCCGTAGATAGTGTGCTTGACGGTGCAGGTGGTCAAGTGGACATGCACGCAGGAAGGGAACGAGGAGTTTTTCAGAGCCCCGGGGTGGTGTCCATGGTTAAGCATTTGTCTTACTAATGGGAAGGTTGGTGCACTTTGCCTACTCCTAAAGGACCCCATGAAATGCAATCCTTTTCAGAAAAGTCAGGGCCACAAACTGTGGAGCAAAGGTCCACTCTGACATCCCGGGTCACCAGGAACCAGAATCGACTCGAGGGCAACTGTTGTTTGTTTACTAGAAATGGTTGTGGGCTGGGGGCCGGGAGGGGGTGGGCGGTGGGTGGTGTGGTTCACAAGTTCCTAAAGAAGAAGGATAGCCAGCTGGGGGAAGGAAGGCTCTTGGGGTGACTTGTGAGTGGAGGGGCCCCAAAGGAGGTGGCATGGGAGAGGGAGAAGGTGAGGGCAAGGGAGGTTGGGAGTGTTTGTAGGTAGACTCGGTGAGACGAGGAGCCAGCCAGGAGCACAACAGGGAGTCAGTGATGTTTATGAAGGGCAGCAAGAGAAAGCCACCCAGGCAGCACACAGCACGGTACCATCATGGAAGACCCAGGGCGTTCAGCTTATAGGCATGTCTCCCCGATGAGGCTGTCAGCATCTTGAAAGGACCCATTCACACTGGCCAAGCCAAGTGCTGAGCACATTCCAAAATATTCAGTGAATATTCGCAGTTGGAAGGCATTCTTCCTTCATCTTGCTGCCCCCAGCCACGGGGAGCTCCCTGCGTGGTGCCTGAGGCTGCTTTTCTATACTTCGCTAGAGGTCTGCCACCGCAGCTAGGGAAGCTAACCAAGGGTCTGGCCCCAGGGAGGACTGGGGTTTGGGCCAAGCAGGAGTCCCGCTGTGTTAGCCCCAGTAGACCAGAAAAACAAATTCATAGACACTTATATGTGTTTTAAAAGAGAACTTTATATCAAAGAAAAAATGTACATTAAGAAAACATCCCAGCCCAGTCCAGATCAAATCCTTAAGTCTGATATTAGCCCATATGTCCGACACCAGTCTATAAATCCCTCTTCCTACTCATGAAACACAAGCAATGATGCTGATGCAGGAAGATCACAGGCCAGTGGGTGGAAAGCCTTGTGGACCCAGTGGTGGTGGAGGCATCCCAGCGCTAGCAGGGGTCTCCAAGTGAGCCCTGCGGCTCCAGGGCTCTAGTGTAACTCTGTGTGTCTTGTCAGCAGGAATGTCTCACAGGAAGGGAGCTATTGATTACCGAGGGCACCTACAAATGAGGTCATCAAGCTGCAACCTGAATGACAGCTTAGACTCGACCCCTCCACAAGTTGACACCAGAGTATGTTGCTCACGTGCTCTTGGGCTGTGTGGCCCCTCCTGGAGTAGGCGTGCGGCAGCCTCATCCTTGAAAATCCCCTTCTATTTCTGGTGGTCCAGAGTCTCTTGGTCCCTCCCCAGTGAGCACTGCCCAGTGATACCCTGTGGCATGCCCAGAGAGGGCATCTCATCCGTAAGTGGCTGGGTGCTGTTTATGTCAACATCTACCTCCCACCCCACTTAAGAGCTTGGCGTGCCTCCAACCGTGCCCTACCTGGATGAGGCCCCGATGCCACTGCACTTCTACCGGGACTGGGTCTGCCCCAGCAGGCCCTGCATCGTGCGCAATGCCCTGCAGAAGTGGTCACTCCCCTATCTGAGGTGGGTGCAGCCTTGGGCTGGGCTAGGGTGATGGGCGAGTTGTCTTGTGGCATGTGGGCATGCTCTTAGAGTCCCTTCCCCTAGGGCCACGGTGGGCGCCACGGAGGTGAGCGTAGCGGTGACCCCAGATGACTATGCTGATTCCGTGCGCGGAGACCAGTTCGTGATGCCAGCCGAGCGCCTGCTGCCCCTGTGAGGTGTGTTGGATGTCTTGGAGGGCAGGGCCCGGCACCCTGGTGTGCTCTACGTGCATAAGCAGTGCTCTAACCTGCTTACTGAGCTGCCCCAGCTGCTGCCCGACTTGGAGCCCCACATGCCCTGGGCCTCCGAGGCTCTGGGTGAGAGGGGGCGACTGGGGCAGAGGGCAGTCGTTGAGAATACACAGCAGAAGCACACACCAAGCTTCTACACTGACAGCTCGGTGACATTGATTGTCTTGGCCCACACCCACCACCCCATGGCCAGGGTCAGGCCCTGCCGTCCTGGAAGCCTTGACTGTTGACCGACTGCAAAGGATTAGTGCTCTAACTTTTGCCTGTGGGGGGCTGGGCCCACTCCCCAAGCCCTCCAAACCATGGCCTCTTTGCCACTTTTCCCTGGGATGCCCCTCGCTCGCATGCAGCACCCCTGCCCACATCCTGTTGGGTGTTATCCCAGACCCAACCTGCAGGGGACAACCGCTCCTAACTCTCCTCCTCTGTCCTGCAGGGAAGATGTCAGACGCGGTGAACTTCTGGCTGGGGGAGGCGGCCGCAGTGACGTCCTGTAGGTGTCTCTGGGATGCAGGAACAGGGAGGAGCCAGGATGGGGCCAAGGGTGGGAGGCTGGCCTGGAGGGTCGCTCTACCATTCTACGAACAGAGGAGGAGCGGCGTGGCAGCGTGGTGGGTGGGATGACTTTGGTGTGGGGGCGCACTAGACATCTCTCAGAGGGCACGTTGGCCCCGGAGGTGAACTTGGGAGAACCCTATGCGTGGATATTTACCTCTTTGGAGAGATGACCCGCATGGGGCGTGTGGTGTGTGCCAAGTCCCTGGTGGCTGGGATCTGGAATGCCCTCCACCCCAGCCCCTCCTGGGCATCTCCTGGAGTCTGGTTTGACTATGTCGTTGAGAATACACAGAGCAAAAGCACACACCAAGCTTCTACGCTGACAGCTCAGTGACATTGATTCAGTCCCTCTAGTTGGTTCAAACGTTCTCACCCTCCCTTCCTGAGTTCTTCTCCCTGAGGGAAATGAGGGGGCTTCAGAAACTGTGTAGAAAATAATGGGATTCCCCCTCCCCCCTTATATATTCATTGTCCTCCAGGATCCTGGCTGTTCTTTGAAGAGGCTGTTTTCAGTCTGAGACCGGATGGAGTTTAAAAGAGCACCATGCTCATGGCAGAGGGATAGAGATCCTTTACTGGCTAAGTTGAACTAGTACTGGGCGTAAAGGAGACATCAGGGGACACATTGGATGGAAGGTTGAAATCTTTATTCGCAGGACTTTCTCGTTTTTACACCCCTGGCTGTCTTGAGGCGCAAGGCTCTGGGTGGGCAGGTTCTGCCTCTCATGTGCCCTGCTCCGCCAAATCTACCCAGGACCTTCTTTGTGTTGGCAGTGCACAAGGACCACTACGAAAACCTCTACTGTGTCCTCTCTGGAGAGAAACATTTCCTGTTACACCCGCCCAGCGACCGACCCTTCATCCCCTATGGTAGGGCTGAGGCCTGCCTTACGCATGGGCCCCAAACCAGAGGAAGGGTAGCGAGGATTCCCTGCCTGTGTCCCTGGGGCCAGGCAGCCAACAGGAGAGGCTGGGAGGAGGTGTGATGGGCTGGGAGCACTCTTTGCTGAGCTCCCCCTTTTTCTCTGGCATCAGAGCTGTACACCCCAGCAACCTACCGACTCACTGAGGCGGGCACCTTTGAGGTGGTGGATGAAGAGGCCATGGAGAAGGTGTCCATCTTGGCCCTGGGCCTCAGGGAGGGGCGAGCTCATCCATCTCCGAGGAGCAAGCGGGCCCCAAAGGTCTTGGGAAGGTGGCCCCTTCCTCCGTAAGGTCCCGCCTTCTGGGGCTGGCTTCCCAGGGCGGATGGAGTGGGACCTTTGGCCCTTACCGTTGGCAAGGCCAAAGGCCGAGTTCCCCGGTCCTGCTCCGTCCCCAGGTGCCCTGGCTTCCACTGGATCCCCTGACACCAGATCTGTCCCGGTACCCACAGTACCGTGGGGCCCAGGCCCTCCGGTGCACCATGCAGGCCGGCGAGATGCTCTACCTGCCGGCCTTGTGGTTCCACCATGTGAAGTTGTCCCAGGGCTGCATTGCTGGTGAGGAGCTGCTGGCCTCGGCCAGCTGGTTGGCAGGGGAGGCTCTGGGTCAGAGCTGGGCCACCCACTCCTGTGCTTGCTCTCCCCACAGTGAACTTCTGGTACGACATGGAGTATGACCTCAAGTACAGTTACTTCCAACTGCTCGACACCCTCACCAAGGCCTCAGGCCTGGACTAGTGGAGCCCCCAGGGAATGTGCCCCCCCACAGCTCAGGGGGCACTCTGGCTCCTCCCCAGATGGGCCCCCACAGAGACACCCTGCAATCTGTCTGACCCAGAACTCCGTTTGGGTTGGGACCGACCCTGGAGACTATCGTGGGTGATAGGAGGAGGACCAGGAAGTGCCAGGCAGGTGTCTAGGTCAGGGTTCCCAGAAAGCTGCCACGCAGGTGAAGCAGCCCCGTGGGTGGAGGCCAGCTGCAGCGTCCTCCCTCCTCTGTAAAGCTGTGAAGTGGATATAATGATGGTCCCTACCTTTCTGGCTGCCCTGGGGCCTGGAGAGGGTTTCTGTAAGGGCCCGCTCGCTTGCTCGAAGGACATGCTCAATAAAGCTGGGGAGGCTCCATGTGGTACCTGCTCCTTGTGGCTTTCTGTGTCTCCAGGAGGGCGGGGAGGGTTCAGATGGAAACGTCAGAGAGAGGAGCTAGCTCCCTGTCTGTCCAGGGACCACAGCATGTACTCCGGTCTGGCCGGCAGGCCAACCCTGTTTTAACTCTCTGCCAGGGCTCATTGACTGAGACTCTGGTTTACTTTGCAATGGGGTTGGTTGCCTGGGGACGTGCCTGTGTCTCCTAACCAGCACAGGGACCAGGGGACAGAAACTGCCCCACCCCCACCCCTGGGCTGCTCCTCTGCAGAAGTAACTGGCTTTCTCATGCTGCCCCCACAAAAGGGGAGATGAGCCCCCTTCCCCTGGGTGCCCACCTGGAGCTCCAGTCCTGGCCATCTCTGGGGACCCAGGTGGCCCAGGCCCTGGCTTTGAAGAGCTGTTTTTAGTAACAACCACTCCCCTGCTGTGATGATAGGCTCCGGATACACCCCTCCTCCGGGTCTGCTTCAGTGGAGACTGGGCATTCCTGTCCTACTGGTACCTGGATGTTTCTACAAGCCTTGTTGGTGGGGACTCTGCCCTTGCCCTACCTCTGGCGGCTGCCCAGACCTGTGGCCCCTCCAAGCCATGCCTTCCTGTCCTGCTCACACGGGTGGTTGGTGAGCTGTCCTGGAAGCAGGACCCAGCTGGGCAGGCCCAGGTGGTGTCTGCTGGGGGCAGTGGGTTTTCCAGGAACCCAGCAGGGGTGGGGGACCTTGAGCCCATGTGAGGGTGTCAGAAGCCCCAGTATAGGCTGAGGTGCCTCATTTCTTGGGCAGGGTGTGGGGCTTGGGCGGAGTGGAAGATGCAGGTGGGAGGGGCTAGGGAGGCCAGTTGGGACATACTTGGATTTTGGCTTAAAACCCCACAGTCCTCGGCCCAGTGGTTACTACTGCTTTTGCTCGGCCCGCCTGGGACCCCCAGCCTCATGGCTCTGGTAAGACTGGCATGGCACTGGAGCCCACTCTGACCCTTGCTCCCCACCTGAGTCCTGGCTAATGCTTTCTCTGGAGGGCTGTGGCCGCGGTGGTCTTCTGTTGTAGGGGGCGTGTTTGCCAGCTTTGGGTAGGGGCATGGCAGGGCTGGGGATCCACAGAGCTTCTAGGCAGGGAGAGGCTCCTGGCTGCTCCCCTGCTCCCTCTGAGTCAGTTGCCTGGGCTGTCGGGGCCTGAGACTGATGAGATGGGTGACTTTCCCGGGTTCTTCCTCTGCCAGGAACCCCTGGGCACAGGCAGCTGGGACTTCCAACGGCAGCTGGGAGGCCAGTGAAAGGGTGTGCTGACACACGCTCCCTGGCCCCAGCGCACCTGGAATGGCTTCAGCCCAGAGCCCGGGGTGGTTTGGGATGGAGTCCTGGGGTCCTTTGTTTCTCTGCCCTCGGAGAACCTGGAGGGCGCAGGGCTTGGCGCCCATGGGCTGCCTGGCCTGGTAACCTCCCACCTGCCCCAGCACAGAGGTGGCTTCCAGAACTGCCCCCTGACCAGGGGTGGGATGCACAGGGAGGAGCGAGTGAGCAAGCAGGAGCTTAGTCCTAGCAGGCCGCTCCCTCCATGCCCTTCTGTATGCCCACCCAGAGCTTTGTAAGCGAGGGTATGGGCTGGGGCAGACAGGTGGCAAGATGGGAGCCTGCTGGTTCCAGGAGAGGGAAGCGGAGAGCACAGCGATCCTGCCTCTGGGTCTCCGGCCTGTTGCTGGGTCACCTCTCCATGCCTCCGCCTCCCCGTGAGGCAGCGTAGTAGTCGGCTGAGTTAATGTATGGATAGCCCTTGGGACAGACCTGTCATGGGCATTGTGTAAGTTCCTATGAACGTGCCCTGTCTCTTCTAGACTCGGGGTTCTGGGTGGCCTTGGCCCTGTTGGTGCAGGGTGAGCCCTCACAGGTGCCCCAACCTCCCTTCCCTCGCCTGCGGCCTTTGGTCATGTCATCCCACAGCAAGCTTGTCCCCTCCCCACTGCTCTGCAGGCCAAGTTGCCCGGGACCTGCCTGCACACCATTCATGTGCTGCAGGCCCACAGCCTGCCTGCCAGGGATGTGGGTGAGTTGACCGAGAGAGGAGAAGGGAACTGAGGTTGCAATTGGAGCAGGGCAGGGACGTTGGGAGGTGGCAGGAGGGCTGGGCCTGCGAGGTCCTGGGAGGAGGGCCTGCAAAGAGTGACGGGCAAGGGCTGGTGATGGAGGGTGGGGCTTGGTGCGTCCCCAGGGATCCCTCTGGTGGTGAACTCTGCGTGGCTTGGGGGAGAATTGGCCCTCATTTCTTCTCCTCCAAGTGACCCACCCTGACTTCTGTGTGACCCTGTGGCTGCCCACGGCCTGCAACCACCGGCTCCAGACGTGCACTGTCAACAACTACAGAAACCCTGTCTGGAACCAGAGCTTCCACTTCCGGGTGCACAGCCAGATCAAGGTGGGCCTGCCTCAGCCCGGCCCTGCGTACCCCCAGTGTCACCCCCACCACACCCCCCACCCCATGGCCCTGTCCCGCTGCTCCCCTTCCAGAACATGGTTGAGCTGAAAGTCTTTGACCAGGACCTGCTGACCAGCGACGAAGCCATGCTGTCAGTGCTGTTTGACGTGGGCACTCTGCTGCCTGGGGAGTTCTGGCGCCAGAGCTTCTTGCTGAGCCTGCAGGCAAGACTCCACATGGGCGGCCACCCTCGGTACCACCAAAGGGATGCTGCTTAAATGCCCCACTTCAAAGAACTTGTTTACAGACAATGAGGTCAGGTTTCCCTGGTGCCCGAGGCCCTTGTCAACCAGGACCTGCTTCCCGAGGAGCGGCCCCCTCCTCGGGGCCACATTATGGACAGCAGCCCTCCCCGCATTGGCACCCCTGGCTGGCATCTGGGTTGGAATCTGCACATACCCACACTGACACACACACTCACACTCACATTCCAACCCACATGCAGCCTCACACACATACACAGGTACCCTCACACGCAAGCACACGCACTCAACCACTGCCACACTCACACATGCACAGCCATGTGGATACACATGCACACGCAATCACATATGCACACAACCACTCACATGCATGCCCACATACATGCACACGTCTTACCTATATAACTTGTTTTTCAGGGTGGGGAGCGGTTTGACGTTGAATTCCGCCTGCGGAGTGTGTGAGTTGGGGGTTGCGGGGGTCAGGGGAGTTGGGGGTTGCAAGGTAGGGAGAGGGACTCTGGGTCAAATCTGTCCCTTCTGGAAGGAGAGAGCCTCGTGCGCTCAGGGCTGGTGTCCTTCCCCGGGGACCCTCTGTGGTTGGAAGGACTGCCTAGGCTTCCTTGGGGGCAAGAACCTGACCCCCGCTCATGGTTTTTCCCAGGACAGACTGTGCAGAGCAGCTCACCAGCAACGGTGTCCTAGTGGTGAGTCAGATCATTGTAGTGATTGATTCAGGATCATAGTAGTGATTCGGGATCATAGTGGTGACTTGGGATGGTAATGGTGACTTAGGATCATGGTACTAATTCGGGATCATAGTAGTGATTCGGGATCATAGTAGTGCTGTGTGATCATAGTAGTGATTTGGGATCATAGTAGTGATTTGGGATCATAGTAGTGCTTTGGGGTCATAGTAGTGCTTTGTGATCATAGTAGTGCTTTGTGATCATAGTAGTGATTTGGGATCATAGTAGTGCTTTGTGATCATAGTAGTGCTTTGGGATCATAGTAGTGATTTGTGATCATAGTAGTGCTTTATGATCATAGTAGTGCTTTGGGATCATAGTAGTGCTTTGTGATCATAGTAGTGCTTTATGATCATAGTAGTGATTTGGGATCATAGTAGTGATTTGGGATCACAGTAGTGATTTGGGATCATAGTAGTGCTTTGTGATCATATTAGTGCTTTGGGATCATAGTAGTGCTTTATGATCATAGTAGTGATTTGGGATCATAGTAGTGATTTGGGATCACAGTAGTGATTTGGGATCATAGTAGTGCTTTGGGATTGTAGTGGTGAGTGACACACCCTCCCTCAGGCCATCTGCTCACCTGCCCTCCTGGCTGCAAGTCTGTCTGGACCAGGAAAGAGCAAAGTGGGAGGGGCTATGATTTCCAGAGGACATGGGACTGAGGAGCAGGAACCGCGGGCTGCAGGGGAATGGGGAGTGGTGAGGTATCCTTGCGTGGGAGGGGCGGCATATGAATCTTCTCTTCCCAACACAGGCCCGTGAGCTTTCCCGCTTGCATGTGCGGCTGGAGGAGGCCAGGGACCAGAAGGGTGAGTCTCCCAGGTCACCAGGACAGCCCTGGCCCTCAGCCTATGTCTTCCCCCTTCCTCAGCTGCCCATCCTGGAAGAAGCTGCCAGCCACCTTTAGCCTCCGAAGGCTAGGGGCTGGGGGTGAAACTGCCCGGGCTTACCAAGACCTGGTCTTTTCCCATGACCCTGCTCCGAGGGGGCTGGGCTGGGGGTAACTCCTCCCAGCCTCTGCCAGCCACAGGGGCGGGAGACACCTCACGGGCAGGGAACCCCCTCCCACCCCTACCTCGGTTCCTTTCTCCAGAGTCAAAGGGAAAAGTTCAGCTTGTGGTCCCCGGGTCCTACGAGGGATCTCAGGAGGCCACCGTAGGCAGCGACTCCTTCCGTTTCCACTTCCCCACCTGCTGGGAGCAGGAGCTGAGTATCCACCTGCAGGTAGGGTGCTCCCCCACTGACCCCCTGGAATTCAGGCCCACAGGGCCGGGTGGTACCCCTGCTCTGAGACTCGGGTAAGTGTACAGTTTTTGTCCCCTTGCAGAATGCCCCCCAGGAGCAACTGAAGGTGCCACTCAGAGCCCTGCCATCAGACCAGCTCGTGAGGCTGGTCTTCCCTACGTCCCAGGTACTCTTCACTCAGAGGAAGAGACCTTGATGTGGGTGTGGGACAGGGCCTCAGGCCAGTGCGGGGGTGGGGGCAGGGGGTGACTCCTTCTCTCCCTTTTCTTTTGGGCCAAGCCCCTGGTCTGGGCTGTGGGGGTGCATCCCTGTGGAGATGACTGGGGCATCCCAGGGCCGAAGTTGGGGTGGAGGTGCCAGCCTTTCTGAGTGGTGTTTTGCTGGTTTGCAGGAGCCTCTGATGAAGGTGGAGCTGAGAAAAGAAGACAGGTGAGAGGCTGGGCTGGGGGAGAGCAGCCGGGGGAGGGAGGGCGCTACGTGCAGCTGGGTGGCCTGGAGGACCGGGAGCAAGCGGGTGGCTGCAGCAGGGAGCTCCCAGTCTTGGGAAGGTGCTCAGAGCAGAGAGGGTCCTTCCTCAGCCTTGTAGTCTGCGTGTGGCCTCACTGGGTGGGAGAGAGTGGGGGCTGAGGAGAGTAACACGCCTGGTTTGAGGAGCACAAAGACCAGAAGGAAGCAACCTTTTGGGTAGAAGCAACGTGGCTGGGCCTTCAAGAACTTTTGCTGGCCCTCAGTGTCTAGGAGCATAAGCAGCCCCAACTTAAAGACCTTTGTTCCTTCTCAGCCCCTGTGCCCCCTTCCCAGTGTAGCCCTGGTCCAGCGTTGCAGGGGAGGGAGAAGCTGAGACTCAGGGCCACCTTTGGCCACAGGAACACCCTCATCTGCCAGCTGGCCTTGCTGTCATGCCGGGCGTGTTGGTGTGGCTCTGGGCCCACCATCCCCACCTCACTCTCCAAGCTTCAGCACGCAGGCTGAAGGGAGAGAAGAGATGGACGTGGATCTTGCAGGGAGATGGGGCCAGTGTCCTCTTTTCTGACGAGGATGAGCACTGCCTCACTGTCCGTCCATCCCCCCACCCCACCCCCAGACCATGGGAGCAGGCCGTGCGCCTGGACTTCGAGCTGTGTGCTAAGGAGCAGGCCTTCCTGAGCAGGAGGAAGCAGGTGGTGGCCAAGGCCCTGTAGCAGGCCCTGCAGCTGGAGGGAGACCTGGAGGAGGACGAGGTCTGTCAGGCTTCGCAGGAGTGTGGGGGTCTCAGGCCGAGTGTTGAGCTGAGTGGGCCTCCACACTTCCATTGCCCGACCAGGGTTGGTTGTAAGGCAGACTTGTGTTTGCCTCTCGTCTGCCCACCTACCCCCCTTGTACTTCCCGGAGCTTTCTTGATGTTATCTTGGGCCCGATGCGGCTGAGCAGTGTCAGAACCACGGGCACCACCAGGGGTAGCTACCCTTCTCTGGGCGTTGGCCCTTGGCCTGGAGCTGATTTTAAGACTGGGCCTCTCAAACAACTCGGTGGACATCTGGCCAGGCCTTTCTGCTGGTTGGGCTGGCTCCTAAAGAAATGAGCTCCTTGCAAGGGGAGAGGGACGCTGATTTGGGGGTTTTGAGGTGAGCCTGCGTCTTTTAAAAAGTGACCGCCGTACTCCCCAGGCTGGGGATGGGGAGATAAGGCCTGTGGCCTGTACGCTCCCTGGAGTTTTCAAAACCCGAAAGGACCCACCCTGCTGAAGGAGGTTATCCTGACATGACTCTCCTCAGCTGCTCTGACTCAGACCCGCTCCATGGGTCCCCACCAGACTCTGACATACGCTAACTTGGTGGTGGGGCCAGGGGCAGGGGACTGAGTGGCCACTTGACTTGCTGTGTTCTCCTCCTGTGGTTTTTACTGCCCGGCGCACCCTGACCTTCCCTCCACCAACTGGAAGTCCCCGTAGGGCCTCCCTTGAACCCAGCTGTACTCTGCCCTTCCAGGTCCCAGTGGTGGCAATCATGGCTACTGGTGGAGGGGTCCGGGCAATGACTTCCCTGTATGGGCAGCTGACCGGCCTCAGGGAGCTGGGCCTCTTGGACTGCGTCTTCTACATCACAGGGGCCTCGGGCTCCACTTGGTGAGCAGGCTGAGTGTGGGATCTGGGGGTGAGTGGGCAGAGGCAGGGGTGCCTGTGGTAAGGCTTCTCCAGTGCCCCCTTGGCCTCCATGACTAGATTGGAAGGTCTGCGAGGAGGCAGGTGGCAGGTGCGATATGCCCAAGGTGCCCCATGGGCTTCGGCTGTCTCCATGGAGCTGGAAGGGACCTGCGGGCTGCTGCCCTGGGAGAGAAGGTCCGAAGGGGTGTGAGGTCTCGGGGGACTCTTAGAGGAACCTGTCTGCCCCCGACCTCTGGCTTTGCCTAGGACCTTAGAAAACCTCTACAAGGATCCAGAGTGGTCGCGGAAGGACCTGGGGGGCGCCACAGTACTGCTGAAGACGCAGGTGACCAAGAATAAACTGGGCGTGTTGGCTCCCAGCCAGCTGCAATGGTACTACCAGGAGCTGGAGGAGCGCGCTCGCCTGGGACACCCGGCCTGCTTCACCAACCTCTGGGCCCTCATCAATGAGGCCATGCGACATGATGGGGTACAGAAGGGCGGCCCACGGGGACGGGCCTGGACCTGCAGGCAGCCCTGCTGGGTAGCAGGGCGAGGGGAGATCTCCAGAGACCAGGCAGCAATGGGTTTACACGGAGGTATCTCCCTACAGCCTGATGTCCACAAGCTCTCGGAGCAGCGACAGGCTCTGAGGCACGGCCAGAAACCTCTCCCCATGTACTATGCCCTCAACACTAAGGGGCACGGCCTGTCCACCTTTGAATTTGGAGGCAGGTCGAGGCAGCTGGTTGAGGCCCCGGGCAGCCAGGGGTGGGGGAAGGGGTGGTTGGGATGGTGTGGGGAGGCAGTTTTTCATGCCCTTCTCCTTACACTCTGGTCCGGGACCCGAGTGAATCCAGACACCCATGACCCCAGAGTCACTTGGACTGGAGGGGAGTCGCCCCGTCCTTTGTGGCTGCCCTGCGTGGGTTCAGGTGGGCAGGAGGGTGGTGGCCAACAGCGGTCCCTTCCCACCGCAGAGTGGTGTGATTTCTCCCCCTACGAGCTCGGTTTCTCCAAGTAAGGTGCCTTTATCCCCTCCGAGCTCTTCGGCTCCGAGTTCTTCATGGGGCGGCTGATGAAGAGGATGCCTGAGTCCCGCATCTGCTTCCTGGAAGGTGAGGGCGTCTTGGAGAGAGAATGGGGGAGGGGAGGATGTTTCTGGGGGAGCCCCATCACTGAGGCGGGCAGCAGGGAAGGGTCAGGCTGTGACAGTAATGGTGGCTCTCGTCCCCTTGTGTCTGCGCTCCCAGGCATCTGGACCAACCTATATGCAGCCAGCCTCCAAGACAGCTTATACTGGTCCTTGGAGCCCAGTCCGTTCTGGGATCGCTAGGCTCAGACCCTGACCAGCTTGGGTAGGTGCCCAGGCTCCGGGGCTGGTGCTGGGTGTGGGCATGTGACTCCCAACTCTGTGTGTGTGTGGTGGTGGGGGCACTGGTCTCAGCTCTTTCCCTCTCCGGGGTCACTGCACTCAGACTGGGCTAGCACCCACGCCCCACTCCCTGGCTGTGCAGACAAGGAGCAGGTCCCAGTGCTGAAGATGGAAGTGCCACCCAGACTGGCTGGGAGGATCAGGGAGTTGTTCTCTGGCCTTCTGACGTGGCGCCCGCTTGCCCAGGCCACCCACAACTTTCTGCGTGGTCTCCAGTTCCACAAAGACTATTTCCAGCACCCTCACTTCTCCTCCTGGAAAGGTAGCTTCTCCCACCGGGGTCCAGCCCCCTGATGTCTTCCCAGAGCTGTGGGCCTTGGCTCCAGGCCCCTCACCTCACCCCTTGGCTCCAGGCCTTCCATGTGTGGCCCACGGGATGTGGGGAGTAGAGTTTCCTGCCTTCTCCTTCAGCTGGGGCTGGAGGTTGCCTCAGGGCTGGGGCCAGGTGGGTGGGGCCTGAGGGCGGAGTCTTTTTCCAGGAGCAGCCAGTGACTGCCACTGACCAGGGGAGCAAGCGTGGTGTCCTCAGCACCCGTGCTCAAGGCTGCCCTCCCATCCCGCTCACCTCTCCAGACACCAAACTGGATGAACTCCCTAACCAGCTGACCCCTGGGGAGCCCCGCCTGTGCCTGCTGGACATGGGCTACTTTGTCAACACCAGCTGCCCGCCCCTCCTGCAGCCCACCCGGGACGTGGACCTCATCCTGTCGCTGGACTACAACTTAAATGCCGCCTTTCAGGTGGGGGAGCTGATGAGTGGCACCCGAGGATGCTAGGGTGGCTTCACAGTGTGTCCTTTGCTGGCTTCCTCCCAACCCTATGAGACAGGGACCCACATGCTATGGACTGAGCTGTCCAGAGAAACAAAAGCAGCAACACTCCTCTGTGTAGAAAGAAAGAGCTTTAGATCAAGAAGTCATTTTAGATCAGCAAGGCATCCCAGCCCAGTGTGATTCAAGACCATGCTAGTCAGAACCTTCCTCAGCCTCTGTGTAGCTGCAGGCAGATAATGCCCAGGCTGGCGTGAACACGGCCAAGTCGGCGGCTCTCCAGGCTGGTGGCCCCATGGGGCCGTCCCTGGAGACAGAATCCCAGCGAGGAGGAAGAGGCTCATAGGATCTCCCCTTCCTTCCAAGGAGGGATCACCAGGCTTCCACCTGAGTGACAGGTGGGACTCCACCCCTGCATTGTCACGCAGGTCCAAGTGGACATAATATCTAACCACCACACCATGTCAAAACAACCAAACCAGGATCCCCACCATGGAGTCCATGCTGACTCACCGGGTCCCCCTTGGTGTGTTTCCGAGATCAAACTGCTTACGGGAGTAAAAATGCCCACGGAGCAGTTTGTCACAGGAAATCAGCCTCTAACAACCAATGGGTCAGTAGGCACAATTGTACGGCGATAAAATAGTAAAGGTCTAGTAAAGTCATAGAGGCTAGGAGAGATAGGGGAGCGAGAGTACAATAAAGGAGTCAGGCACGTTTTATGATAGCATGCTCACCTCAGCTCCTCTTGATGGACCACGTGGAATTGGGGGAAGAGAGAGCATCTGTATTATCTTGGGGTAGTTACAGGTAGCCTTAAGACATGCATATTCAGTAGTTACATACGCCACAAGGTGGGTGGGATCGACAGTAACGCTGAGCTCACAAGTGAGGAAGCCTAACAGCTGCATTGGGGGAAGATGAGAGGGGGGCTGGGCGACAGCAGGAAGAGAGAGCCAGAGGATGTCTGCCTCTGTAGGGAGATCAGACCTGCCATGTGCTCACTTGAAGGCAGCATGGCTGTTAAGGGAGAGTCTGTGGCTACCAACGTGGAGGCAAAAGTTCAGGAACGTGGTGCTCGGCCCTCTCTCCATGGAGCAGCGGGTGGTTTCCCAGTGCTGACCCTGCAGAACCTCGCCCAGCACATAACTGCTTCACCACCAGCGCTCCCTGTGAAAAGAACTGGGGTTTCATTCACGCTCCATCAGGGGGCTTTCTCCGCAATGGGGAGAGGATGTGATGGTGAATCTGGTTGGCTGCACCTGCACCCCGGCTTGTTGCAGGCCGTCGACACCCCAGCGTTTAGTTTCT
This sequence comes from Tenrec ecaudatus, assembly GCF_050624435.1. Taxonomy (NCBI): domain Eukaryota; kingdom Metazoa; phylum Chordata; class Mammalia; order Afrosoricida; family Tenrecidae; genus Tenrec; species Tenrec ecaudatus. The sequence goes on along the minus strand of NW_027457555.1, from coordinate 1,489,323 downwards.
GTGTTAATTTAGTGAGAGGTGTGTGCCCTTCATGGCTGGCCTCAGCGATGGCTACAGTCCGTTTGGTGGAGCTCTGAGGGGCTGCGGCACGGCTGTCCACTCCGACTGATGCTTGGTCCTATGTGACGTCAGTTTCCAGGACCAATGGAGCCCAAGGCTAGCCCTCTCCTGCCCTCTGTTCCCCTGCAGTAGCTGCAGCTGGTGGGCCGCATGTGCCAAGAGCAGGGCATCCCATTCCTGCCCATCTCTCCCAGCCTTGATGAGGAGCGCCAGCCTCGGGAGTGCCACAAGTTCTCTGATCCCGGCCGGCCTGAGGCCCCAGTCATTCTGCACTTCCCCCTGGTCAACGACTCCTTCCGGGACCACTCAGCCCCTGGTGAGCCAGCTTGCCACCACCCCCTTCCTGGTGTCCCAGCCTCCCCGACCCAGCAGACCCGCCCTCCACCCCAGCACCCTGCCCCTCCATGCCCACGATGTGCTCTCTGCACAGGGGTCCCTAGGACACCCGAGGAGCAGGAGGCCGGCCGGGTGAACCTGTCTCCATCTGATTCCCCCTACCACTACTAGAAAGTGACCTATAGCCAAGAGGACTTGGACAAGCTTCTGGGCCTGGCCCACTACAACATCTGCAACAACCAGGAGCCGCTGCCGGCTGCCCTGCGTGAGGCCCTGCGGAAGAGGAGGCAGCGCTGACAGCCCGCCCCGAGTGACGCCATGCCTCAGCCTCAGAGAGCCATCCCCCAGTGTTCTGGGGCCTCGGAGGGCCTGGTTGGCCCCAGCAGCACCCTTCCTAGCCTTGGGTGTATGCCCTGGTACCCCAGATGGGGCAGGAGCTGCCAGCACCTCACAGAGGGCCATCTGCACTGTGAACTGAAGCTGTGACTACGGGCTTGCCACAGCTCAGCAGCTGCTCTGGTCCTGGGCCCTGGGCCCCTGGAGCAGGGCACAGTGGGCCTCTTCTCCAAGCACCGGGAGAGGTGGGGTGCAGAGGTGCTGTGGCAGCCGGGGTGCAAATGGGGTGGGGTTGGGGTTCGAGGTGGCTGGGCCCGGTGTAGAGTGCTGGCACTGGGGGGAGGGTCCCAGGCTCCCCCGCCCTGCTGCTCTGAATGCTGTATGCAGGGACTCGGGGGCTGCACACATTACAGGACTCGTCCCACCAACGGTCTGAGGATGTCATTGCTGCTACGAATGGGGAGACCTTTGGTACCACCATCAAAGACCAGTTTAGGAAACAAGACAAGAACACATCTCCCTGGCCCCGCAAAGAGTTGCTAGCCTCTTGGTGCTGTGCCACCCTTTCCCAGCCGGATGCCCCGTAGGAGGTGTCTGCTTCGGGCACCCATGCCCCACCCTCCCAGCCAGTAGCTGCCCTCTTTGCCGGGTGGGGGTCAGAGCACCTTGAGGAAGAGCCTAGGAAGGTGTGACCTCGGAAGGGCTGCCTCTTACCAGGAGCTGCCCGTTCCCAGGGTGCTGCGTGGTGGCCTGGCTAGACTGTGGCGAGCCTGCATGGGCAGTCTGTGGCTGGTTCCATGTGGTGACCTGGATGGAGCACATCCTCACCTACAGCCCCAGGGTCACTTCTGGGCCCACCCACTCACCTACAGCCCCAGGGTCACTTCTGGCCCCACCCACCCCTGTGGAGGAGCAGCGAGGCCCAGTGAATGAATGTTGGGTCCCTGGGTCACACCTGCCCCACCACCACCTCCCTGACAATACCCCACGTTCCTCTAGCATTGGTAACCACGTGGATTCTCATGACACTCCCCTTCCCCTTCCCCCCAATGCATGGCTGAGTGACTCCCAGGTTGGGCACAGAGTGAGAGTCAGGGCAGGAGTGACTGCTCAGTACCCCTGTGTCCAGGATGAGGCTTCACCCCAGCCATTCATCCCATTCATGAACTGGACCCCATGGGAGAGTGTGTGGAGGTGGGCAATTACAGCAGAGATGGTGCCCCAGGATATCTCCACTGGTGGAGGGTGGTGGGCTCAGGGGTGCTGCACATTCTGGGGGGTGGGAGTAGGGGGGAATATGGGCTCCTGCTTGAACATGTGAGAGAGAGAGAGAGAGAGAGAGAGAGAGAGAGAGAGAGAGAGAGAGAGAGAGAAAGAGAGAGAGAGCGAGCCTTGCCCTGCCCTGCCTTCTCTGCCTCCACCTTCTGACCCCTGACTAGATTCTCTTCTCCCCTTGGAGGGCGACAGGGCCTGTGCCTTGGGAGAGCTGCAGGGGACTGTGACAGCAAGGTACGGGGAGGTAGCAGGCTGCCCATGAGCCGAGGTTGTTTTGGAGAGGGAAGAGGAGAAGGCAGGCCAAAGGGCACAGTTGCAGGAGGCCAAGTCCAGGCAAGCTTGCTGGGACTATGCCAAGAGAGGCTGCCCTAACCCCGTGCTGCTCCAGTAGGCAAGGCGTTCCGAGAGGGCCTGCTCTTCTCCGCAGACCAGCCAGCAGAAGGAAGCTGAAGGATCGCACGGGTCTGCAGATGTGTGTGTGTGCCCATGGACGCACACCACACAGACACACACACATGGATGGACATACCACAGGCATGTATACCATAAACACACCTGGATTAACACACACACCACACCGATGGACACGCATCTACCAAAAACACGTGAACATCTATCACAGGTGCGCCCGCACACACACATGCACACATGGAAAGGCATGAGTACAGAGGGCTGAGCCCGTGGGTGGGGCAACCGTCAAGTCTGGGGAAGGGAGTGACATGGTCCAGAAGCTGCCCGGGGACCATGGGTTGCCCTGGCGGGTGGGGGTGAGGCTTTTCTTTGTCCCAGGGCAGTGAGTGTCTGGTGCGGGAGGTGCAGAACAGATGGGGACCCTGCTCCAGGAGCCCCGAGTGGGCAATGCGGGCGTGTCCACATCCAGTCACACCAACACTGTCCTGAGAGGTGAACTGGCTTTCTGTGTGCCCACATTGGGGGCCTGGGCCACGTGTTCCAGGGAACAACTTGTGCAGCCTGGAGCTTGGGACCGCTTACTTAAGCTGAGAGGCCCTGTTGGACGACCTTCAGCAAAGCTCAGCCTTTGAGTTCTGGGCTTCTGGCTTCAGGGCACGGTGAGGGCAGCTGCTGGTTCTGGCCCAGCTGCAAGCAGCCTCGCTGTACCTGGCCCTTCTGGGGACTCCAGATAGCACTGGGGAAACTGGGTGCACCGAGAGGCTGGGTTACTTTCTAGAGACCACAGCTAATTAGCAGTGGAGTTGAGACCCGATATGGCCCTCACCATAAAAAGGAAGTGTTTTCTGCCCTGGTGACCCTTGGCCTTCCCTGAGGTCAAGGGTGACCATAGCAGCCACATGAAGAGTGTCAGAAGCAGGGCACAGTGACTGCCTCAACCTCCCCACTCTCCCCCCGCCGGGGCTCTTCCAGTCTTGGCCTAGTGCCTCTATTGCTGGGGAGCAGGCTGGAGAGTCCCCCACCCCCGCAGGGCCCACAACCTTCCTAGCAGTGCCAGCGGATCTGAGAAGGCACAGCCTGGAAATGTGTGGCCAGGCTCCCTGGAAATTGTCCCATTGAAGATCTGGGGAGCAGACCGATTGTTTTCCTTTGATTGTGTTACAGACACCTTACAGGAGAGAAGGACATTTATAGATCACTGTCTACAGTTTCTGACCTTCAAAGCACTCAAATCATTGCCATCGAGTCGATTTCTATCATGGAGGCCCTGTAGGACAGCACACGACGGCCCCTGCGGCTCTCTGAGGCTGTCACTACGGGAGCAGACAGCCGAGCCGCGTCTTTCTGATGGGTTTCAGACCACTGACCTTGCCACGAGCAGAAGCCCGGGGCATGCCTTTTTCTGACCTTGGGTTTGACTAATATATATATATATATATATACATATAATGCACATATATATATATGAATTTTCATATAGAGGGTTTTTGTTTTAAGTGAAACATGCAGAGCAGTTTAACAATTTCTACACATTTTGTTTGCAGCCCTCATAATATAACACAGCACTCTTCTTGCCTCCTCCCTGGCCCCTCCCTCCCTCCTGAACTTTGAGGGCAAATGCTCCCCTTTGCTCTGGGAAGCAAGTGCCTCACAGGTGCCATGCGTTCACTTTATCAGCTCGACTGTTGCTTGGGCAGGGGTGATTCCCGGAGCTGGGCTCTGTTTTGGATTTGAAGGGCCCTGGTTCGGGGCTCCAGCAGTCCCTGTCAAACTTGTAATGCCCTCTCTTCATGAAGTCAACTTCCATTGGCTTTCAAGCTGTGCGCAAGTTGCCAGTTTGAGCTCAACCAGAGCAGTTTGAGGCGGTGGCTGTCCACCATCTAACTCTCCTGGTCTCCAGGACAAGTATGGAGGGCTGTGGTGTTGGTGGTCCGTTAGTCCTGTGGACTGCTTTGCTTCAGTTTTTGATTTTCTTCACTCGTCTGCTCCAGATGGGGAGAGAGGGGATCCTAGTTGCTAGAGGTGGCTTTGCAATGGAGACAAACATTTTATACTAAAGTGAGATTCTTAGGTGACATTTGTGTGACTGCAGAGCCCCTGCTCATCTTCCTCCGTGCTCACCCTAGCTGACCACCTTCCTGCCTCAGAGGATGGGGCACTTCCTCTGCCCATCCACCCTCAGGTCCTCACTTTCAGTCCCACAGGATCCTGTGGTATCAACCCCCCCCCATCAGCCCCGCCCCTAGCCTACACAAGGATTACAAACCCTCGCTCCACTCAGATTCTCTGTAGCTAGTGTCACCTCCCCTGTGTTCCTCAGAGTGTGCTCTGTACCCATGAGATTATTGATTGGTTTCCACCCATAGTGACCCTCTGTGTCCCACAGGGCTTGCTCTGGGGGCAGCTCTCAGAGGGGGAAACCAGTAGGAGGAGGGGAGGGAGCAGTTGGGCAGAAGAAGCTGTGATGGACCCCACAGAGCCAGACTGCCCACGGAGGACAGGACCCTGCGGCTGTTTCCTCGAAGGGGTGCCCCTCAGGGCGGATCAATGCTCTGGGGACTCCACCGCAGGTTGAGGCCCCTCGACCCCTCCTCAGTCCCACCCTCCACACCCTCACCTACATCTGGAGCTGGGTGAGCTTCTCCTCCTGGGCCGCCAGCTACCTTTCCAAGTCCTTGTGCCAGGCATGTGGCCCTATAAGGGGTGGATCCCTGCTCACCCCACAGTCAGGGTCTAGCAGGAGGTCCTCTCAGGAGGCCAGCCAGACCTCAGCCTGACCCAGCATTCCCTGAAGCTCCTCCTGGTCCTGGCTCACCAGGCAGTGCTCCTGGTGAAGGGCCCAGGTCGTCCGGAGCTCCTGCAGCTGCCTGTTCAGCTCCCGGAGACGCTGTGACCTGGGGGGCAGAGGGCTGTTGGGAGGGGCGCAGGGTGTCACCTGGGTGGGGCAGGACTGGGTTACCGTGGAGCAGGGAGAAGCAGGAAAGGGGGCTCTGGCCACGCACCACCCTGGCCCTAGCCCTCAGCTCGCACATCTCTGGGGCTATGACGTGGCTGGTGTCCAGCAGCTGCTACCCCGCCGGTCGCACTGCCTGGGCTCTCAGGCAAAGCTCCTGCCCCAGTGTCTCCTTGGCCCCAGCTGGCCCTTCTGAGGATATAGACTAGTGCCTGCTTCTCTTGAGCCCGAGTGCTGGGTGGGGGACAGGGCATGGGAACAGGTCTTAGGGCCAGGAGGGTAGAACAGGGAGGAGGCAGGGAAGAGCTGGGTGCCCCAACCCTCATGGGACAGAGCGAGCCCCCATCCAGGTGGGGTGGCACATACAGCAGTTCCTGGCAGTGCCTGAGGAAAGCATGGCCATGGGCTGCCCACTCCAGCTGCTGGCCCTGCTCCCAGGCCTTCATGTTCAGGTGGCCCAGGCCTCCTGCACCTCAGCCAGCTGCCCGGCCAGGCCCTCCTGGACCGCAGGGTGTACCTGAATGGCCTCCATCCCCATCTGAACCACCACCTCGTCCACAGCCACCAGCTCCCTCTGCAGCTGGCAAAGAGCAGGCTGAATGCTTCTCCACCCAGGACTCTGCAGGCCATCCTGGCTGTACCCCAGCCTAGGTCAAGCCCAGGATCGTCACCCCCCATCGCAGAGGGGGCAGGGGCAGGCTGCAGTACTGCCTGAGGTCAGCTGGGGGCGAGGGCTCCTCATCCATCCATTGCATACAAAGAGGGGTTCACGGGGAGGGGGGGGGAGGGACTGGGGCCCTCCCTGCAAGAGGCGGTGCTGGCGCTGCAGGACCTCCACAGACGCCAGGTCGTGGCCAAGGACAGCACCCTCCACCAGGACCACCTTCTGCATGTGGCCCCACAGCTCGAGCGCCGCCTTGTGGAAGTCGAGGGCACAGCGGGAAGGAGGGCCAGCAACTTTCTCCCTGAGAACAGGGCCACCTCCTTTTGAGCAAAGACTGTGGCTTGGGGATTTGTGGGGCGTTAACACGGAGGGAAATAGGACGAAGACTCTATTCCCTAACTTATAACAGTGAGAATCTGGAAAGCTGGTGTTCCACAGTAGGAAAGCCTCTACTTTGGTAAGTTAGAGGTAAAGTCCAAGTACATTAACCTACTTTAAAAATAATTCTCACAGATTCTCCGTTAACAGCTAGGCTGCCTTAACGTGAGCACATGGCTGATTGTATCTTTGTGTAGAAGCAGATATGATCCTTTTGCCCTCTCTTCCCACCGTGACACCCAGCCCCCTTTGTAGCTTCCCCCAATGCAGGTATTAGCTTTCCTCACCTTGGTGAGCTCAAGTACAGGGGCCTTACGATAGATATCACCCACCTTGTGACCCATGTCACTACTGAAGAGGTGTGTCTCCAGGCTCCCTATACACGTCCCAAGATAGCAAAGGTTCCACTTCTCCCAGTTCCACGCGGTCCATCAAGAGGAGCTGAAGTGAGAATGCCTAATAAAACATGTCTGACTCTGTATTGTATTCTCTCGCCCCTGTCTTTCCTGTCCTCTGTGACTTTACTGTGACCTTTACCTATTATCATCGCTGTACATTCGTGCCTTCTGGCCCTTTGGTGGTTAGAAGATGGTTTCCTCTGATCACAGCAGGTTCCTGATGAGGCCCGGGGGCCACAGGCAGGGCCCGAGGGAGGAAAGGGTCTGGACACGCATGTTTGGTGGAAGGCAAAAATATGGGGAGCCCTGAGCACATGAGGACGGCGGCTCAGGGAGCGAGTGGGCTGCCTGTCAGGGGGTCTGCCTGTAGCACCTCCAACAGTCAGTGTGGAGAGGGCTGGCCCCGGGGCCACCCAGCCCCAGGATTTCGGTTGCAGGACCTGTCAGGTGCTCAGTGCACTGAGACACCAGATCCCGAGAAAGGAGGGTGTGGGGAGGGGAGGCAGGGAGCTCTAAGAGTGGCGGTCAGCAAGAAGACCAGCAGGGCCTGTGCCCCCAACGAAACTGCGGCCCGTGCTCAGGGAGCATTGGGAGAGTCCACTTCGTGCTCCTGCCACAAGGGGTGACCTGCGCTGAAGGACTCCAAACTGGGGGCAGGAAGGAGCGTGGTTGGACGGGGAAGGCTGATTGATGCTGGGAGCTGGAGTCAGCCATGCCCCTTCATACACACATGCACACACGAGAATACACACAGAAGTACGCATGCACACACCCACATGCCCACCCCTACACATGAGCACACACACACACACGCACACACACGCACACACATCTGGGGTAGGCCCCTGCGTCCCGAGCCCCTTGGCTGTCGCTGGCCTGTCCCTCTAGGCACCCACCTCTGTGCGGGCTTTCATTGCCTTGTCCAGCCTCACCCATCTGGCCTCAACCCAGCTCCTGTGGACTTGACTCTGGGCCATGGAGCTGGGGGAGGCGAGTTCCAGGGCACCTGCCAGCTCCCTCAGAGCCTGCACCCTGGCAGCCCCACACTCTGCCCTTTCTCCCGGAAGACCTTGAACTTCTGTTCCAGCATCTGCAAAGGTGGGGCTGGAGAGGGTCAATGTGGATAGGGTTCAGGCAGCTCCTAAAACTCATGAAAGGGCCAGCTGGACCCAACAGCTCCCACATCCCTCAGCCCTGGTTCTAGAACTCCACAGGGCATCTCCTGCCCCCTCAGCCCACCCAGCATCTACCCTACCCTCTGTTCCTCCATCCACTTTCCCGGTACGACTCACTTCCACACCCTCAAGGTCCTGCCCACAGTCCTGGGAGTCGGCAGTGGCCACCTTGCTGTACAGCCAGGCGTGGAGGAGCAGGGCTTCTCCCTCCAGTTGGCACTACCCCTGGGCCTCCGCTTCCCATTGTCGTACTGCGTGGACCTCCCTCACCGCCCACAGCTGGACAGCACTGTGGGGCTGCATCAGGAAAGTCACAGGGGATTGCTGCCCTCTCCTCTCTGGCTGCCCACCCCCTGCTCTCTAGGTTTCCCACCCCCTGCCAACCTGTCTGAGTTCTGAAAATCCTCCAGGTGCCCGCAGAACCCTTTCAGCTCGCTCTGGGTGGCCTCCAACCATGGCATCAGGGTGCACGAGGCCCGTGTTCATGCCGTCCAGGGAACAGCCCTGCTCTGCCAGCCAGGATTCTGCCTCCAGGAGCTGGGGTGACAGCCGGGCGGGCCATGGCCTCCAACCTGGGTTTGCAGCTTTGAGAAGGAGTGCACCGGCCCACCTGGCTGCTCTTTAGAAGCCCGCCCCCTGTTTCTTTTTTATTTCCCACAGTTTACTCTGAAGGCAGTCTTGGTTCTCAGGAAGCAAGACAGCTCCTTCCCCGAGGTCCCCTGCAGCCCTGTGGCCTTTTCTTTTCCCTTTCCCACGAAGTTCTCCCGTGTCACAAGAACACGGTGGTTCCGGCCAGACGGTTGTCCAGAGTGGCTTATCTGTTTCCCCACTGGACCTGGGTGTGCTGCCTCCTCCCCGCGGGGTTGGCAGGAGAGCTTTAAAAGGTGCTTCTGCCTAGGCCCCACCCCTGTAGATCCAGATTTTGTCTGGATTGGAGGCTGCATGTCCATATCTTTTCAAAGTTCCAGGACATTCGAATGCAATAACCGACTGAGAAGAGCCACCGGCTTAGAAGACACCCCCACACCCACTGCCATTGGGTCCATTCTGCCTCAGTAGGAAAGCAAAGCTAAAGGACCCAGTGGGTCTCATCTCTGGACACGTGTGGAAGAGAGGCCTTGGAACAAGAGAGCGCTTAGAGGAGTTGCTATTCACATCGAGAGTCTGGGTCCCCCATAGGAGTCCCCTTGAGCCCTGGACACCGGGCAGACCCCCACTTTTCGTGCCCCTCACCTCTATCTATCTGCAGCTGCTGGGCCTCCTGAGCCTGCTGTAGCCTCAGCCTCCTTTGCTCTGCCTCTGCGCACAGGCAGCGCATAGCGCTCTCCAGCTGCTGCACCTCAGCTGCCACCTCTTGGGTGGCAAAGTGCCAGCCTGCAGCTTGTGCCCTGTGTCCTCCACCATCCTGGCCAGGACCGGCTGTGCAGCTCTTGCTCCAAGTTCTGTGGAGTACGCAAGGTCTCCAGGGCTTCTATGTGAACAGGCCATTACTTGGGAGACTCCCATGAAGCCTTATGGGGCCCCATAGACACGGACCCTGTCTCCATTGTCAGCAAAGAGCCCAGGATGTCCCAAAGCATGCTGGGGCAGAAGCTCCTCCTTGGGCCCCACATTGTGTCTTCTCATAGTCTCCAGTGGTCACTCAGGGCCCTGTGCTTGCTCCCTGCTGGGGCAGACACCCTCCCCTCTGATCCTGGAGTGGGCTGGCACCTGGTGCTGCTGCTGCAGGTGCTGCACCTCGCTCAGACTCTGGCCGTTGTCCTGGGCTGTGGCCAGGGCCAGTTTTTCCTGCACCCAAGCCAGTTCCTCATCAGTGTCCCTAAAGAACTGGGAAAGGAGGCTCCGGGCCTCAGGTCTCCCGCAGGCTCTCTAGCTTGCTGTCAGGGCGGGGGGTGGGGGTGAGGGATGGGGGTGGGGGGGTCAGGGTGTGGTGGTGGTGCAGGGTTGACAGTCTTAAGGTGAGCTCCTCATGCTGGTCACAGGAGCACTGGGAGTGGGTGTGCTGGGGACAGGAGTGGGATTCCTGCAGGGAAGGAGGAGGGGGCACAGGCAGATCTACTTCTGAAGCAGCAGCAGGGCAGGATCCTCCACGTTGAGGCTGAGCCCTTCAGGAATGAAGGCCCAGGCCCGGGCCAGCAGGCTCCGTGCCCTTTGAGCATGCTCAGCCACTGCTGCCTCCACGTCTGCCTGTGCCCCCAGGAGCTCATCCACCCCAGGACGGTCCTATCCACTGCCAGGGACTCACAGCTCCTCCTCCACAGGATGCAGCCAGCTCTCCATCTCCCAGATGCTCCCCCGTACGCAGGGCCTGGGGCAGGACGTGGGGTGAGCAGTGGGCACTGGGCAACCTGGGGTCCCATCCAACCTGGCCCAGGGCGTGCACAGTCCTACCTTGCAGGCCTCCTGGAGCGTGGCCTCTTTCCTCCTACAGTTGGCCCTCAGCTCGCCCCAGAGCTGCTGCAGTTCCTGTAGCCTCGCCTGGAAGGTCTCTGAGGCCCAGTGGCCCCCCTGCAGGCCGCTCTGTCCCTCCTGCAGCCACAGTGGGCACACAGACCTCCTCCAGCCACCAGCCTTGTGGCTGTAGGTCTGGGCACTAGCTTGTAAGCTTCGTGCCCCCCTCTATGTAATGGGCACAAAAAGGGATTATTTTGTTTCAAGGAGAGAAACCATATACAGTCCTGAGTGGGGTCCATCTTTTGTAGATGGGAATAGAGACACTTAAAAAAGAAGGGAAAAAAAAGGATTGACCCCCAGTCCCTTCACCGGCAGGGACAAATGCTCTGGTCTCCCTGTGTCCCCTAAAAACCTCATGTCAAAACGCTTTCTTTTAAATTATGGACATCACTGCATTATAGGTACGACAGCCAAAGGTGGAAGCCACCTTTGAGACCGTGGACAGATGGATGGACCAAGTCAGTGAGTTCGAGTTCTAGAATGGAGTGGTGTCCTTTCATTAAAATAGGGGGATAAATGTCAGGTCACAAATGAACCTTGGAAAGACATGCTGGGAATGAAATAAATAAAATTCCCAACTCACTGCCATCCAGTCAATTCTGTCTCATGGTGACCCTAAAGGGCAGAGTGGAACTGCACCCATGGGGTCCGGGGATGGTAACTCTTTTACAGACATAGAAAGCTTCATCTTTCTCACAAGTCGCAGCTGGTGGACTTGAACTGCCGGTCTTGCAGATCACAGTCCAATTTGTAACCACTACGCCAGCAGGGCTGCTGGTAATGACATCAGCCAGACACAAAAGAACAGGTGTCAGACCGAGTCAAGTAGAGAAAGGGTGAGCACAGGCAAAGGCACAGAGGCAGGCAGATCGGAGATATACGTGTTCACTGTGGCACCCTTGGGCGGGTTAGTGCCCTGTGACCCCGCGACCCATTTATTTATTATTATTATTACTTTTTCTTTCCTCGCCTCTTTTTATCTATCTACCATGTGTATCCCTGAATTTGGTCTGGTCCCTGCCATATTACCTGGTCCTCACCCCAGGAATGTTCATACAGTAGCTTTTCCCCTATGTCCCTTTTGCATTTTTTTTAAAGCTTACCTCCGTGGACTCAATGTGTACTTGTCCTTTTGTGCTTGGTTTACTTCACTTAGCATGCTTTCCTGCAGTTCTTCCCATGCAGTGATGTGCTTCAAACTTTCATCACTACTTTTTAGCGATGCGTAGTACTCCATTGTATGTATGTACCACAGTTTTTCCCCCCCACTGAAAAAGAAGTCTTTATTCTGATCCCACCAGCTGTACCATCTGATATGCGCCTCCCCCTTGGCAATCCGGTCTTTCTTGAGTGGTCCCATGAAAGCTTTTTTCTCTTCCACGGTCTGGAAACGGCCATGGCCCAACTTGGAGGTGGTGTCGATGAACTTGAGGTCGATCTTCTCCAGGGCACGGCGCTTGGTCTGCACCAGCAGGGACTTGTGCAGAGTCAGCACTCGCTTCTTGGTGCCCACCATGCAGCCCTTGAGCATGACAAAGTCATTGATCACTTCCCCGTAGTGGACAAAGTCGCCCAGGGGGTGGATGCTCTTGTCAGAGAGATCGTAGTCGGTGGAGGCGTTGTTTGATAAGCATGCCATCCTTGACGAGGTAGCCCTGGCCAATCTTATAGATCTTCTTTTTGATCTCTGTGCAGTGGTGGTAGCCTTTCTGCACAGTGCGGGCCATCGAGAAGGCCACACGGGCGGTATGCCAGGCCCCGATACAAGCCACCTTGTGCAACCCTCGGTGGGTTTTCGGGGCATCTTCTTGGTGTGCCAACGACTGGTGACCCCTTTGTAGCATTTGCCCTTGGTCACCCCCATGCCGTCGATCATTTCATCCTGCCTGAACACCTGGTTCACTGGCACCAGCTTCTCTCGGCCAAGTCCAGCTTCTCAGCCATGGAGCGAGCCCCCGTTCACCTGCATCTCCGTCAGGTGGAGCAGGCGCGTCTGGGTGTGGGCGATGGCGCGCATGACCGGGCAGGACTTCTTCATGCTGCTAAAGTCTTTCTCAAGCTGCTTCTTACCCTCGTCATCCTGCCACTTCTTGCAGTACTTGGTGAAAGCCTTCTTCTTCGACTTGTGCCAGTTCTTGTAGAACCGTCGCTTGCACTCGTCGTCACTGATGTGTTCCGCAAAGACCGTCTTGAAGGTCCGGAGGCCGCGAGGTGTCTCCACATAGCCCACGATGCCCACCACCACCATGGGAGGGGTCTCCATGATGGTCACGGCCTCCACCACTTCCTTCTTGTTTACCTTGGAGCCTGGCCTGTCGACCTCGCGCACAATGTGGGTCATGCCGGCCTTGTAGCCCAGGAAGGCCGTCAGGTGGACCGGCTTGGAGGCGTCATCCTTGGGGAAGCTCTTCACCTTCCCGCCGTGCCTGCTGCTGCGCTTCCGAGGCAGGAAGCCCAGAGACCCATGCTGGGGCGCCGAGAACTTCCGGTGTGACATTACATCGTTGATCCCCACTGGTAGATGTACCCCAGCTTTTTAATCCAATTGTCAGGTGATTTTAATTTGGGTTGTTTCCAATTCCTTGCAATTGTGAACTGTGCCACAATGAACATTGGAGCACAGATGTCTGATCTTGGTTTGTTTCTTGCCCAGTAAGTGTGCGGGGGTTGTTGGGTCATATGGTAACTCTATTTCCATCTGTTTTGGATATCGCCAGTAGACCTCTTTCTTACACACATATGAGTCTCCCTGGATTTATTTCACGGATGATGTGTCTGGGTCATTGTGTGGTCGTGGTCTCTTTTAAGACTTGATCGATGTTTTCTTTACATTGTTTGTCCTGAAGGTCTCTTTTGTACCCTAAAACTAGGAGTCAAGGAGATGCATGGGACTTGACTGCTGAAGGGGGGCAGGAGTGAAGAAATGGACCCAAAGGGTGTCCATACCACTTCTGGGCTCTGCTCTGGAGCTGTTGCCAGCTGTCCATAAACTGTTGGCACCTGTGGCCGAGGCTGCGGGCTGACCCCAGGCTTCTCTGGCAGAGGAGGGCTGTCTTCTGCTCCGGGATATGGGCGATGTACGGAGGCTGAGGAAGGGGATCAGGTTGTGCTCAAGAGGCCCCTGGCATGGGAGTATACTGGCTCAGCTCTTCCTCTGCAGGGTCCCACAGAAGAGGTCCCCTGGCCTGGCTTCGATGCTATACCCAGTGGCATACTGCCCCTGAACTTGGAGGAGGCCCATCTCCTGTTGCAAGGCCTCGTGTCTGTCCAGCAGCCTCTCCATGCTCTCCAGAGCCTTCCCAAGGTCCAGGACTCTAGCAAGGGCACCCTGTGGAGGACGGGCACATTACAGGCTTGGCCTCTGCCCTTCTGCCCAGGGTTCTCTTCGATCCTTTCTTCCTGGCTGATTAGTGTCTACACAGTGACACTGCGGGTGTTGGGGACAAGGCTGCTGGATGGAAAACCAGTACCTAGCAGGGGTCCCAGGTCTTCCTGTCAATTCCTTTCCTGCCTCCCTTCCATGGGGTCTCTGTCTCATAGGCCAGGTGTTTCTGAAACCGCATCAGCTTCTCTTTGTGGTCCCCAAGAGGGACAGGCTATTCCAGCTGCTGGTCCCACCCCTGGATCCAGTCGCCGTCCTGTGTGATGGTGGGGACATGAGTGCCCTGATGTTCATACTGTCTTGGCCCCAAGCGGTGACCCCGTCTACCCTTCGGGCTGTCCAAGGAGTGAAATGCTGACCAGGTTCAGGGACAGCACAATAATTTTACTTTCACCCAAGATGACAGGGCCCAGGCCCATCAGTCTTCAGATCTAGGAAGTGGCTGGGCAGGAGCCATGGGTGGGTTCTCATGTGGAGGGTGCCCCTCACCCACCCCTGGGGCCCTGTCTACTCTACCCATCAGAATGACGGGTCTGAGAATCAAGGGCCCTGGACTCCAGTCCTAGTTTTCCCCTGGAAAAGCCATTAAACTCTCCACATCCCGTTCCACCGCAGGCCGCTCCTTGGCCCCTAGTGGGGCTGAAGGTCACTTGTAAAGGTAAAATGGGGTTCAGGTGGGGTGCCCTCTGACTTGGCTAGCAGCCCTGAGAAAGCCGGCAGTAATCAGAGAGCTGTGAAGCTTGTGTCGCTGACCTTCTCCCAGGGCTTCCACTCAAGCCGGCCGCTCTCATATCGTGCCCAGCAGGCCCTGAACCCAGGGGCCTGGCAGCACCCTGGCCTGCTCTCTCAGCGCAGCCTCCTGCGTAGTGGGAGGTGGGAAGTGGGAGGTGGACCCAGCCCTGAGTACCGAGTGTACCCCTGCTGGGGCTGGCTCACAGCCCATAGCCCTCACAATAAGTCTCTAACCCTCACTAACAGCTCTGCAGTAGAGGGTTGGCCAGGCTCCTGGGCAGAAGCAAGCAGGGGCCATGTGATATGGGCAGATCCAAATGCCCTCTGTGGTCCCCAGAGTGTGGCCTAACCCATCCCCATGCGCTTCTGGGTGCATGGGCACCTCGGCTTGGTCACCAGCCCTGGATTGGAGCCTATGGCACCTTGGTAATCCCTCACCAACCAGCACAGGTTCGGTGTGCATACTCACCTCACCCGTGTGCCCCCAATAATCTGGATACTCCGACCTTATCTGGGTCACGCCCATGACCGTCCCGGCCGTCACCTCCCTGTCCTGTGTGCTTAGCAAATCTGGAAGGTGCCATGCTTCTGGATCAGCCGCTCCACCTCTTCCACAGAGCCCTCCAGGGCACTGGCTTCCTGGGAGACCTGGGGCAGCCATGGAGGTGACACAGAGGTGGGGGGGGGGGAATCGGGGGCACAGATGGTGGTTCAAAGGGAACCCTAGACAGCAACATCTGCCAGAACCTTGGTTTACAGCCTGGGCTCTCTGGGGGTGCATCAAGGGGCCTGCGGCTGGGGGTGGGGAGGTAGGTGCTGAGGAGGAGGGGAAGGAACCTGAGGAAGAATAGCTCTCCAACCAGGGGGCCGTTAGGAACATCCCAACTTCTGACGAGGTGGGGAGGAGCCCCATCAATTTCCAACCAAACCGCGTAGGGCTTGGCTGGCCGGGGCCAGGTGTGGGGAGGAGATGGCCCTGAGTGACCTGAGGCTCAGGTGTCCCCTTGACCACTTGGGAAGACACACTATCTAGCTCCGTATCAGAATAGCAGCCAGTGATCCAGGAAGCAAGGGAGATTGGGGTGGTACTACAGGAGGACTGGAGGTCCTGGGGTCAGTGTGTCTGTGTGTGGTGAGGGGAGCTGCCTCCTGGGCTTGCAGATCTTGTCCAGATGCCACACTGTCTGAGGAAGAGCTGCTTGTGGTGCATGGCCTGCCGTCTCCCTTGCATCCGTTCCCAGGCCTGAAAGACCTGCTCCCAAGCATCCTGCATGGCGCATAGCCTTTCCTGGACCTGGGCATGGGCATGGAAACAACCGAAGGTGGTGCTGAGGGAAGCTCCAGAGAAAAGGTGCCTGACTGTCCCACCCAAGGGGAGGGTATTGTTTTTGTTTCCACAGGGAAAGAGGGAGCAGATATAAAGCCAGTGCCAGATGAATGCAGTGTGCCCGCACAGAGTGGGGAGCCAGTGGAGGGGCCTGAGTGCTGGGCTCCCATACCAGCTATGTGGACAACTGCCCCTGCCCCCAGAAGAATTTACTTCAGAGGACAGCACTGAAGCAGCATCTAGGAGAGAGGGGCATGTTTGATGAGAGCAAATGGGAGCAAAGAAGGGGGAGGAAGAGAGAGTGGAGCACACACTGGCCCATCAGGCCTGGAGGACGATATCCCGGCTCTGAACAGCCAATGGACAGAGTGGACAATGTGGCTGATCCCACCACGAGACACACCGTCCATTGATGACCCAGGGCCCTAAGGGGGACAACACTGGAGACTCAGGGTTAGAACTGGCCCAGAATGATCCTATGACACTGAGGCAAACCACTAAAATTGTGTGGCAGAGCAACCGTGGGAGCAGAGCAGGGAGCCCCTGAGGTAGTACAAAGGACAGACTCTGGGGCCAAAGCATGGTACCCCATTGGACCTGACTGAAGGACACGCCTAGAGATTAAAAATCAGACCTTCATCTATGTATAGGTTTTTCTTTCTTTAAATTTTTTTTCTTTTATTTTATTCTTAAAAAAGCATTTTATGAGGGACTCATACAACTCTTATCACAATCCATACTTACATCAGTTGTATAAAGCACATCTGTACATTCTTTGCCCTCATCATTTTCAAAGCATTTGCCTTCCAAAATTAATTTATTCTTCTATGGGTAATTGGTTTCCCTTTTGTTGTCATTGCTGTGTTCTCACTCATTGCCTAACTTGCAATGACTTGATTTTTGGTGCATATTATTATCACTACAGACCTATCTAGATACGATAGACTGCATGAATAGTTTGGAGGAGAAAACAAGGGGACCAATAGTTCCGCGGGAATAGGGGAGTGGGAGAGAAGGGGGCAAAGGGGTAGTGCTGAACAACTCAGGGACAGGGGAGCAATAAGTTATCCAAAATCAGTAGCAAGGAGGGTGTGAGTGGTCTGGTAGGGATTCAGCAAGGGCAAGGTAACCGAGAGAAATTACTGAAACCCAAATGAAGGCTGAGCATGATAGTGGGACAAGAGGAAAGTAAAAGGAAATAGAGGAGAGAACTAGGTGACAAAGGGTATTTATAGAGGTCCAAAGACTAATGTACATATGTAAATATATTTATATGAGTGTAGGGAAACAGATCTGTGTGCATATATTTATAGGTTTAATACTAAGGCAGCAGATGGACATTAGGCCTCCACTCAAGCACTTACTCAATGCAAGAGCACGTTGTTCTATTAAATTGGCATTCCAGGATTCACACCTTCCCGACACGATTGCTGAAGAAAAATGTGTGCATAAGCAAATGTGGTGAAGGAAGTTGACGGTGCCCGGCTATCAAAAGATATAGCATCTGGGGTGTTAAAGGCTTGAAGATAAATAAGCGGCCATCTAGCTGAGAAGTATCAAAGCCCACATGGAGGAAGAACACCAGCCTGGCTGACCACGAGGTGTAGAAGGGTCCAGTTATCAGACATCAAAGAACTAAAAATCGTATCAGTGGGTGCCCACCTTCCTGATACGATCAGTGAAGACAAACGTGTGCATAAGCAAATGTGGTGAAGAAAGCTGATGGTGCCTGGCTGTCAAAAGATATAGCATCTGGGATCTTTAAGGCTCAAAGATAAACAAGTGGCCACCTAGTTCAGAAGCAACAAAGCCCACATGGAAGAAACACACCAGCCTGTGTGACCACGAGCTGTCGAAGGGATCATGAGGTATCAAGAATCAAGGAACAAAAAATCATATCATTGAAAATGTGGGTGAGTGCAGAGTGGAGACTCAAAGCCCATTGGTAGCCAACCAGACACCCTTTACTGAAGGGTTGTGGGGAGGAGATGAGCCAGTCAGGGTGCAGGGTAGCAACGATGAAACATATAACATTCCTCTAGTTCTAAAATGCTTCCTCCCCCCACTCTCATGATCCTAATTCTACCTTACAAATCTGGCTAGATAAGAGGGTGTACATAGGTACAAATAGGAACTGGAAACACAGGGAACGCAGGACAGATGACTCCTTCAGGACCAGTGGTGAGAGTGGCGATGCCTGGAGGGTGGAGAGAATGTGGGGTGGAAAGGGGAAATTGATTACAAGAATCTACAAATAGCCTCCTCCCTGGGGGAAGGACAGCACAGAAGAAGGAAGGGGGATACTTTGGACACTGCAACATATAAAATAATATTAATTTATGAATAATGAAGGTTTCGTGAGGTAGGGGGGAGTGGGGAGGGAGGGGGAAAATGAACAGCAGATATTAAGGGCTCAAGTAGAAGGCAAATTTCTTGAGAATGATGATGGCAACAAATGTACATATGTTCTTTTTAAAAAAAAAAACCTTTTATTATTTAAGCTTAATTTATTCCCAAGCCATGAGTTTTTGCTTCTTCAGTTTCTTCTGGGAAATCTTTTTCTTCAGTGCAACCTCCTCTTCTGGCTTGGGAACGATTTATTCCTTCTCAGTCAGGATCATTTCAATGTGGCATGGGGAGCTCCTGTGTGGATTAATCTAGCCAAGAAATCTGTAAGTCCGGTGGTGCATCTTGGGGGCTTTGTTCACCTGGATGTGCTCGATGACCTGAGAATCCACATCTAAACCCTTAAGTTCACCATGACTTTCTGCATTTTTAAGCATGTGAACCAAAAATTCATCACTCTTTTTGGGCTACCAACTCTGGGTCCCACCCCACTGTTTGGCCTGGGCACATCTACCAACACCATCATTGTCCCGTCGGAAAGGCACACACTGCTTCTGCAGAGTGACGTCTTTCAAGTATTTGGTGGCTTTCCAGATGTGCATGCCTTTGATGGCCTGGGCAGTTTCACGGGTGTTTTTGAAGTGGACCTGGAGATTCGACCCTCTGTATTTGCAGGATTTTGTAGGGTTTTCTGGGTCAAATGAGTAGCGAAACATTTTAGCAGGTCACCTCAGGCCGCTACAGTTAGAGGAAGAGCCTGTACATATGTTCTTGACACAATGCATGTATGTATGAATTGTGATAAGAATTGCAAGAGCCCCCAATAAAATGATTAAAAATATAGAAAAGAAAGGTGCTTGGCCCTGTGGGGCCAGCGTGTGGGGGTCCCGTGGGCTGGGGAAGGGCCAGAAAGGGGAGCCGACCTCCACGGCGGACGGCCCTGTAGCCTGGAGCACCTGCTGTCCCCGCTGGGTGGCACACTGGTGCAGCTCCTTCTGGGCCTCCAGCTTGGCCTGCAGCTCTTGGTGGACACTGAAGTTTTGGGCTCCACTCCCGGGGTCTTGTAGCTCCTCCACCACCTGCAAATCTCACTGCACACTGGCTGCCCAGGAGGCATAGTCTTGCACCTGGAGCCTGAGAGAGCACGGGAGAGCACGGGGTGAGGGGACCTGGTACCTAGGCAGCGTCACAGCCGGCCTGAGTCCACCACCACTCATGTCCAAACCTCCATGTCTCTGCCGCTCAATCCCACAGCCTTACCAAGTGTCTACTAGGCCTCAGCTCTGCCCGCCACCCCTCCTTCCCACCCAGTTCTCCAGGGCCAATGAAGTCCCTCATGGGCCGCTTGATAGCTTTGCACACCCATCCACAACTTTGCCAGACCCCCACTTAGAGGTAGCCTTTGGTGGCCTTGTGTGAGAGCCGAGGGACTCGGGACTCTTGTCCCTTCACTGCCTCACTGTGCAGATGGAGGTTTTTGGTGGTTTTTTTTTTTTTCTCTTTTCTTCTTTTACATTTTATTAGGGACTCATACAACTCTTACCACAATCCATACATGTACATACATCAATTGTATAAAGCACATCCATACATTCCCTGCCCCAATCATTCTCAAGGCATTTGCTCTACACTTAAGCCCCTTGCATCAGGTCCCCCTTTTTTTTCCCCTCCCTCCCCATTCTCCCCTCCCTCATATGCCCTTGGTAATTTATACATCGTTATTTTGTCATATCTTGCCCTATCCGGAGTCTCCCTTCCCCCCGTCTCTGCTGTCCCTCTCCCAGGGAAGAGGTCAAATGTGGATCCTTGTAATCAGTTCCCCCTTTCCAACCCACTCACCCTCCACTCTCCCAGCATCGTCCCTCACACCCTTGGGCCTGAAGGTGTCATCCACCCTGGATTCCCTGTACCTCCAACCCTCATATGCACCAGTGTACAGCCTCTGTCCTATCCAGCCCTGCAAGGTAGAATTCGGATCATGGTAGTTGGGGGGAGGAAGCGTCCAGGATCTGTGGGAAAGCTGTGTTCTTCAACGATACTACCTCACACCCTAATTAACCCATCTCCTCTCCTAAACCCCTCTATGAGGGGATCTCCATTGGTTGACACTTGGGCCTTGGGTCTCCACTCTGCACTTCCCCCTTCATTTAATATGATATATATATACATATATACACATACATATATACATATACACATATATACACATACATACACACACTTATATCTTTTTTTTTTTGCATGATGCCTTATACCAGGTCCCTTGGGCACCTCGTGATCGCACTGGCCGGTGTGCTTCTTCCATGTGGGCTTATTTGCTTCTGAGCTAGATGGCTGCTTGTTCACCTTCAAGCCTTTAAGTCCCCAGACACTATCTCTTTTGTTAGCCGGACACCATCAGCTTTCTTCACCACATTTGCTTATGCACCCATTTGTCTTCAGTGATCCTGACATGGAGGTGTGCAGTCAATGATATGATTTTTTGTTCTTTGATGCCTGGTAACTTATCCATTTGGGACCACTCGATCACACAGGCTGGTGTGTTCTTCCATGTGGACTTTGTTGCTTCTGAGCTAGATGGCCGCTGGTTTATCTTCAAGCCTTTAAGACCCCAGTCACTATCTCTTTTGATAGCCGGTCACCATCAGCTTTCTTCACCACATTTACTTGTTCACCCATTTTGGCTCCAGCCGCCATGTCGGGAGAGTGAGCATCATAGAGTTCCAATTTAATAAAAGAAGGTATTCATGCATTGAGGGAGTGTTTGAGTAGAGGCCCAAGGTCCTTCCGCCACCTTAATACTTGACCTATAAATATAGACACATAGATCTATTTCCCCATCCTCCTATATATATTTGCATGTACATGTCTTTGTCTAGACCTCCATGAATGCCCTTTGACTCCGAGCTCTTTCCTCCATCTCCCTTGACTTTCCTCCTGCCCTACTACCATGCTTCATCGCCACCTGGGCTAGAGTATACCTCTTCTCTAAGCAACCTTACCCTTGATCATTTCCCACCAGGCCTGCCACTCCCCCTTCTCTACCATTTGGGGTCCCATGTTTTTCCCTTGTCCCTGGGTTTGTTAACACCACTTCCTTACCCCCCCTAACCCCCCACCACAAGTCCCCCCAGAACTGTCGGTCCCGTTGTTTTTCCTCCAGATAGTTCATCCAGCCTGTCCTATTCAGACAGACCTGTGGAGTCACTAACATGCACGAAAACTAGACAGAGGAACACAAAGCAACAGTATACAACCAGACAACAAAACAACAAAAACAAACCACTGACAAAGAACAGAACAAAACAGTTCACAAGAGAAAAGCTTGTAGTTAGTTCAGGGATCGTTTGCTGGCCCTTAGGAGCGTTTTCCAGTCCAGTCTGTTGGGTCACCACGCCCTGGCCCCAAAGTCCACTTTCAGCATTCCCTGGGGACCTTCCCACTCCATTCCCTTGCTGTTCCACTGCACTCCCCCAGTGATTTGCCTCGGTGTGGTGGGATCAGGTCTGGTGCAATTCCCACAGTGTGTCTCCGGTGCTGGCCCCTGTATCGCCCTTAGTCACTGAGGGGCATCATGTCTCATAGTGGGGCCAGCCATGTTGTTCTCTCTGTGGACTGGCTGCTCTACTCAGGAACATCATCATCACGGCCTGGTGGGCCAGGCTGTGCTCCACTCTGGAGAGGTCTGGGAGGCTGGCCCCAGCACCATAAATTAAGTGGATTCCTGCCCCTCCCCCGAAAAGAATTTGTTCCAAAGGACGACATTGACTCTGCAGCTCTGGGAGATGGACATATTTGATCAGAGCACACGGGAGCAGATGAAGGGGCAGGAGGAGAGAGTGGTGGTTTTTTTAAAATTTAAATTTATTTATTTTATTGGGGGCTCTTACAACTCTTGTTACAATCCATACACCAATTGTATCTGACATAGTCATACGTATATTGCCATCATTCTTTTCTTTTTTTAAAAATTTATTTATTTATTTTTTTACATTTTATTAGGGGCTCATACAACTCTTATCACAATCCATACATATACATATACATACATCAATTGTATAAAGCACATCCGTACATTCTTTGCCCTAATCATTTTCTTTTTTTTAAATCTGTTTATTGGGGCTCATAAGGCTCTTATCACAATCTGTACATACATCAAATGAGCAAAGCACCCTTATACATTCGTTGCACTCGTCACTCTCATAATTCACCTTCCACTTGGGTTCCTGGAATTAGCTCGGTTTCCTTTTTTCCCCCCCCATCCCCCTCCCTCCCCGATCCCACCCCTGGTCCCTTGATAGTTTATAAATAATTATTATATCTTATCTTACACTCCCCGGCGTCTCCCCTCACCCGCCTCCCCCTTGACAATCTCCCAGAGAGGAGGTTACACATAGATCTCCGAGATCGGTTCTCCCTTTCTACATGCCCTTCCCTCCTGGTGTCGCCACTCCCACCGCTGGTGTTGAAGTGTTCGTCTGTCCTAGATTCCCTGTGCCTCCAGATCCCCACTGCACCGCTGTACATCCTCTGGTACTAACCCACCCAGGGGAGAGTATCGGTTGTGTCCCCACAGATCTGGAACATGCCATCATTCTTTTCTAGACATTTACTTTCTATTGAGCCCTTGGGATCAGCTCCTCTTTTTTTCCACCTCCCCCACTCATGGTTCCTTGATAGATTATAGATTGTTATTATTTTCATATCTCACATTGACCATTGTCTCTTTTTTCCTCAGGTTTCTGTTGCTCCTCTCCCTGCGAGGGGTGTGTGGTTATATGTCATTCATTGCTATCGGTTCCCCTTCCTCCCATCCTCTACCTCCCTTCCCTCTACCCTTTTGGTATCTCTATTCCCATACCTGTTCCTGGGTTCCATGTGTCGTGAGTTTTATCTCTTGCTAATACCTATGCACTCTAGTCCAGAGTGGGAAGCGGCACTGGGGTGATGATAGTGGGGGGTGAGGAGGCCTCAAGGTGTCAGAGGCAGATTTTGTGATTTATTGGTGCGATCCATGTCTCCTCAGGGGGGCCTCCACCCAGTGGGACACAGCATCTGGGAGGCTTGTGGCTTTCTCCTGAGACAGCATGGTGGCCAAGGGCCCGGGCATTGAGTCTGGGACTCTGGGCCTTGGGTGGCAGCACTTGTAGAAGCCACCCCCCCCCCAGGCACACACCTGGATACGGACGAGCACATGAGACAGTTGGCTGTGAACTTTGAGGGTGGCCTCAGCGTCTCAGAGCAGGTGGGGTCTGGCCTGAGTCAGCTCCCACAGCTCCAACCAGGCAGCCCTGCCCCCAGGCGGGGGTCAGCAGTTATCTCAGCATGCTCATTCCTCCCCCTCAGCTTCTGTCTGTTCAGCCCTTCAGCTTCCTGGCTGGGTGTAGAACTTGTCCTAAGCTCCCAGAGGGCCACCGTCCTGAGATCTTGCTCGGTGCTTCAGGCCTTTCTGCAAACTCTCCTCCCAGGAGCCCATTATCACTAGCAGTTTACCCCTTGCTCTAACGATGCTCCAGGAGGCCTGTTTGGGAAGTGTTGGGCTGTTGCATGGTTCAGTGCCACTAACTGCTCCTCAGGAGAAATAAGAGGTTCCCTGATCCTGGAAAGATTTACTGACTTGCAAACCCTCTGGAGGATCCCCATGAGTCAGCAGGTG
This sequence comes from Tenrec ecaudatus, assembly GCF_050624435.1. Taxonomy (NCBI): domain Eukaryota; kingdom Metazoa; phylum Chordata; class Mammalia; order Afrosoricida; family Tenrecidae; genus Tenrec; species Tenrec ecaudatus. The sequence goes on along the minus strand of NW_027457555.1, from coordinate 1,465,440 downwards.
GGTATATTTTAAAGCCCGGCACACGGTAGGTAGCCACGTTGTGTGCCACCCAGGCATGCTGTGTGTTTGGAGGAGACTGCACACCATCAAAGGTAGAAGCTGCACCCCTCCATGGTTCTTGCATGCAGCAAATGCCGGCCCCCTGAGATTCCGGGCAAGCCTCTGGGCTAGGATCATGGGCAAATCGGGATCTCGCCTAAGCTCCATCTGGGCTGGAAACGCAGTAGTTTGTACTGTGACCTGGGTCAGCCTGGGGCTGTGCAGGGCATCCTCAGCCCAGCTCAACTCTTCCCAGAACGCCCCTGCAGGTGCAGGGAGCCCGTGGCTTGGGAAAGTGACCATGCTAAGTGGGCTTTGTGACCAGGCTCCCTGATCCACCGACCCAGCTTTGCCTCCTCCACAGGCCACAGACAGCAGGGGCTGCCCTGGGTTCCCTGAACTCGGACCCTCTCCAGAGCCAGTGGTTTGGCAGAGCCGCGGCACAGCAAGGGTCTCCCTGGAAGCTTCTTCATCCTATGCCCAGCACCTCCTCCCAAACTCACCCCTGCTGCAGGCTGCTGGTACTCACTGTAGGTCCTGTCACCACTGCTGGGCCCTGGAGGCAGTGCTGGGCCACCACTCCATCAGGCTCTCCGCTAGTGGGGCAGGCTGCCCCCTGGTGGCCACCCATCTTCACTTGGTGCTGAAACATTGCAAACTTGGTTAAGAGGAGCTGAGAAGAGAGGAGAGGGGTCACAGGGGGCCCTGGCTGGTGGGCTGTGACTCAGTGAGTGACAGGGCAGGGCAGGACTGAACAGCCACAGAACTTGCCCCTCTACGCAGAGAGGGGAATAGGAAGCCACAGCTGTCCTCAGTCCACACTGAAGTTCCCCATCAGCCCCTTGTGCATGCAGCCCCCCTCCACTACCCGTCTTCATTCGGCTCCAGGGCACCTTCCTTGCCCCTAGCCCCTTCCTCACTAGGGTGTGCTCATAGTCCTCTCTCCTCTGGCCACCTGCTGCTGGCTGCTCAGCCAGCTCTGCAAGTCCTCGGCTTCCCTCAGGAAGCCCTGCAGTGCCAGCATCCTCTTCAGATCCTGGCCCCTGTGGTGATAGCCTGAGTCGCCCAACAGTTAGTGTGCATGTGTCCACACTCTGGAGGTCAAGGGACCCAATCAAAGGGGCTGCCTGAAGGACAAGGTTCTTCATGGTCTTTGCCCAGGCTGCTCCTCTGGATTCAGGAAGCAAACCCAGGGCATGGGGAGTTGGGGCTGGCGAGGGTGTGGCTGTGGGGAAGGGCAGGTGCCTGGAGCCAGGGAGCTGAGCCCCTGCCCTGCAGGCACTCTTCAAAAGTTTGTGGGAAGAGGAAACAGTGAAGGACTCATCTTTTCCTGACACAAGTCTACAGGCCTCTGTCATGGTTCTCTTCAAGGCAGGGGTAGCATCTAGGGGAATAAGCAACCCCAGCCAGTTTTCTGGTACCCACGGATGCAGTGACCCTCACTGTTGGGCTGACAACTCCCGCAGTGTCTGCAGCTGCTTCCAGAGCTTCCCCTGCATCACACCCAGCTGCTCTGAGACCCCAGTTACAAGGATCTATGTATAACTTCCTCCCTGGGGGATGGACAATGGAAAAGTCGGTGAAGGGAGACAAAATATGTAAGATCTGACAAATTATCAAGTTTTCATGAGTGACGGGGGAACAGGGAGGGCGGAGAAAAATGAGGACATGATGCCAAGTCTTTAAGTGGAGAGCAAATGTTTTGAGAATGATGAGGGCAATGAATGTACGGATGTGCTTTACACAACTGATGCATGTATGGATTGTGATAAGAGTTATATGTGCCCCTAATAAAATGATTTTTAAAAATTAAATTATTATAATTTCTTAGGACAATGCCATTTGTATTTCAAAGCAACATTCACGAAAACTATTTTTTCACCTTCACTATCTTCTATTTAGTTTTAGATAGAGCAAAAACAATTCTTATGCCTTTTTATGAGATGTAATGCAAGTAGACATAAATTTATGCATAATTAAAAATTTGAATGAACAAAATATTTTGTTAAAGAATTTGACCTTTTGTGAAAATCTTCCAAAGCATATAGCATTTTATTGAAGGGTTGGGAATGTTTTCCTCTATTTTATTCTAGTATTTGGTCTGAGGTTCTTATGGCATAATCTGATTGTTGTCATGTAAGAGAATGTACATTCCATATAAGAAAAAACATTCCTGATAATATTTTCCTATCCATTGCTTCCTGCTGAATTTCTCATTTGTTCTTTTATCATTATTTTTTCCTATAAAAAACCCAGGCTGCTTAATTTTATTCTTATTAGTCATTTATATTAGTTAGGAAAATATATATTATATATACAATTTTATTAAAAATCTTTTATTGGAGACTCTTACAACTTTTGTTGCAATCCATATTGATTGCATCAGGCATTTTGTACATATGTTGCCTTCATTCATTTATAGACATTTCTTTCTTTTTCTTTTTTAAAATCATTTTATTGGGGCTCATGCAACTCATCACAATCCATACACTGCGCGGCGTCTCCCTTCACCCAATTTTCTGTTGCCCATCTCCCAGGGGGGAAGTTATATGAAGATCCTTGTGATCGGTTTCCCATTTCTACACCCACTTCCCTCCCAGTATCGCCACTCTCACCGCTGGTCCTGGGGGGTTCATCTGTCCTGGATTCCCTGTGTTTCTAGTTCCCATCTGTAGCCCTGTGTATCTTTTGGTCTAACCAGGTTTGCAAGGTAGAATTGGGATCATGAGAGGTGGGGGGAGGAAGTGTTTAATAACTAGAGGAAGGTTGTGGGTTTCATTATTGCTACACTGAACCATGAGTGACTCATCTCCTTCCCACTACCCCTCCGCAAGGGATGTGCAGTTGTCTACAGGTGGGCATAGGTCCCCCGTCATGCACTCCCCTCATTCACGATGATATAATCCCTCCTCCAGCCTTTGTTGCTTGAAAACTGGTCCCCTCAGCACTTCATGATCACACATGTTGGTGTGATTCTTCCATGTGGGCTTTGTTGTTTCAGGGCCTGCTTGTTTACTTTCAAGCCTTTAAGACCCGGGACGCTATATCACTTGATAGCCGGGCACCATCAGCCTTTTTCACCACACTTACTTATGCACACATTCATCTTCAGCGTTTATGTGGGGAAGGTGATCACACAGTATTGGTTTTTGTTGTTTGGTGTCTGCTACCTGATCCCTTCAAAACTTCGTGTTCACTTAGGCTTGTGTGCTTCTTCTCTGTGGGCTTTTTTGCTTCTGAGCTAGATTTCAGCCTGTTTGCCTTCAAGTCTTTAAGACCCCCAGAATTTCATATTATATAACAACAGGACCTGTGCTTCTAACAATATTCTGAATAAGGCCTTAAGAGAATCTCCCCTTTGTTTAGAGCAGCGGCTCTAGACCTGTGGGTCGTGTCTGCTTAGAGGGTCAAACAGCCCTTTCATGGGGTGGCCTGAATTATAGCAGTAGCAAAATTACACCTACGATGTAGCAACAAAAATAATTTTATGGTTGGTTGGTCACGACTACATGAGGAACTATAGGAAAGGGTCATGAGTAAGAATGTTGAAAACCACTGTCCAAGAGGAAGACTCAATTCTTGATACAGTTGAAGGGCAACAAAATAGAGTCAGCCCCAATATAGATGGGATAGCACAGTGGCTGCAACAATAAACACAAGCCAAAAAACACGGCAAGGATGGCACAAGACGGGACAGTGTTTCATTATATTGACATAGAGTTGCTATGAGTCAAAACCCACAAGAAAAAAAAAGGACTTGTTTTTCTAACAATGTACCTAAGTAGACCTGAAGAGAACCTCCTATTAGTTTAGCGCAGCGGTCCTCAAACTGAGGGTTGTGACCCCTTTTGGGGGACGAATGACCCTTTCATGGCAGTGGGCCGTTCATTAAAGTGGAAAAATTAGAGTTATGATCTAGCAATGAAAATAATTTCATGATTTGGCAGTCACCACTACATGAGGAATGGTATGAAAGAGTCATGGCATTAGGAAGGTTGAGAACCACTTCCCTAGAGGAAGACATAATTCTTGGTAGAGTAGAAGGGCAGCAAAGGAGAGGCAGCCCCTACAAGATTGATTAGCCCAGTGGCTGCAACAATGAGCACAAGCAAATGAACAACTCTGAGCATGGCATTGGACTGGGCAGCATTTCATTATATTGTGCATAGAGTTCTTGTGACCAGAAACCCACTCAACAGCACTCAACAAAAATAACTACAGGACTTGTGCTTCTAACAATATGGTGAAGTAGGATTTAAGAGAAAGTCCTTTAACTTTAGAGCAGCAGTTCTCAACCTCTGGGTCCCGCCCCTTGGGAGGGTAGAATGACCCTTTCACAGGGGTGGCCCAAATCATAACTGTAGTACAATTACAGTGACAAAGTACCAATGAAAATAATTTTATGGTTGTGGGTCCCCACTAAATGAGAATTGATATGAAAGGGCAGTGGCATTAGGAAGGTTAAGAACCACTTCACTAGGCAAGACACAAATTTGGTACAGATGGGAAGGAAGAGAGCGGCAGTCTCCAACAAGTTGCATTAGCACAGTGGCTGCAACACTGAGGCCAAGCACACAAGCACGGTGAGGGTGGCACAGGACAAGGCAACGTTTCATTATATTGTGCATAGAGTTGCTAAGAGTCAAAACCCACTCGACGGAACTTAACGACAATAACTACAGGACGTGTACTTCTAACAATATGCTGAACTAGATCTTAAGAGAAACTCCTCTAAATTTAGAGTAGTGGTTCTTACCTTGTGGGTCGCGACCCCTATGGGGTTTCAGATGAGCCTCTCACAGGTGTTTCCCAATTCATAACAGTAGAAAAATCACAGTAATGGAGTAACAATGAAAAAAAATTACTGTTGGAGGATCACCACAACATTAAGAATTGTATAAAGGAGCCATGCCATTAAGAAGGTTCAGAAACACTGCCCAAGAGGAATACACAAAACGTGGTACTGCAGAAGGGCAGCAAGTGAGAGGCAGACCCTACAAGATGGAATAGCTCAGTGGCTGCAACAATGAGTGCCATCAACAAACCACTGTGAGGACGGCACAGGACGGGGCAGCGTTTCATTATATTGTGCGTAGAGTTGCTGAGAGTCAAAACCCACTCGACGACAACTAACAGCAACACAAAAAGGACTTGAGCTTCTAACAATATGTTGATGTAGATCTTAAGAGAAACTCCTCTTACTTTAGAGCAGGGTTCTCAACCTATGAATCTCGAACCCTTTTGGGGAGTGAGTGGTTTGAATGACCCTTTCACAAGGGTTGCCTGATTCATAAGATTAGCAAAATTACAGTAATGAAATATCAGCGAAAATTTTGTATGACTGGTGGTCCACCACTCTATTGGGAACTGCATGAAAGGGTCGTGGAATTAGGAAGATTGAGAACCACTGTCCGAGAGGAAGACACAAATGTTGGTAGAGTAGAAGGGCAGCAAAGGAGAGGCAGCCCCTCCAAGTTGGAATACCTCAGTGGCTGAAACAACCAGGACAAGCAAAGAACCATTGTGAGGAATGCACAGGATGGGGGAGCGTTTCGTTACATTTTGCCTAGAGTTGCTATGAGCTAAAACCCTCTTGAAGGCACCTAAATACAATAACAACAGGACTTTTGCTTCTAACAATGTGCTGAAATATATCTTAAGAGACATTCTTCATAGTTTGGAGCGGAGATTCTCAACCTGTGGGTCACGACTCCATTAGGGTGATGAACTACCCTTGCACAGGGGTGGCCCAATTCATAGCAGTAGCTTCATTACAGTTATGAAGTAGCAATGAAGATAAATTTATGACTGGGATTGTACCCACTACATGAGGAGTGGTATATAAGGCCTGTGGCATTATAGGAAGGTTGAGAGCCACTATCCTCGAGCAAGACAGAAATCTTGGCAGAGCAGAAAGGCAGCAAATGAGAGGCAGACCCCCAGATGATAGATTAGCGCAGTGGCTGCAACAATGAGTGCAGACAAGAAACCACTGTGAGGATGGCACAGGACGGGGCAGCGTTTCATTATCTTGTGCGTAGAGTTGCTGAGAGTCGAAACCCACTGGGCAACACCTGACAACAATCACTGTAGGACTCATGCTTTTCACAATATGGTGCTGTAGATCCTAAGAGAAACTCCTCTTAGTATAGAGCAGTGGTTCTCAACCTGTGGGTCGCTATCCCTTTGGGGGGGGTCAAATGACCCTTTCACAGTGGAGGCCTGATTCATAACTGTAGCAAAATTAAAGTTATGAAGTAGCAATGAAAATAATTTTATGATTGGGGGTTCATCACTACCTGAGGAAATGAATGAAAGGGCAGTAGAGGGGCAGCAAAAGAGAGGGAGCCCCTCATAAGTTGGATTAGCCCATGGCTGCAACAATTACAACAAGCAAAATAACCACTGTGAGGGTGGCACGAGACGGGGTCACGTTTCATTATATTGTGTATAGAGTTGCTATGACCCAGCACACACTCAAAGGCACCAAACAAAAACAACAGGACTGTGCTTCTATGAATATGCTGAAGTAGACCTTAAGAGAAACTCCCCTTAGTTTAGACCAGTGGTTCTCAAACTGTGTCACAGTGCTTTAGAAGACTAATGAACCTTTCACATGGGTGGCCTGATCCATAACAGAAGCGAAATTACAGTTATGATGTAGCAATGAAAATATTTTATGGTTGGGGTGTCACCACTACATGAGGACTGGTATGAAATAGTAGTGGCATTCAGAAAGTTGAGAACCATTATTCTTGAGGAAGACATAAATCTTGGTACTGAAGGGCAGGAAAAGAGAGGTAGTCCCTAACAAGATGGATTACCACAGTGGCCGCAACAATGAGCGCAAACAGAAGAACCACTGTGAGGATCCAACGGGCATGACAACGTTTCATTACATTGTGCATAGAGTTGGTATGAGCCAAAACCCACTCGAAGGCAGCCAAAAACAAGAACAGGTTTTGTGCTTCTAACAATATGCTGAAACATACCTTAAAAAGAAACTCCTCTTAGTGTAGAATAGCAGTTCTCAAACTGTGGGTCGTGATGTCTTTTGGGGGGTGGGGGGGAGAATGACTATATCACATGGTGGCCTGATTCATAACAGTAGCATAATTTTAGTTATAAAGTAACAAGGAAAGTAATTTTATGATTGGGGGGCGGTCACCAATATATGAGGAATGGTGTGAGAGAGTCGTGCATTAGGAAATTTGAGAACCACTGCCCTAGAGGAAGACACAAATCTGGGTACAGAGGAAGGTCAGCAAATGAGAGGCAGTCCCCCAAAAGAAGGAGTAGCACAGAGACTGCAACAATGAGCGAAAACCAAAGAAAAGTGTGAGGGTGTTAGAGGATGGAACAGTGTTTCATGATACTGTGCATAGAGTTGTTATGAACCCAACTATGAGCCAAACCCACTCAACAGCCCCTAACAACAATAAGAACAGGACTCGTGCGTGTAATAATATACTGAGCTAGACCACAGGAGAAACTCCTCTTAATTTAGAACAGCGGTTCTCAACCTGTGATTTGTGACCACTTTGGTTGGTTGAACAACCCTTTCACAGGGTGACTAGATTCATAAGACTTGCAAAATTACAGCTATGGAAAAACAGTAGAAAAAAACCTTTATGCTTTGGGGACCACCACTACACATTGGGAATGTATGGAAAAGTCGTAGAAATAGGAAGGGTGAGAAACACTGTCCTAGAGGAAGACGCAAGTACAATAGAAGGGCAGCAGAAGAGAGGAAGTCCCTACAAGACGGATTTGCACGGGAGCTGCAACAATGAGCGCAAGCAAAGAACCACTGTGAGGATGATGCAAGTCTGAGCAGGCCTGTATTATATTGTGCACAGGGTTGCTATGAGCCCAAACCCTCTCCACGGCCTGAACATCAATAACAGGAGGAATCATACATGTAACAATATGCCCAACTAAACCTTGAGTGAAACTGCTCTTAGTTTAGAGCAGCCGTTCTCAACTTGTGAGTGGTAAATCCTTTGGGGGTGTTCGAATGACCCTCCCACAGGCGTGGGCCGATACGTAACAGTAGCAAAATTACAGTTATGAAGTAGCAGCAGTATAATTTTTGGGTTGGGGGGGTCATTAATACATGAGGCACTGTATGAAAGGGTCGAGGCATTAGGATTGCTGAAAACCACAGTTCTACAGGAAGACACAAGTCTTGATACAGTTGAAGGGCCGCAATATAGAGTCTGCCCCCAAATAGATGGAATAGCACAGTGGCGGCAGCAATGAGCTCAAGCTAAGGAAACACTGTGAGGATCGCACAAGATGGACCAGCGTTACATTATATGGAGCATAGAGTTGCTATGAGTGAAAACCCACTCGACTGCACCTGACAAGAAAACAACAGGACTTGTGTTTCTTATAACGTGCTGAAGTAGACCTTAAGAGAAACTCCTATTAGTTTAGTGCAGCGGTTCTCAACTTTTGGGTCACGAGCCCTGTTGGGGGATGAATGAACCTTTCATAGTGGTCGCCCAGTCATAACAGTAGAAAAATTAGATTTTCAAAGTTGCAATAAAATAATTTTATGATTTCGCAGTCAGCACTATATGAGGAACGGTATGAAAATGCTGTGGCATTAGGAAGGTTGAGAACCACTGCCCTAAAGGAAGACACAAATCTTGGTAGAGTAGAAGGGCAACAAAAAATAGCCACCCCCCCCCAATATGGCTCCAACAATGAGCACTAGCAAACAACCACTGTCAGGATGGCACAGGTCTGGGAAGCATTTCAAGATATTGTGCAGAGATGCGATGAGTCAAAACCCCCTCTGCGGAACTTAACAACAATAACAACTGGGCTTGTGTGTTTAACAATATGCTGAAGTAAATCTTAAGAGCAACTCTTCTTAGTTTACAGCAGGGTTCTCAACATTGGGTCGTGAACACTTTCAGGTGGGGGGTGTTTCGAAACACCCCTTCACAGTGATGGCCTGATTCCTAACTGTAGCAAAAGTACAGTTATGAAATATCAATGAATATAATTTTATAATTTTATGTTTGGGGTCCACCACTACATTGGGAACTGTACGAAAGGGCTGCAGAATTAGGATGTATGAGAAACATTGTCCTAGAGGAAGACACAAATGTTGGTACAGCAGAAGGGCTGCAAAAGTCAGGCAGCCCCTACAAGATGGAATAGATGCAGCAGTGAGCGCAAGCAAAGGACCACAGTGAGATGGCACGAGATGGGGCCACGTTTCATTACATTGTGCATACAGTTGCTATGAGCCAACACACACTCAAAGGCACCAACAAATAATAAAAAGAACTTGGGCTTCTAAGAATATTCTGAAGTAGACCTTAAGAGAAACTCCTATTCGTATAGACCATTGGTTCTCCAACTGTGTGTCGAGACGCCTTTGAGGAGACTAACGAACTTTTCACATGGGTGGCCTGATCCATAACAGAAGCAAAATTACAATTGTGATGTAGCAATGCAAATATTTTATGGTTGGATGTCACCACTACACGAGGAATGGTGTGAAGTGGTTGTGGCATTTGGAAAGTTGAGAACCACTGCTCTAGAGGAAGACACATATCTTGGTACAGAAGGGCAAGAAAAGAGAGGCAGTGCCCCACAAGATGGATTAGCACAGTGGCTGCAAAAATGAGTGTGAGCAAAAGAACCACTGTATGGAAGGCACAGGATGGGAAAGCATTTCATTACATGGTGCATAGAGTTGGCATGAGCCTAAACCCATTCGAAGGCACCAAACAACAGGATTTGTGCCTCTAACAATATGCTGAAGAAGACTTTAAAAGAAACTCTTAGTGTAGAGTAACTGTCCTCTAACTGTGGGTCACGACGTCTTAGGAGGGAACAATGAGCATTTCACATGGTGACCTGATTCATAACAATAGCAAATTTATAGTTATGGAGTAACAAGGAAATAATTTTATGATTGGGGAGGGTCACTTGTACATGACGAATGGTGTGAAAGAGTCATGACATTAGGAAGGTTGAGAACCACTGCCCTAGAGGGAGACATAGTTCTGGGTACAATAGAAGGGCAGCAAAAAGAAGCAGCCCACAGCACGATGGAATACAACAATGGCTGCAACAATCCGCGCAAGCAAAAGAACCATTGGGAGGATGGCGCAGGACAGGACACCTTTCCATCATATTGTGCTTAGAGTTGCTAGGCGTCGAAAGCTACACAACAGAATCTAACAATAACTATAGGATTTGTGCTTCTGACAATAGGGTGAAGTAGATATTAAGAGAAACTCCTCTTAGTTTAGACCAACGGTTTTTAACCTGTGGTTCGCGACCACTTTTGGCGATCGAATGACCCTTTCACAGATGTGAAATGATTCATAACTGTAGGAAAATTACAGTTACGAAGTAACAATAATGTTATGAAGGGGGTCACCACTACATGAGGAACTGTATGAAAGGGTCATGGCATTAGGAAATTTGACAACCACTGCCCTAGAGGAAGATACAAGTCTTGGTACAATTGAAAGGCCACAAAAAAGAGGCAGCTACCCAGAAGTTGGATTAGCACAGTGGCTGCAACAATGAGCACAAGCAAAAGAACCACTGTGAGGATGGCATAGGATGGGAAAGCGTTTCATTATATTGTGCATAGAGTTACTATGAGCCAAAACCCACTCAATGTTACCTAACACCAATAACAACAGAACTTGTGCATCTACCAGTATGCTGAATTCTATCTTAAGAAAATCTCCTCTTAGTTTTGAGCAGGGGATCTTCACCTGTGTGTCGCGACCCCTTTGTGGGTATGGAATGAAAATTTCACAGGGGTGTCGTGACTCATAACAGTAACAAAATTACAGTTATGAAGCTGCAATGAAATCATTTTTATGGTTGGGGGGGGATCACCACTAAATGAGAATTGGTATGAAAATATCATGGCATTAGGAAAGTTGAGAACCACTGCTCTAGAGGAAATCCCAAATCTTGGTATGAAAGGGCAGGAAAAGAGAGGCGGTCCCCAACAAGATGCATTAGCACAGTGGCTGCAACAATGAGCGCAAGCAGAGAACCACTGTGAGGATGTCACAGGACAGGGCGGCGTTTCATTATATTGTGTGTAGAGTTGATATGAGACATACCCACTCGACGGCACCTAACAACAATAACAAATGGACTTGAACTTCTAACAGTATGGTGAAATAGACCTTAAGAGAAACTCCTCTAAATTTGGAACAGCGGTTCTCACCATGTGGGTCGTGACCCCTTTGGGGCTTAGACGAACCCTTTACTGGGTGGCACTATCCATAACTTGTAACAAAACGAGAGTTACGAATTAGCAAAGAATATAATTTTATGATTGGGGGTCTACCACTACAAAGGAAACTGTATGATATTTATATTTGCATGTACATGTCTTTGTCTAGACCTCTATAAATGCACTTTGACTCCTAGATCTTTCCTCCATCTCCCTTGACTTTCCTCCTCTCCCACTACTATGCTCTGTCCCCACCTGGGTTACAGCTATACCTCTTCTTTACGTAACCTTACCCTTGATCATTCCCTACCAGGCCTGCCACTTCCCGCTCACTACCATTTTGAGTCCCATGTTGTTCCCTTGTCCCTGTGTTTGTTAACACCACTTCCTTACCCCCCCCCCGCACCTCCCCCTATCCAAAGTGCCCCCGGAACTGTCGGTCCTGTTGTTTTTCCTCCAGATTGTTCATCCAGCCTGTCTTATTTAGACAGACCTGTGGAGACACTAACATGCACGAAAACAAGACAGAGGAAAACAAAGCAACAGTATACAACCAGACAACAAAACAACAAAAACAAACCACTGACAAAGAACAAAACAAAACACATCAAGAAAGAAGAGCTTGTAGTTAGTTCAAGGATCATTTGTTGGACCTTAGGAGTGTTTTCCAATCCAGTCTGTTGAGGCGCCACAACCTGGCCCCAAAGTCCACTTTGAGAATTCCCTGGGGACCTTGCCACTCCATTCCCTTCCTGTTCCACTGCACTTCACCACACTTCGCCTCGGTGTGGTGGAATCAGGTTAGGTGCAATTCGCACACTGTGTCTCCAGTGTTGTCCCCTGTATCACCCTTGGTCACTGAGGGGCATCATGTCTCATAGTGGCGCCAGCCATGTTGTTCTCTTTGTGGACTGGCTGCTCTGAGACTGGAACTCTTTAGGGGAGTAGAAAGCCTCATCTTTCTCCCTTGGAGTGGCTGGGGATTTCAAATTTGCCATTTCAGACATTGCGTTCAGCTGCCCAACACATAACCCCTATACCCCACCATTGCTACAGAAAACAATAAAGAAACAAAATCCAACAACACTCATTGCCATTGGGTGCATAACAATCCTATCGAGAGAAAATACTCCGGCTTCCTGGGTTTCCAAGGCTATAACTCTTTGTAAAAATAAAAGTGTGTTATGTTTTCAGTGAAAGTTTACATAACCGATTAGATTTTCATTTATCAAATTCACTACTTGTTTAGTGACATTAGTTACTTTTTTCAATAAAAAGGAAAGCAGAAAATTAAAAAAAGAACAAATGAAAAACGTGTTAAGAGTAAAGACAAATGATAAGATGTTAATTTTTAACCTAATCATATCTGCAACAATACACTTTCTGATGTACTGACGGTGAGCAGGGTTTAATCCCATCCCTGGTGAATGGTCCCAGGGGATTTCATGGAGGCTTATTCTCTGTGGAATCTCTGCCAATGCATTTTGAGTTTTTATACTCATCTAAGGCTATAACACTTTATGGGAGAAGAAAGCCTCATCTTTCTCCAAAGGAGTGACTGGTGAATTCCAACTGCTGACCTTGCAGTTAATAGCCCAACACATAACCCATTATGCCACCAGAAGAGAGATTTGTCTCTGGGTGCGTTCCAATGCAAGCACTACAATTATGCAAGGAGGATATTTTTTTTTCTGTACTGGAGCCAGGTCAAGTCAGAACCAGTGTGTCCATGGTTTGCAGCGAAGTCAGAGGAAGAAGAGAGTAGACTGTCTATAACTTCTCATATCCCAGGGAAATGCTAGGCCTGGAAGGGGGCATGCTGGCTAAACCATATTCAGAAAATCTGCACACTAACCTCCCCGGCTCAAATAATTACCAGCACCATGTCTCTGAATATCACCTAAAAGCAAACTAGTGTAAGCACCATTTCCATTTCATAATACTTTTACTAAAAGTAAAGTTCAATTCAGTGATGTGAAGAAGCTGGAAAAATTACCTTTTCATTTCTTTCTTTTTCTTTCCCTCCCTTTCCCCTTCTTCTCCACAGAACTCAGAGGCAGAAAGAATAAAGGCAGCATGGAACCAGCTGGAGGACACCGTGGGGTCAGGGTCACCATTTAACTCATGCTTCTCCAGTTTGGAGGGGCAAATGGATGTTCTCATTTGTGAATTTGCTTATTAATCTTTTTGAGTTAACAAGGTCATGGTAAAAAAGAATTGTTGGTGTTTTTGTTAGGAAACTTCTAGTCCAGTCCAACTCATAGTGACTCAATGCATCAGTGCAGAGCTCTCTAGACCAATGGTTCTCAACCTGTGGGACCCTTGCACAGGGTGACTGTAACAAAATTACAGTTATGAAGCAGCAATGAGAATATTTTTATGGTTGTGGAGGTCACCACAACATGAGGAACTGTATGAAAGGGTTGTGGCATTAGGAAGTTTGAGAACCACTGCTCTAGGCTTCTCTATGCTGTAATCTTTACAAGAATGAGTTGCCTGGGTTTTCTTCCAAGAACAGAGCCACTGGTGGGTTCAAACCTTCAACCTTTTGGATAGCAGCTGAGCACTTAACCATTGTGCGTCCAGGGCTCTTTGATAAACTCTATTAGAGGGTCTTAACCATTGCAACCCCATGGATCCTTTTGGCATTTAGGAAAGGCTATGGAACACATGCCCACTCCCCAGAATAATATTTCCAAATACCTCCAATGAAATACAGAATCACAAAGGCACAAATTGTATTGAAATGCAGTGATAAAAATTAAAGACATTGGATTTGTGGCAAATATACATGTTAATAAATACATTAAATATGATCTGATGGTGGGTCTAATAAACCAAACCCACACCATTGAGTTGATCCTGAATCACTGTGACCCTATATAAAATTCCTCAGGCTAAATCTTTACAGGAGCAGATCATCTCACCTTCCTCTCAGAGAACAACTGGTGCCTTTGAACTGCCAACCTTGAGGTTACCTGCCCAATGGCTCACCCACAGCGTCACCGTGAGTTCTAGATCGTGATGAGCATGAACTGTACTCAACGATGGCTGCAACGACTAGCATGGGGTGTGAAAGCATGTAGAATTTCTCTCGGTGGTAATCACATGGCTATTCTGAACACAGCTGTGGACATGCTAAACTGCCCTGCAAGCTTAGGGAAACTAACTCAACCAGGATTGTCCCTCATCCAATTTGACATTGCTCCCCAGCCTGCTGGGGCTCAGTGGCTCAGTGTTAGGGTCCCTTCTCTAGATACCAGGGCTGGCATGGAGAAAGTCATTCCTCTGCAGCCTTCTAGTGTGTGGGGGAAGATATTAGTGTTAAGCCTTGGCAGGAAATTGCTGGATTTTCCTCGCAGCCACATTCTTAATAACCATTTACTGGATACTTATTATATTCTGAGGGTAAATTGGTGGTTCAGTTGTAGAATTCTCCTTTTCCATGTGGGAGATCTGGGTTTGAGTCCAAGACAATGCAACTCATGTGCATCCAACACTCATTTGTCAGGGGGATGCTTGGTTATTGCTGTGGTACTGAACTGATTTCTGTGTTGCTATGATACTGAAATGGGGGAGTTTGGTTGGGTGCGGCTATGAGACTGAACCCGTTTCTGTGATGTGTCCAGACTAAGATGAGCGATGAAGAAGAGCCTGGCATTCTACTTCTAAAAACCAGTTAACGAAAACCCCTGTGAATCACAATCTGATGCACAACCAAAGAGATGGTGCAGGTCCAGGGAGAATATTGCCCATGGCGTCACTGGGAGCTGGTTGTCACAGTGAGTTGGACTGGAGGCTGACTCAACAGCAGCTAACAACCATTGTGTTCCAGGCACTTGACTTGCTTTAAAAATCTAGTTCAGCCTTCTGGTACAGGGAAGGGATTAATCATGCCTACTTTAGCACTTCATGAACCCTGATCAATGTCAGGCCCTGCTTGTGTTTTGTCCCTCCTTTTCCACATTCACATCTCTTCCATTCCCCTCTTCAGACTAATACCCCCTGCTGGGTGCTTGGTGTGTGTGTGTCCTTATAGGCATACAGCCATGTGCACTAGACCATGCTGCTTGGTGAATGGGCTTTCAGCTTCCATGAATGGTACTGCAATATAAATCTCATTCAGTTTCTGACCTTTTCAACTCCTTGCAATGTCATTAAGAGTTATTGCCATGCTGCATATCAATTGCATGTGCTGCTGCGTGCCACTTGGTCATGAGCAATCATCATCTTTCTTTTGTTTCCTTCTTCAGTTGTCTGTTGATTGGCATCCAATTCGGCTCCAACTCTTCTCTACTGCAGGCATCAGTGTGGTGACCATTCTTGTAAAAATGCCCCAAGGGCCCTGTGAATTGGATAAAAAGCTTGGCCTATATACCCAGGAATTATGCGTTGGGCTGCTAACCCCAAGGTGAGCAGTTCCAACCCACCAGCTATTCCATGGAGCAAAGAGAGGCTGTCTGCTGTCGTAAGAATTTAGTTTTGTAAACCTAAAGCAGCAATTCTACTGTGCCTTGTAGGGTTGCTAATGAGGAAGAATCAACTGGGGTTTTGTTTGTTTTTCTACATCCAGGAGAGAGCTTTGATGGGGGAGATATTAAGTGCTTGGCTGCTAACCCAAAGGTCAGTAGTTTGAAGCCGTCTTCCACACACTGTGGGATAAAGGCATGGCTGTCTACTTCCCAATAGAAGCCTTGAAAACATCATGGGACCATTCAGCTTTGTTTGATAGGGTCATGAGGAATGAAAGTCAACTCAGTGACTGCGCTTCTTTGGTTGTATGCCCAGGAGGGGCTCACTAGGTCCTAGGGTACATTCAATGGGGTTTCACTAAGCTCTGCCAGATTGCTGTGCAGCAAACCTGCAGCATTAGCAGTGTTTCTCTGCTTTCCCCGGATCTCCAATGACACTTGGTATGTTTGTCTTTCTAACTGTTGCCCGTTTTATGGTTTTAAAAGGTCAAGCACAATAAACTCATCTATCCCAGGCACTTTATGGTTCTGTAGAAGATTCTTAGGGTTGCCATGCCACATTCTTTGACCCATCTCTGACACCATCTCACTGCCTTCCAGTCAATACCGACTCATAGCGATCCTGTGGGGCAGTGTACAATTGCCCCCTGCGAGTTTCAAACACTACAACTCTTTATTGGAGTAGAAAACCCCATCTTTCTTCCTTGGAGCTAGTAGTTTTGAACTGCTGACCTTGAAGTTAGCAAACCAACTTGTAACCACTGCACTTCCAGGGCTCCTCCTGATATCCATCATAGCAGTGGTGAACGGCTCTATGTAAGTGCAGGCTCCTGCTGAAATGGTGTCTTATCAAAACTGTGCAGTACGCAGCTCTCCATGTCCTTCTGCCTCGAAGCCTTTTCAAAGGCATGGAAAGCCAAACCCAGGAAGGTAGGAGAGGTCACCTTACTAGGAGGAATGCTCAACACCACTACAGGCGAAGAAGAGCCCAGCCTCCTGTTTCTGGTAGGCAATTCTAGGACAGAACCCATGTTCCTCAGAAGTCCTGGGGGAATCAAGCCCCTGTATCCTACATTAAAAGCCTCAACACCCGTTCCCATTGTGATTGCTTCTCCCCCTAACTCATCTTGCATCCACTTTCCTATTCCCACTCCCTGCCATCAGATCTCAAATAGACTCCCTGCACCCAGGCCTGAGGAATAAGCTCGGCATGCAAGGGCACTCAATCCAAGACACACACATTACTCTGAATCTCCAAAACAACCCTGTGGGCTACATGTGTAATCCCCAGTTCACAGATGAGAAATGGATTGAAAAACAGTGACACAAACAAGATCACACTGGCCAGGGTTCAAGTCTGTGTCTATCAGTTATTCTTTTATTCAAGTATGCCAGAGAAGACTGGGTCTTAACACTTGAGGAATCTTCTTGGAAGAATAAGGCAAACTACAGATAACACAAAATGAATATCGCTTTTGTTCGTTTATCCATTTACAAAGGACATAATACCTATAGTGCTAAGAATAGTATTCAAAGTATCTATTACTACCCCCTCAAAGCTTACATACTAGTCACCAAACTCAAACAAATACAATTCTATCAAGGTGATTACAACTTATAGCAACCCCATATAGGGCTTCCAAGACTGTAAATCTTTACAGAAGCAGAGAGCTTCACTTTTCTCCCCCTGAGTGACTGGTGCATTTGAACTACAGATCTTGTGGTTAGCAGCCCATTGCTAAATGATTAGTTCCATAATCATTACGCTTACTTAACTCTACATTCTTTTAATTATTTCTCTATCAGTCCAAATTGCATCTGGCTACATGGGAAAAAACAAACCGACTCTAGTGGTCTAATCACAAAAGCTTCATTTTTCTTATATTAACACCAAAAATACCAAACCAGTTGCCACTGAATTGATTCTGATTTACAGTTACCCCATATGATTCAGGGTAGAACTGTGCTCCATGAGGTTTTCAAGGGCTGAATTTTTAAATGTAGATTGCCAGGTTTTTCTTCCAAGGCATCTTTGGCTTAGCAGTGAATTGTGTTAACCCTTTGCACCACACAGGGGTTTGTCTTATACAATAGTATGTCTTGAAATAGGTAGCCTAGGTCTGGCGTATTTGCTCAGGGACTCATCTTGCATATAGGAGAATGCATGCTTTTTGGTCTGCCAAACTCATGTAACCTATGTGACTCTCCCATCTTTCAATATTCTGACTAGGGAGCATGACAGCAGAAGAGCCAAGGACAAAAATGAAATGGGTTATGCCAGACAAGTGTTTTGCCTTAAACAACAACAAAAACTTTCTTGGGAGTCCTACTCAGTATCTTTCACCTACACATATTTCGCCCAAACTGGGTCAAATGCTCATGCATAGCTGCAAGGGAGCCTAGGAGTGAACGATTTAAGTAGGTACATTATCACCCTAAACAAAATTGAGCTTCTATTAGTAGTAAGAATGAGAAAAATGGATACTGTTGAGGCATATAGCAGGGTTGGGTAGAATTCTATTTTGTGTCTTAATTTACATTTTGAATGAACTCAGAAAAAGTCATAGAGAGTAGAACAAAGGGATGGATGTGCATCCAACCACCTCAACTACTCATTTCTTTTCATGCTCTCCCTCTAGCTTCCCTGAATAGTTCTTGGTTACACATTGGGCTGCTAATTGCACGGTCGGTATTTTGAAATCACTGGCTGCTCTTCGGGAGAAAGATGGGACTCTACTCTGTAAAGAGGTACAGTCTCAGAACCTCACAGGTACAATTTTACCCATGTCCTGTAGGGTCGATATGAGTTAGCATTGATTCAATGGCAGTGAGCTTGGTTTGGATAGATCTGTGGAATCTTAGGATGGAATAGTTTGAATACACAGAAAAAAATTCAGTGGAATCATAACCCTCTAAATAATTACCCTCTAAAGCCACAAAGATCAACTGTGTCCAGCATGGTGACAGTTTAGCATATGCCATGGGGACATTGCTCATATCCCAGTGTTGTTAATCAACAAAATCTCACACACTGCCACTTATAGTGACCCTATGCACAATAGAATAAAAGCCTTTCTAGTCCTGTGACATCCTCACAATGGTCATATTTTAGCCTATTGTTACAGCCACTGTGTTGATCCATCTCATTCTGGGTTTACCTGTTTTTGGATGATGCTCTACCAAGTATTTTGTCCTTTTCTAGGGACTATTTTCTCCTGATACCATGTTCAAAGTATATGAAATGGAGTTTTACCATCCTCACTTCTAAAATACATTCTGGCTGAACTTCTTCCGGGACAGACCTCTTTGTTCTGCTGGGCATTCATGGTATATGCAATATTATTTGCAACATCATATTTGAAAGGCATCATATTTTCATCAGTCTTCCTTATTAATGGTCCATCTTTCACATGCATATGTCAAACATTACCATCAAGTCTATTCTTGTTCATAGTGATCATATAGGGTTTCCAAGGCTGTAAATCTTTACAGGGTCAAATAGCTTCCTCTTTCTTCTGTGGAGCAGCAAGTGGGTTGAACCACCAACCTTGCTGTTAGTCATTCAACCCATACCAGACACTGAAATTAAGACTCCTTTCACATGCATCTAAAGTGATTAAAAATATCAAGGCTAAAAGCAGGCATAACTTGCTAATCCCCAGAGTAAAGCATTTGCTCTTTCACATTTTAAAGAGGTCTTTTACAACAGATTTTTCCAATGAAATACGTTGACTTATTGACTGCTGCTCTGTGAGTATTGATTGCGGGTCCAAGTAAAATAGAGTTTAGCTACATTTCTCTATTTGTAATGATGTTGTGTGTTTATATTTGTCAAGTTGAGAAGACATTTGCATTCTTAGTGTTGAAGACTAATTTATACTGAAGGTGTACTATATGAGCTTTATCAGTAAGTACTTCAAGGCCTATTGACTTTCAGCCAGCAAGATTGGGTCATCTGCATAACACAGGTTGTTAATGATTCTTCCTCCAATCCAGAAGCCTCAACTTCTTCATACAGAGCAGCTTCTCAGATTATTTGAATAAGTATAGTGTGATAGATAGGTAGGTTTATAGTGCCAACCTGGCCAATAAGAACATGTGGGATTAATAAATTTGAAGTTTGATTAGTGGGCAAAGAGATAAATGGCTCAGCAAGCCACTCCTATCTCTCAGTTGCTCTCTGGTGACCAGACCAGTGTGTGGCTGCCTTACCTAGTTCTGCAGTTTGCTGCCTGGCTGTACTGCCATATTTACTGTTGCATGGAAGTGAGTTAAACTGAGTCCTCTGTACTGCTATGTGGACTAATTAGCTGTTATATTCCTTCGTGTTCTATCTATCTATCAAATCATAAATGTCCTGGTTTTGTTTCTCTAGAGAACCCTGTCTAACACATATGGTGAAAGGATATAACCACAACACACACTCTCCTGATTTTAAACCACGCAGTATCCCCTTGTTCTATTCCAACCACTTCCTGTTGGTTTATGTACAGGTACCACAGGAGCACAATTAAATGTACGGGGATTCCCATTGTTCTCATATGTATTCATATGCTACCCAAAGTTTGTTATGATACACAGTAAAATCCTCTGCATAGTCAATAGTACATAAGTAAGCATTTTCCTTGTATCCTCTGCTTTCAGCCAAGGTCCATCTGAAATCAGCATTGATATACCTTGCCTCATGCCCTCTTTTAATACAGCCTGGATTTCTGGCAGCTTCCTGTTGACATATTGCTATAACTACTTTTAAAGTTATCGTCAATAAAATTGTACTTGCATGTCATATTAATGTTATTTTAAATTAATTTGCAGATTTTGTTGCATCATATTTCTTTAGAATGCACACAAATATTAATCACTTCTAGTTGGTTGCCCAGATAGCTATCTTCCAAATTTCTTGACATGGACTATCACTGCATGAGCGTGTTGAAATATTTCCATTCCTGTCCCTTCCTTGATTTTCACTAATGCTTACATTGCAGCTTCAACTTCCTCTTGGCCTTTTGAAGTAGTAGAACCTCAACTAATTCTTGGGTACAGAGACTCTGTATACTCCTTCCATATTCTTTGGATTCTCCCTGCATCATTCAATAGTTTGATAAATAATCCTTGAACATTTTAATCCAAGGCTTGGATTTTTTCTTCTGTTCTTTCAATTTATGATATGCTGACTGTACTCATTCCTTTTGCTTTCCTAATTCCAGGTCTTTACACGTTACAATATAATTCTTTACTTTATCTTCTCAAGCTGGCCTTTCCAATTTTTCTGTTTAACTCTTTTATTTCATCATTTCTTCCATTTGCTTTAGCTACTTTAGGTTACAGAGCAAGTTTCACAGTCTCCTCTGATATCCACTGTAGTATTTTCTTTCTTTACTGTATTATAATGATCTTTTTGAGGAGCCCCCAATAAAATGATTTATGATAAATAAATAAATAGCCACAGGTGACATGACAAAAAAAAGATTGATGACCTTGATGCTATTTCACAAGTCTTCTGGTAGCTGATCATTAATGTTCAATATGTCCAAACCATTCTTGAGATAGGCTCTAAATTCAGGTGAGATATTGTGATAGTAAGGTTTGGTGTCAATATAGCTTGACCAGGATCTTCAGAAGGTACAGGTCACAGTCTCCTTGGCGGTGTGACCTATTTCATAGCTATAAGTAGACTGTGGAGTATGGGCTCACTCTTTTTCTTCCTGATGAAAAGACCCTGGACCCTACGTCTGGCTTCTAGGAATGGCAATCACCATGAAACATACTGACTCTAAGAGCTGTCTGTGGCCTGCCAACTGCCTGTTTACTTTGGATTCTCCCAACTCTGCCTCCACCAATCCGTGGTTTTCCTGTTTCTTGGGCTATTCCTCCAACAGCTTCATGAGTCTGGAAGGGCCTCTAGTTTGCATCTGATTTATGGGCTGGAGTTGGTCTGGGGTTTCTTGTTGTGTGGACTTCTTAATGTAAAATTCTTTATTGATATGAATTTCCTTCTTCTACATGTATCAGTATCACTGGTTTGTTTCTCTAGAAACCCCAGCAAACCACAGATATAATATAGGCTGTATTTGGGCTCTTTTGCGTTCTTATTTTAATTTTCTTCAGGTTTGACTTGAACTTGCATATTAGTAATTGATAGTCTGTTACATAGTTGGCCCCTGGTCTTATGTTGTCTCAATGATATTGAGCTTCTCTATCATGTCTTCCCACATATTTAATCAATTCCATCCCTGTGTATTCCACATGTATATATGCCGCTCCTTTTGTTTGATAAAGGTGTTTGCAATGATGAAGTTATTGCTCTTGCAGAATTCTTTCATGCAGTCTTCAGCTTCTTTTCGATCCCCAAAGCCATAGTTTCTAATTACTCTTCCTTCCTTTTTGTTTCCATGTGTGCATTCCAATTGTCAACAATTATGAATGCATTTTCAGTACATGTGTGATCAATTTCAGACTAAAGAAGTTGGTACAATTCTTCATTGGCTTTAGTGGTTTGTAAGAAAATTTGAATAATGGTTCTATTAACCGGCCTTCCTTGTGTATGAAGATAGATATTATTCTGTCACAGGCAGCATAGCACTTCAATATAGATCTAGAAATGCTCTTTTTGAGGATGAAAGAGTCATTCTTTTGAATTTGTCATTGTCAGCATAGTCATTCTTATCATTTTAAGATTCAAAGGGACTATTTCAACTCACCAATGCCTAGGATATTGATCTTTATAGGTCAGATTCCGTTTTTTATGATTTCCAATTTTCCTAGATCCTTATTTTGCACGTTTCATGTTCTGATTATTAATGAATGGTTGCAATGATTTTTCTCATTTTGAATTATAATCCATCAGCAAATGAAGGTGCCAGAAGCTTTAGTACACTTTGTTGCTAGATGCCTTCAAGTCAGTTCTGTCTCATAATAATGCCTACACAACAGAATGAAACATTGCCTGGTCCTGCCCCATACTCAACATTTTTGTTATGTTTGAGCCCATTGTTGTAGGAATTGTCTCGATCCATTTGATCGGGTGTCTTCCTCTTTTGGCAACCCCTCCACTGTAATGTGTATGATGTCCTCCAGGGACTGGTCTGTCCTGATAACATCTGCAAAGTACATGAGATGAAGTCTCGCCGTCCTATCTGCCAAGGAACATTTAGCTGCACTTCTTCTCAGACAGATTTGTTTGTTCTTCTCTCCACCCATGGTACTTTCAGTATTTTTTTTGTCAGTACCTTAATTCAAATGCACCAGTTCTCCTTCAGTCGTTCTCATTCAATTTTCAAATTTCAAATGCATAAGATGTGGCAGAAAATACCATGCCTTGGGCCAGGTGCAACTTAATCCTAAGTGAAATTCTTGATCTTCAGTACTTTAAAGTGGTTATGTGCAGTAGATTTGCCTAATGCAATATGTTATTTGGTTTCTTGATTGTTGTTTCCATGAGCATTAGTTGTGAATCTAAGCAAGACGAACTCCTTGATAACTTCAATATTTTCTCCATTTATTATGATGTTATCTACAGCTCCTGTTGTGAGGTTTTGAGTTATCATTAAGGTGGACTCTAATTTGAGGAAGCTCTCTTTCTCAGTGATATTTTGATTGTTTTGCAATCTGAGGGGCTCATTTTCTGGCATGATATCAGACAATATTTTACTGCTATGCAGAAAGTTTTCAATGGTGAATCCCTCAGAAGTGGACTGATTGTTTTGTCGTCCTGTCAGTTCTTAGTCTGGAAGCTGTGTTGAAATCTGTTCACCGTGGGTGATCCTGCCTGGTATTTGAAGTACTAGTGGACTAACTCCCAGCATCACAGCAAAGCACAAGCTACCACAGTGCAGCAAATTGACAGATGGGGCAGGGGAGGGGTCTTGTCATTGTTAGACACTGTTAATTTGGCTCTAACTCATAGCACCCACAGTCTGTTTCCTCACAGTTAATGTTGGAGACCGTTTTTGCAGCCAGTATGCCAATTCATCCCATTGAGGACCTTCTTCTTTTTTTCAACACTCCACTTTACCAAGTATGATATCCTTCTCTAGGGACTATGCTCAGCTGTTAACATGTCCAAAGTATGTGATATGAAGTCTTGCCATTCTCACGTCTAGGAAGCATTCTGGCTCTACTCCCGCCAAGAAAGATTTGTTCTTTCTTCAGAAAGTCCATGGAATATTCAATATTCTTCACCAGCATCATAATTCAAAGACATCAACTTTTGTTTTATCTTTCATAATTATTGTCCATTTTCAAGTACATATGAGGTGATTGAAAATGCCATAGTATGATAGTTATATAATTTTATGTCAGTTTGAAGATATGTAAAAGTGTAAGATTGGTATCCAATCTGTCAATCACACCATAGCCTGGTGGTGCCTTTTTGTGGCCATGGCCTTCTCATAAGGAGGGCCCTGGAAACCTCCCCTTCTTTTTGCATTCACCTGACTGCTTCCTGCCCACGTTGAGAGCAGCCAGAGTCTTGCCATGCTTCCATCGACCTTGGGTCCACACAACATTGCCATCACTGGCCTTTGACATCCCTGCATTCTGCATAATTGCATGTAACTGCGTGAGTTGGAAAGGAACTTATGGGCTAGTGTTGGACTTATGGACTTGAGTTGGACTGGCCTGGGATATTTCCTTGAAATAGAAATACTATAATGACTTCTTGATAGAAAACTATTTATGGCACATATATGAGTGTCACTTGATTTGTGTCTCTAGTCAGCCTGGCTTACATCCAGTTCACTGCCATCAAGTTGATTCCAACCCTCAGCAACTCTATAGGACAGGGGAGAGATATCCCTGTGGGTTTCCAGTACTGGAACTTTGTATGGGAGCAGAACTGTTGATCTTGTGTTGAGCAACCCAACTGGGTTGGTTCTGACGCATTATGTTTGTAACCACTATACCACTAGGACTCAGCTGTGCCTTATTCCTCAAAGTGACATCTTTTAACACTGGAAATTGGTCTTCAGCAAGATCTACCAGTGTACTCGGTCATATGACTTATTTTCTTTTTACACTGTTTTGATTGTCATGTGAGGGAAAATCTACAGAATAAATTGATTTTCCTTACAATTCGTGCAATGTTTTATGATATTGATTGCAATACCTACAATGCAATACTACTTTTCCTATTCCCTCCCTTTGTTTGCCGTTTCCATTGGTCTTTCATTCCCATTCCTTCCTGCCTTCTGAGTAACTCCCTGACAAATGCTGGGCTCTGAATTGTACATCGGTGACAGTATAGGTCTCCTATTTGGGGGCTGAAAGTTGAGCCATGGAGGTGAGGTCAGGTGTCAAATGGGAATTCCACTAGTGCCTATCATATCCTAAGGTTAGTCTTCTTATTTTGAGTTCTACATTTTCCCCAGTTGATCCAGGGCCTACTACTGTGAGCACTTTCAGAGCAATCTGCAGTAAGATCCCTATGCTATCTTGGTCTTCTGGACTCAGCGCTGTGGAGCCTGGGCTTCATGTGGTCAGTGAATCACTTTCATCTTCTTTTGATGCTATCTGTGTAATTCTGTATTTTGAATTTTTCTTCAATTTTTTCAGCTAGTGAAATGCACATGCTTTTCATTTTTGCTGTCCTAATTCCAGGTCTTTGCACCTTTTAATATAATTCTTTATTCCTTCTTTTTGAATTCCCCTTTGAAATTTTATGTTCAGCTTCTTTATTCAGCGTCTTTACTTCATCAATTATTTCTATATTTCTCTATCTATCTTTTTCGTACTTCATCATTTCTTTCATTGGCTTCAGCTAGTCCACATTCAAGGTGACATCCATTTTGTCTTTTCTTTAGTTCCTATCTTTTTAATTATCTTTGAATTTCTTTATTTATGATGTTCTTGATATTATTGCAGAACTCGTATCATCTCAGGTGATTTGTGTTCAATGTGTGAACTATCTTCCTGAAGTATCCTCTAATTTAGATGAGATATACTCAAATTCATACTTTGACTCTTGGGGACTTGTTTTAATTTTATTTGAATTCGAGTTGAATTTGCCATTGATGGTTTGTTCCACAGTTGGTCTCCAGTCTCGTGACTGATGATATTAAATTTCTTTATACCATAAATACTTGAGTATAAGCCTAGTTTTTTTCAGCACATTTTTTATGCTGAAAAAGCACCCCAGCTTTGGGGGTTAAAATTAGTTGCCTTGGGTTATACTCGAGTATATATAGTAGTTTATTTCAACAGATGTAGTTGATTTAATTCCTGTGTATTTCTATCCAATATACATGATCCATGTCTGTGGTTACTGTTTACATCACTGAAAAAGAAATGTTCAAATAATAAGCCATCCTTATTGGAAAATTCTATCATGAGATCTCCCATGTGGCTTCCATCCACATGGTCATATTTTCCTAACTAGTGATCCTCCTCCTTAGTTTCCAATTTTTGCATTCAAGTCATCAGTAATCTTGATTGCATGTTTCATCAATTTCAGACTGAAAAGGTTGGTAAAAATCCTCAATGGCTTTATTGTTAGCATTAGTGGTTGGTGTTTAAATTTGAAAAATAACTTTATTAATTATTCATCCTTGTAGGTGTAATATATCCTACACCTAACAATGGTGAACATTGGAATCGATGTTGAAACATTCTCTTTTTTAACATGAAAGCCATCCATTCCTTTCAAATTTGTTACTCTGGTATGTAAACCATAATATTATGACATTCCAAATGGCCAATACCAGTCTATTTCAGTTCAATTACACATAGAGTGGTTCATCTTTCTGTGTTCCATTTTTTCATGGCTTCCAATTGTTCTAGATCCATATTTCATGCATCCCATCTTCTTGTTAGTGGTTATTGCAGTACTGCTGTTTCTTCTCATTTTGAGTCATTGCCACATAAACAAATATAGGTCCTGAAAACTTTATTTCACTAAGGTCAACTCTATTTTGAGGAGACAGCTCTTCCCCAATTATATTTTGAGTGTCTTCCAACTTGAGGGGTTCATCATCCTGCACTATATGAAACAATATTCCACTGCTATCAATGTGCTCCAAAAACACCACTATTTTTTTCAGATGTAGATTGGCAAATTATTCTTTCTAGTCTATTTAGCTTGTAAGCTTTTCTGAAAATTTTCCACCACGGGTAACTATACTTGTGTTTGAAATACCAGTGGTATATCTCACAAGTTATGATAGTGCAAGCACCTGATATGTCTGACAACTTGGCATGCTAGCCTAATTCCAAATGGCCAGCACATCTCTCTTCTTGCTTTCTCTAGTTTCTGTGGACCACTGTACCTGAGCATGCATGGCTCAGGTGGTTGTGGAGTTAATTCTTGCTTCCTGGAGTAACCCTTAACCAATGACCCATAGGAGTTGTTGGACAAATAGCCACACTCCCTCACATTCTGGGCAGAATAACTAGTGGATTTTCTACAGTGTCTCCAGTAAGATTAACCTGCAGTTGCTCAAAATTTTAAATTGTTTGATAATGTACTTTTCATTGGCTGCCTTCTTTCCCTTTTCTATTTCCCATTTCCTTATTGATATCTCCCCCAAAATGGCTTAATTAAAACCTTTGTCTCAGGATCTAGTCCTATGGGGAACCCAAACTCAATCACACAAGACATTTGTCAAATCATGGACTTAGTGGTTATATCTATTTTATGTGTAGTTCATGGAAGAGGAGAATTCTTACCATCACTTTGAATAGTCATTCGGAGTGCCAACTGGGTCCCCAGCATAGATCCTGGACATCAAAATTCACTGTTTCCTGTATCATAACACTTCCTTTTAGACTTCTGTCATTCAAAAAACTCAACAAATAGCTTGCTGTCTCACTTCAAATTTTGTAGTGTGCAAATATGGCTATGTTTTCATTGTGTGTTTAGCCCTGGACAAATCAGCTTTGACCAGGAAGGTGAAGTCATGAGGAAAAACAAACCAAAAACACTAGCAGCTGTGTGTTGTGGAAGAAAACCCTGTGGATGAAGTGCAATGTTTAGGGAACAGAGACCAGCAAGATAAACCAATAAGTGTCTACTGTTCTGATGTTAAGGAGAACCCTGGTGAGGCTGTAATTAAGCACTTAAGAGCTAATCAATCAGCAGTTCAAACCCACCATCTTCCCCAAGGAAGAGTTACGATGTGGCAGTCTGACCCCCTTAAGATTTACATTTATTACCACTACCAACTGATCTGAGAGGGATAGCATTAGGGAATCCTGGATAGCATTCTAAATGAGCTCTAATGGCAGAGTGGACTCCTCATTGAGCTCCTAACCACAAAGTAAGTGATTCTACCCTATCAGTTGCTCCATGTTAGAAATATGAGTTTGTCTGCTCTGGTAAAGATTTAAGCCTTGGAAAATCAAAGGGTGAAGTTCTATGCTATCTTGTAGGGTCTTTATGAGTCAGCTTCAACACAATGATAATGAGTTTGCTTTTGAATTTTGGGATAGAATAGGAGAAATATGTGCAGCAAAGTTTAAACTTATTTTAAAAGTTCAGGGGTATTGCTCAGAGAGAGATTCTTGGAACCCACAAGACTGTTGTCCTTAGGCACCTTCAGATCTGGAACTGAACTCACTCCCTTGGCTGAATCTTCAGCCAAACAATAGGTAGATCTATAAGGTAAAAAGTAACACTAATCAACTATTTGAATCAAAAGGATATAATTTATTCAAAGATAAAGTTCAGAAGGGTCAGGAAAGAAGGGGGAATTGAAACAGGAAATACACGAAGGAAGTGTGATAAGTGATATTACGTTGAGCAGATTGCAGTCAATATCATGAAGCAAAATATGTGTGAACTGTCAAATGGAAAACGAATGTATTCTGTAAACCTTCACCCAACTCACAATAAAGAGATTTTTTTTTCAGCCTTGGAAACCCATGAGGCAATACTATTCTGTCCTATAGGGTACCCATGAGTTGAAATCAACTCAGTGGCAATGGGATATTGAAGCTGATGCTTTCTGCCGATTCTAAAAAATAGGGTTATTAGCAATTATTGTGGAAATAGCATGAATGAGACTATGTAAATGGGGTTGGTTACAGATAAATTCTTGTAAATGTTAAAGGATAAGTGATTGAGGATGGACTTACCCAAAAAGAGAAAATTATTGCAAAATTTTGTTCAAGGGATAAAATAAAAATAGGCTTCCTGTGGGTAAGACTTAAGTCTATAGATATGGAATTTAAGGACTGGTATTCCATGATGGTCACCTTCCTGAGACAATCACTCAAGACAAAAGGTGGTTGTATAAACAAATGAGGTGAAGAACGCTTATGGAGCCTAGCTATTAAAAGATAAAGTGTTGGAGGGGCTGTGGTGAAGTAGGAACCCTCCTCCACTGCTGGTGGTCGTGCAGATTTGTACAGCCACTGTGGAAAGCAATCTGGCGATACCTAAGGAAAATGGAAATTGATCTACCTTACGACCCAGACATCCCTCTACTGGGCATATACCCAGTTGAAGCAGCAAACAAAACATGACCAGTCATATGCGCTCCAATGTTTATTGCGGCACAATTCACAATAGCAAAGACTTGGAAATAGCCTAAGTTTCCATCGATAGACGAGTGGATTAGCAAACTTTGCCACATACACACAATGGAGTATTATGCAGCACTGATAAGCACCGATGAGCACATGAAACACGTTATTTCATGGGAAGAGCTGGAAGGAATTATGTTAAGCAACGTAAGCCAGACCCAAAGGGACAGGTATAACATGAGTCCCCTGAGGTAAGTACAATCAGCATGACAGAAATAGAAGAATAAACATCCATCCCACAATAAACGGGAGGAAGCATAGATAGTTGGAAGGAGGACAGGCCACACCTAGGGAGGTACATGAGAGCCCAGCATAAAGAAGGAGTAGTGGGGTAGGGAGAGGGAGAACCGGGAGGGGGAGAATCTGAATGGATGGTATGGGGGGGGGCAGGGTACTAACCCACCCAGGGGAGAGTATCGGTTGTGTCCCCACAGATCTGGAACATGCATACGGACCCCAACACGACACAACAAACAAGGAGGGCAACGCAAAGTACAGAGGTCTACACAAAGAGGCTGGACGACAAGCCGGCCCAAACCAGAATTAGGCCGACCCCCACACTCGAAGGGAATACCACAGAAAACAAAAATAGATCGTCTGGAGTGGGAAAGGAACTGACTCACCACACCACATCCAGAAGGAAGCTGAAACAAAAGAAGGAGAAAGGACGTAGTGGAGTACACCTGGGTCCACCAAGCCCAAAGTCGATAGACCAGCTAGATGGCCCGTCATACCGAGAGAACCATTCAGCTGACCACACTAGGAGATACGACATCCTGCACCAACACATGGCCCTACATGGGACAGCACCTGAGACACAATGGGGGATGGGCGACTGAGTTGACCTCGCCACACTGGGGGGAAAAAAGGGAAATCGAGCTAATTCCAGGAACCCAAGTGGAAGGTGAATTATGAAGAGACGAGTGCAACGAATGTATAAGGATGCTTTGCTCATTTGATGTATGTACAGATTGTGATAAGAGCCTTATGAGCCCCAATAAAAAGATTAAAAAATGATTAGGGCAAAGAATGTACGGATGTGCTTTATACAATTGATGTATGTATATGTATATGTAAGAATTGTGATAAGAGTTGTATGAGCCCCTAATAAAATGTAAAAAATAAATAAATAAATTAATTAATTAAAAAAAAAAGATAAAGAGTCTAGGGTTTTAAAGACTAGAAGGTTAACAAGTGGCCATCTAACTCAGAACCAATAAAGTGCACATGAAAGAAGCACACCAGCCTGTGTGATCACAAGATGTAGAAGGGATCAGGTAGCAGGCATGAAAGAACAAAAAAATCATATCATTGTGAATGAGGGGGGGTACAGTTAGCGATCCAAAATCTATCTGTAGGCAACTGGACAACCCCTTACAGAAGGGTCGCTGGGAGGAGATGAGCCAGTCAGGATGCAGTGTAGCAACGATGAAACATATAACTTTCCTCTCGTTCCTAAATTCTACCAAGCCCACTATCATGATCCCAATTCTACCTTACAAACCTGGCTAGACCAGAGAATATACACTGGTCCATATAGGAACTGGAAACACAGGGAAACCAGGACAGATGACCCCTTCAGGACCAGTGCTGGAGGAAAGGTGGGGTAGAAAGAGGGATCTGATTACAAGGATCTACATATAACCTCCTCCATGAGGGAGGGACAAAAAAAAGTGGGTGAAGTAGATGTCGGACAGTGTAAGATAGGACAGAATAGTAATTTATAAATTTACAAGGGTCCATTAGGGAGGGGGAGGGGGAAGAAGGGGAAATGAGGAGCTACTACCAAGGGCTCAAGTAGAAAGCAAATGTTTTGAGAATGATGATGGCCACAAATGTACACAGTGGATGTATGTATAGATTGTGATAAGAGTTGTAGGAGCCCCCAATAAAATGATTCTTTTTAAAAACCTCAAAGAGCAAAACACACTACGGTTTATTGTACATCAATGATACTTCAATAAAATTACATAAAAGAGGGGAAAAAGAAAAGGAATTTAAGGTAAAGAAAGTATTCCCTTTGAAGACCATATTGCAAATATATATTTAGGCAGGCAATTAGATAAAGACATTTTAAGTCTGGGCTTCTATACCTGCCATCTGTCTGTTATGTAAAGTATAATTAGCAACTAGAATCTCTCATACAAAATCAACTCAATATGGTCTTTCTGGTCTGACCTCAGTGGTGTTCTACTCTGCTTTGATGGAGCTCATCATATCATGACTCTATAACAAGATTGAGGAGTTATTTGCATTCTTTTTTTTTAATTTAATTTAAACAATTTCTTGGGGCTCATACAATTCTTTTCACAGTTCATATATATACATACATCAATTGTATAAAGCACATCTGTACAGTCTTTGCCCTAATCATTTTTTTCTCTTTTCTTCTTTTACATTTTATTAGGGACTCATACAACTCTTACCACAATTCATACATATACATACATCAATTGTATAAAGCACTTCCATACATTCCCTGCCCCAATCATTCTCAAGGCATTTGCTCTCCACTTAAGCCCCTTGCATCAGGTCCTCTTTTTTTTCCCCTCCTCCCTCCCTATTCCCCCCTCCTTCATATGCCCTTGGTAATTTATACATCTTTGTTTTGTCATATCTTGCCCTATCCGGAGTCTCCCTTCCCCCTTCTCTGCTGTCCCTCTCCCAGGGAAGAGGTCACATGTGGATCCTTGTAATCAGTTCCCCCTTTCCAACCCACTCACCCTCAACTCTCCCAGCATCATCCCTCACACCCTTGGTCCTGAAGGTATCATCCACCCTGGATTCCCTGTACCTCCAACCCTCATATGCACCAGTGTACAGCCTCTGTCCTATCCAGCCCTGCAAGGTAGAATTCGGATCATGGTAGTTGGGGGGAGGAAGCATCCAGGATCCGGGGGAAAGCTGTGTTCTTCATCGATACTACCTCACACCCTAATTAACCCATCTCCTCTCCTAAACCCCTCTATGAGGGGATCTCCATTGGTCGACCCTTGGGCCTTGGGTCTCCACTCTGCACTTCCCCCTTCATTTAATATGATATATATATACATATATATACATACATATATACATATACACATATATACACATACATACACACACTTATATCTTTTTTTTTTTTTGCATGATGCCTTATACCTGGTCCCTTGGGCACCTCGTGATCGCACTGGCCGGTGTGCTTCTTCCATGTGGGCTTATTTGCTTCTGAGCTAGATGGCCGCTTGTTCACCTTCAAGCCTTTAAGACCCCAGACACTATCTCTTTTGATAGCCGGGCACCATCAGCTTTCTTCACCACATTTGCTTATGCACCCATTTGTCTTCAGCGATCCTATCATGGAGGTGTGCAGTCAATGATATGATTTTTTGTTCTTTGATGCCTGGTAACTGATCCCTTTGGGACCACTCGCTCACTCAGGCTGGTGTGTTCTTCCATGTGGACTTTGTTGTTTCTGAGCTAGATGGCCGCTTGTTTATCTTCAAGCCTTTAAGACCCCAGTCACTATCTCTTTTGATAGCCGGGCACCATCAGCTTTCTTCACCACATTTACTTGTTCACACACTTTGGCTCCAGCCGTTGTGTCGGGAGAGTGAGCATCATAGAGTTCCAATTTAATAAAAGAAGGTATTCATGCATTGAGGGAGTGTTTGAGTAGAGGCCCAAGGTCCTTCCGCCACCTTAATACTTGACCTATAAATATAGACACATAGATCTATTTCCCCATCCTCCTATATATATTTGCATGTACATGTCTTTGTCTAGACCTCCATGAATGCCCTTTGACTCCTAGCTCTTTCCTCCATCTCCCTTGACTTTCCTCCTGCCCTACTACCATGCTTCATCGCCACCTGGGCTAGAGTATACCTCTTCTCTAAGCAACCTTACCCTTGATCATTTCCCACCAGGCCTGCCACTCCCACTTCTCTACCATTTGGGGTCCCATGTTTTTCCCTTGTCCCTGGGTTTGTTAACACCACTTCCTTACCCCCCTACCCCCCCACCCCAAGTCCCCCCAAAACTGTCGGTCCCGTTGTTTTTCCTCCAGATAGTTCATCCAGCCTGTCCTACTCAGACAGACCTGTGGAGTCACTAACATGCACGGAAACTAGACAAAGGAACACAAAGCAACAGTATACAACCAGACAACAAAACAACAAAAACAAAACACTGACAAAGCACAGAATAAAACAGTTCACAAGAGAAAAGCTTGTAGTTAGTTCAGGGATCGTTTGCTGGCCCTTAGGAGCGTTTTCCAGTCCAGTCTGTTGGGGCACCACGCCCTGGCCCCGAAGTCCACTTTCAGCATTCCCTGGGGACCTTGCCACTCCATTCCCTTGCTGATCCGCTGCACTCCCCCAGTGATTTGCCTCGGTGTGGTGGGATCAGGTCAGGTGCAATTCCCACACTGTGTCTACGGTGCTGTCCCCTGTATCACCCTTAGTCACTGAGGGGCATCATGTCTCATAGTGGGGCCAGCCATGTTGTTCTCTCTGTGGACTGGCTGCTCTACTCAGGAACATCATCATCACGGCCTGGTGGGCCAGGCTGTGCTCCACTCTCTCCTCCTGCCCCTTCATCTGCTCCCATGTGCTCTGATCAAATATGTCCATCTCCCAGAGCTGCAGAGTCAATGTCGTCCTTTGGAAAAAATTCTTTTCGGGGGAGGGGCAGGAATCCACTTAATTTATGGTGCTGGGGCCAGCCTCCCAGACCTCTCCACCGGTTCCCTCCTCCACACCGGGATATTGCGTTCACACCTTGCGACACTGGGTTGAAGTCTGGTCCCATTTTCCCTGTGGAGATATAAACAATACCCTCCCCTTGGGTGGATTAATGCCCTATGACCCCACTACCCTTTTCTTCCTTGTATTCATCCTTTTGTTTTCCTTTCCCCACCTCCTCCATCATTGTCTACCATGTACATCCCTGGTTTTGGTCTGGTCTCTTCCATACTACTCTGTCTTCACATCTAAAATGTTTGTATACAGTAGCTTTTTTCCCTGTGCCACTTTTGCTTTTTTAAAGAAAATTTTTTTTTTAATTCTTACCTCAGCGGACTCATGTTGTACTTGTCCTTTTGTGCCTGACTTACCTCGCTTAGCATGATTTCCTCCAGTTCTTCCCATGCCGCTATGTGCCTCATACGTTCATCACTGCTCTTTAGTGATGCGTAGTATTCCATTGTATGTATATACCACAGTTTTTTAATCCAATCGTCAGTTGATGGAAATTTGGGTTGCTTCCAACTCCTTGCAATTGTGAACTGTGCCGCAATGAACATTGGAGCACAGATGTCTGGTCTTGGTTTGTTTCTTGCCTCTTCTGGGTATATGCCCAGTAGGGGGATTGCTGGGTCATATGGTAACTCTATTTCCATCTGTTTTAGGTATCGCCAGATTGATTTCCATAGTGGCTGTACGTACTTACAGTCCCACCAGCAGTGGATGAGAGTTCCTGTCTCCCCACAGCCCCTCCAACACTTGTTGCTTTCTGATTTTTTGAATTGGGCTACCTTTGAGGGTGTCAGGTGGTACCTCATTGTTGTCAACATGCAGAAAAATGAAGCAAGACCCTTATCTCACTCCATGCACAAGAATAAACTCAAGGTGGATCACAGACCTTGAAGTTAAACCCCAAACTATTAGGGCCATCAATGAGGGAATTGGGACCAACTTGAGAACTTTGGCGCAGGGAATACACAGGCTATCAGAAATAGGGAAGGACACAAACACAGAGGAGGCACAAATCGACAAATGGGATATACTGAAGATAAAACACTTGTGTACATCTAAAGAATTCACCAAGAGAGTAATAAGAGAGTCCACAGACTGGGAAAACATCTTTAGCAATGACATATCAGACAAAGGCCTTATTATTAAAATCTACAGTACTCTGCTAGCTTCCAAAAAGAAAAAAACCAATAGCCCACTTGAAAGGTGGGCAAAGGACTTAAACAGAAGTTTCACAGGGGCAGAAATCCGAATGGCCAACAAACATATGAGAAAATGTTCCCGATCTTTAGCCATAAGAGAAATGCAAATTATTTGCATTCTTATGTGGAAGGTAAATCTGTTTGGCCATTCTGTTAGACTAGTTTATCTTCTTTCCTCCCATCCCATCTGCCATTTTAATTCAAAACAAGGAGAAAAGCATGTATGTGCCTTTTGAGGAAGGAGAA